>NC_084712.1:15001200-15601200 GCF_033807575.1 Cydia pomonella
CGATATTTAAAATTGACTAAACAATGTTACATTTATACATATTCGATGCTTTGCTTGATTGTTTGAGTGTAAGTTACAGTTTACCTCACCATCTTCTATTCGTAAATGCTCTGCTTAATCTTGTGCAGCTGTGAACAGATGTTACACGTCCGATTTAATATGGCGAAATTCCTTCCAACTTACGCTTAGTTATGTCAAGCTTTAATTGCTATCATTAAACCTTATTTGTTTAATACTTGACTAATGAGGTTTAAAAATAAGATAATCATTTAACAAAGAGATTATTGGTAGACGTCTTCAGCTAGAAAACACCTGTAGGTGTATTGCGCATAAGAATTTCATTGTGAATTTGTGAATTATAAAGCAGTACAAACATATATGCGAGCTTTATAAATACTTGCCGGTAAAGAAGCATGTGAATACTGTAATTTTCCAAAACTATATACCGAAATGTACAGGATATATATAGGAAAGTATTATTTATAGGTACTTATTTTCCAACCTATCCATTACTATTGACGACCGGTTTGGCCTAGTGGGTAGTGACCCTGCCTACGAAGCTGATGGTCCCGGGTTCAAATCCTGGTAAGGGCATATATTCGTGTAATGAGCATGGATATTTGTTCCTGAGTCATGGGTGTTTTCTATGTATTTAAGTATTTATAAATATTTATATATTATATATATCGTTGTCTAAGTACTCTCAACACAAGCCTTATTGAGCTTACTGTGGGACTTGTCAATTTGTGTAATAATGTCCTATAATATTTATTTAATATTTATTGCTGAAGGTTGGCAGTCAGCTTCTTGAAACTTTCCTTATTGTATTAGTTACTAAACGCACTTAATCCCTGTCCAGTTAATACTAAGCCAGCTTGCGTTTTCCAGTTTTAAGATTTTCGCATACCATATACTACTTAAACGACGTAAAGTGTAGTAATCCTAACAAACTGATCGTAATAATATGTTTCTGTTACAATTATTAAGTAGGTCTAAAATATAGTTTTAATCTAATAGACCAATAAACGCGGAGTAATTTAATATATAATACTAACAGAAATATGTAAATTTGAATACTTACGGCATTTTAAAACACGCAGCAACTTTCAACACACGCACTTTCCCAAACAACTTGCAAAGTAACATAGATAAAAAATACTGTGGTTAGGTCTATGTGGTTGAAACATTTTTTTAATATAGTCACGTTGGTATTCTGTGTTTTAATAAATGTTTACACCATATCTGTGCAGCCCTTTACAGGTAAGAAATAAAAAACCGCATATATACACTCCGTTCGCAACTCGAGTTGCAACGATCATTTTAGAGGTGCAAAGTGTTGATACCTTAGTTGCTGGAATCATGTGAGTGGATATAATGATTCCCAAAAAATACTATGAAAAAAATAAATAAAAAAATGACACCAAAAATATACTAAAGACCAAAGAAGTAAGACCTAAAATTACACATGTACTAGCTGTTTTACACACTTACGCCTACACTTCACAAGTTGTATTCAAACACCAAATGTAATGAATGATCACCAAATCTTGAAGAGCAAATTAATGCGATATTTTCACCTAAATAAACCACTCTGATTACCATAAAATGTATACATATTACCAAATAAAGTAAGATGATCCTTACAAAACCGAACTGCTATAAGAAAAGTGGGTTAGGTTAGCTTAGAGCTGCCTTACAGAAAAGAAAAGCTACTAGAAAAAATGGGTTACGTTAGGTTTGAACTGCGATCCTCACAAAACTTAACTGCTATCAGAAAAGTGGGTTAGGTTATGTTAGAACTGCGGTTCTTACAGAAACGAAATGCTTCTAAAAAAGGGGAATTAGGTTAGGTTAGAACCCTTACAGAAACGAAAAGCTATCAGAAAAAGGTGACGAAGTGGATTAATTAATTTAATAGAATAACGAGATGTTAAATTTTACACCATATCTTTAATTGAAATGTAGTTAAAATTTTGGTACTTAATGACTATTTTTGGATTAGCAATGATTAAGTAGTTTGGATTTAATTGCTTGAATAGGATAGCAAGATGTTAAAATTTTACATTAAAATCGAGTTTTACTTTTGGTGATCATTTATTATTTTTGGATTAACAATTATTAGTATTAGTTTGATGTCATTTGCTTTTAATAGGATAGCAAAATGTAAAAAAGTTGGTACTTAATCATTTCACATCAAAATGTACTTTTAATTTTGGTGATCATTTTTGGTAGTAACAATGGTTTTTTATTTTAAATTTTACTATATCTGGTGATCAGTTCAATACCAACCATATATTTCTATAAATAAATTAACATTAAGTACTTATTTAATACCTATTTTTTTGATAATGTATAATTGTTATGCTGTATAATATGTACCTATATGCTGAATTGCAGATTGTATATACTCCAAATCCGTTGTGTCAAAGCCATGACTCGCATGCATCAAATCAATTGCATCGCAAACGCATTAGAATGCAGAAGGCCCACCGCATCCCAATAAGGCTGTATTAACAGCAACAGCCAGCTAACCGTTAGTAAACCTTATTTCAATGAAATAAAGTTCACAAATGATCAGTGTAAGTTAGTAGTGTGCCGATGCCACCTGCTTTTACGAGTATTATAGGTGAAGGTCGCAGAACTACTTTAGTATTCTATCCGAGAAATCATAACACAATATTAGACGTGACTAGGGCTGAATATATTATTGGAATTATTGTGTAGTCGGTTGAACTAATTGAAAACAAAGCGCGGGTAGAATTTCGATGAAGATAGAGGTGATATTGAAAGTTTTTGCGTGGCTTCGAGATAGTGATTTACATGGCGCGATAACGCACGCTTAACATGTTATACCTACCAATCGAAAATGAATCTAACCACTCGCACTCAGGCTACGCCTACGATCATGCAAGTGTGAAGATCGCGTTGAGCTTTATGGCTCCTCTACACGATGGCCCAGCGTCATGGCCAGTCCTAGGGGCTCATTTATGCGTTAGAGGGAGCAAGTGATATTGCTACTTATCTCATTTCACCGCATAGCTGCGTCCCTTAGACTGGCCTACGCTGAGCCATCGTGTTGAGGAGCCCTTAAGCGAACGATGCGAACGTATCTTCAAACAATAAAGTCACTTTTCACACTGACGTATCCAATCCATATCGTATCTTTAAGGTTAAGATTTTTTTGTACGTATCTTTTTTTAATCGAGCCGTAAGAAGTTTTACAACCTCGGTAGTCAGTTTTATTTGCGAATAACATAGGTGGGTATATGAAAACTATTATACTTAATTTCGTATTTAACAAACAGCTTTCAACGAAGAAAAACAGGTTATTCCTGGCGTTTACCAGTTGTAACAACTAAATAGTACAGCTGGGAATAACAAAAACAGGGTTTATATTTCACAGTTTCTATGAACAAGTTTAATCAATGTGGAAGCCTAATATTCTGTATAAAGATTACATTCTAAAAAGCACCGTTTCCGTAGTGTCCGTCACGATTGGAACAAATGTGCAGCATCACGGCCAGGAAGCGTAATTTGACTGCGATCAGTTCCGGCCGGCGGTTGCATAACACCCTTTTAACTTTACATACATGAACATAAATGTGGATGTAACCTATTTTTTCTATTCGTCGACTGTAATGGTTGAATTAAGACTTCGTATACCAAACTATAATTGCGTACTTTTTATTTATGGGCTTCCAATATTCGTATGTAGAAAAAGTGTTAGTATAGTATTTTATACAATCGTGATATAATAGAGAGCTTTTCAGTCGAGTACCGTGTTTAGACAACAAAGCTTGCTGAGTTGCCTAAGTGAGGTACGACACTGGAAAGGTTGATTACATCACTATTGTATTCAATAGGTAATTTTTCTACGAGTCATCTAAAGTAATACTTTTTTTACTATAAAACTTAAATCATTTAAGTTTTATAGTAAAAAAAGTATTACTTTAGATGAAAGTAATACTTTTTTTACTATAAAACTTAAATCATTAATGAAAATTTGTAAGTATCTCAGTAGACTAAAATGTAGACAAAACGCCCCGCACTCCGCGCCCATTTAGTATTTTCTATGGGAGCGCGACGGCACGTGATTGGATTTTTTTTATAGTTGACTACAGCGTATCGTGAATCTTGAAGTTGATGGGAGTCCATACATGAAAAGTACGCAATTATAGTTTGGTACACGAAATCTTAATTCAACCATTACAGTCGACGAGTCGACAAAAGTGTATTGTAACAGCTACTCTTACACACATATCTAACTACCTCCATATAACATTTTGGGACTTACATAAAAAAGTAACTAATTTTAAGAAAGTGACCGAGAGTTAGGTAATTGCTAAGTACTATCAAGAAATGTATCTATCACAAAAGAAGAGATTTCATTCATTATGTAATCTTAAGAAGGTATTGCCGTCACACAATTAATCTAACTCCTAATCTGACTCGAAACAATTAAGCTTGAGCCTTTTTTCTTTCAATGGATACTTCTTTTTATCTCTGATTAGGTACTTGGACAAGTAATTAAGAATTTATTAATGTGTGACTGGATTTGAACACCGTTCATTAAATTACATACAATATTTTTTATGATAATGAACATTATTATTTAAAAGTTTTAATGAATGAATGAATGAAAATCTTTATTTCAGGTAATTAATGGCCCACAAATAAATACCTTATAACTAATATATCTAAAAACTAAAACAGAAATATTTCTAATGAGAGCCGCAGTATAAATACAGGTACCTAAAATTCAACAACATGTTTTTAGTATCTTAATTTTATAGTATGTTCCTTTTAGTAACTATTAACTAACTAAACTAAATAAAATTATAGAAAGTTGCGTCATAATTAAATATTCCGTCGTCTATTTTATAAAGCTATAAACGTTTGCGTATTCAAACTCTTTACAACTCCCGTACACAAAGTAAACTGGCCCTTGTTAAATATTTAATGTGACATCGACATTTTCGGTGAGCGCGAGTGCAAAATTGCGTTGTGGCGGGGCATTCGAGGCATCGTTAATCTGGCCTATGTGAACCTGAATTATATAATCCGAAATTCGGGGGTGTCGTTGTAGTCGCTAACCAACCGCAGGTGAGTAGACACCTTAGAGAAACCAGTATAAGCGCGCTCTCCTATTGCATATACTCGTAATTAATAGGTGTTACAGGCCGACGTAACAATAGACTGGTTTATCCGAGAACTGGATTCGCCTTGTTTGTGTTAGCAATCGGAATACGCGACCAGGTTTGCTGTATTTCGTTGCGTGTTCGAAATTTCCCGGTTGAATTTATATCTAGGCAATAGCAATACCTAGAATCTAGCGTGTGAAAACTAATTTTATCATATATTACCTGCCTGTTTGGTTTAAATTATAAGGTACCAAACATTTTACTCTGAATACAACAGTTCAAATTGTACATCACTATATAATGCAGAAAAATAGGTTAGCGACAGAAAACATCGCATGCAAAATCCAACAAAATATTGACGGCAGTATATACCGTGTAATTGTTTGCACCAAAATATACGCACCAAGTGTCAGGACGGTGACGACATATTAATTTAACACAAATCAAATTAGGTCATGCATTTTATACGAGGTGTCCCTACGGCGTTGCCCAACGCAGGGAACAAAGTGGCCGTTTGAGATCGTGCTGCGCGTTGCGAGAGCTGTTGCGACATGGTCGTGACTGCGCACAGGATTATGTATGTGTGTTTATCTTGTGAGTTCCAGCGAAGTGTTTTATACATACCAGTGTAAAGTGACCCAGAGATCTTTAATAACTATGCGTAATGAAGAACGCACTTGCATAGCTTATATTATTATTGGCGTGTTGCGGGCCTTTGAGTGCCACGTCGACCAAGCAGTGATATATTGTGACGGCCGCCCTTTAAAATTCATTACTAATTCCCGTTGAATCCAGGAAGATCCAAATTCTTTGGGCCGTGTTCTGTACCTTATAGAGTTGCAATACGGATGCCGCCCTAAGAAGGCACTTCTTTTTGACATTAGTGCTCCATAGGAACAGAGCACATTGCATTGCAGTCTCCTCTGCCCCTGGCAGAACCTGCATGTCGCACCTTGTTTCTTTCCAATTTGAAACATGTGTTTGTTCAACTTACAGCGTCCAATCAATATTCCAATCACCGCACAGATTTTGTATCTTTTGAGTCCTAGAAGCTCCTTAGCAGTTTTGTCCTTTGATTGGAGTTTTCGAGTGTTCTTGTCCTTTGACGAATTTCCACCTTGTTTGAGCCTTACAGGCAGCGCATAACCTCGAAGGATTTTTGAGTTGAGGAACCAGCAAACTGCGCAAATAGGGCTCCCCTAAATTTTCTTGGAGCCCGTGAACAGAATATAGTCTGCCGAGCTCAGAAAGCGATTCATATGACGTCCTGGATTCCCACTTACCAATGCAATGAAAATCACAATTATTCTGGGGTGACTGAGGAAAGCTTAAAAGCGATGGTAATATTAAACAGGGCTCCATACCAGTAATATTTTATGATTGTTGAATTCGACAAAACTGTAAAATAGTACAAGATACTTATTGCAGCATTTCATTGCTGGAGGGCAATTACAATAAAATGCAACGAAAACTAGAGAGGTTGTGAGATATTTTGTTCTGTTTCTAACTTGATACGTTATTTCCTCATTTTGTTGTTTTCACAGGCCAGTAAACGTTGCGCATTGGTCTTTAGAAAGAGACTCTGCTAATTTTGGCGTCGTAAAGCGTTATTACACTCTACCTTTCAATATTTATCATAACATAAGTTGTCATATTTAGAGCATACATGATTGGCAGCGTTTGTTTGATATGAAAAGAAACTATTTTTTAATACTACGTCGGTGGCAAACAAGCATACGGCCCGCCTGATGGTAAGCAGTCTCCGTAGCCTATGCACGCCTGCAACTCCAGAGGAGTTATATGCGCGTTGCCGGCCCTAACACTCTGCACCCTCGTTGAGCTCTGAGAAGAATACAATGATTAACGGAGCCACTGTCGCTAGTGTTCGGAAATCGTCGTAAACAACAAATTGTCTCTTTGCAAAACCCGACATGCAATACTTATCACCGGGTACTGTAAAGCAGAGACGCTTTCCATACAGATTTTCGTACATTAACCCGCATGTTGCTATCTCTATTGCACGCGCATAATTATATTGCTGTTAAGCTCGCACATTGACATTAACAACCGGCATCATGGGCGGGACACCAATATAATTACGCGCGTGCAATAGAAATAGCAACAGGTGGGTCAATGTACGAACGTCTATGGAAATCATGGAAAATCGTCTCTATTTTAGTTTCAAATGCAGGTAAAAATACTATCGCAGATTTTCTCTAAATATTCTATCAGCACACTAAATTTTACATACATACATTTCCATCTCTAATGCGAATCATAACCAATCCTTGCATCAATTTGTAAGCCTGTAGGTACATGAGTATACAGGTTCTAGGCAATAACCAAATCCGGATTACTGGCTAAGACCATATGAAGATTGCGGTTGGATGTGGTTGCTCAATTTGTATCCTATTTGCTGGCAACGCGTTTATAGCTAGGTTTTGTTCTCCGATTTACAAATTGCATTGTACATTGAGTAATTGTGACTAAATGATATTACTTCATGTTGGTAATTTATTTGGCTAATACAGTGATTATGAAGAATAGTATTTTTGGGCTCATTGCTACGAAGCACTAGAAACTTGAGTATCGAATGATCGATGGCAAGGTACATAGTTGCCAATTCATCCTTCTCCTATCCTATCCTTCTCTTTTCTTGTCGTATCTTATTGCTTTACCAATTACTTCGTAAAAGAGCAGTTACTAAAACAGATTTTAATAAATTTTTTACTTACGGAAATGTTATTCAAGTTGTTATTATGCACGTTTTTTTTAATTTGGAACTCATTCTTTTTTACTGCCAGATCGTTGAAAAGGCAAGTTTAATGTCTACTTAGTCATCCTGCGATAGATTGCCAGCTAAGTCAAAAAATGTTTACTTTGATTTGTGATTATCGCAGCAATCATCAAAAGGATTTATTGTAATGTGTGAAAGAAATGCCCGTCGGCCCGAATTTTATGAGTCAGGTTTATTTCTCTGAACATACGTATGGGTACAGTAGACGCAACAGGATCAGTAAGTAGATACAAGAGTTTATAAAGGGTTAGGGCACAACTATTATGTAAGACTACAGCCATAATAACATTACTACTTTATATTACCTCCAGATTTTTTTAACAAGTAAAGTTGCCAGGACTCTTGAGGTACAGGTTCAGAAAGCGAAGTTTTAGAAAAAAAAACAAACATTTAATTAGCAATCATGAAGATTTTCTTTAGCGACTTCATCGATTCGAATACTATTTTTTTTACTTTCGTTCGATAGAATAAATTACAAACATAGGTCTAAAACACACTTTCAAAATTAGTAACCATTTACGCACTAAAACTAACAATATGAAAATTGCTCCTAAATATGCGCAATTTTAATTTTTGAGGGATTTCATCGATAACACTTTTTTTTTAATACTTACAACCAAAAAACATGATGTCCGCGGTCCCGAGCACGCACATTCATCTAGTTGTAGTTTGTTAGATTCTATTTTATATTTGTTTTGTTTTTATCGTTATTTTATATTCTTTTTTGTGTTATTTTGCATGCTAGTTGCTGGTAGAATGTTTTATTCCTGTGTTTAATGTAAAAAACTTATGTACCACATTTTATGCGGAATAAATGATTTGATTGATTGATTGAAAAATCAATTTATTCAAGTAGGATCTATTAGATTTCTTTTGCATCGCGAATATCTTCATTTTATCTTAAACATGCCCAATACAATACATGCAACGCTCATGCAATTCAATTGGCAACGCTCTTGAGAATTGAGATATGGCATGGTGTACTGGCGATTAGGAAGGCGTTGTTTTTATTTTCCGCCATCGTGGTGAATAAAACCATTACTGTTTATCCTGAATCTACTGCGTGTGTATATAGCTTGCATTTACGGCGTCATGCGCGCACATAAATTTTATGGGATTTTCGGACTGACTTTTAATGGACTGGATCTAGGAAGTGACCACGTTTATGAATAGCCGATAAAAGAGCCGGAGCGATAAAGCGAGCTTTATGTTGTCAGTGTTTTTCGGCAAAATGTTGAAAGCCGATCAATGAGGCGTTGCATCATTGAAGAAGACCAAATTAAACATATTAAGGTATTTGTAGGGTTATGCAGCGGTATTCAAGGGCGTGCCAAAGACAGAGATCACTGGTCATCACTGGAGGAGGCCTTCACCTTCACAGGAGGGGTTCTTGCAGAATAAAAAAATAAATAAATAGAAAAAAGGAAAAAAAAAAAGCAAATTTAAACGAAATTTTAATTGCTTGATATTATAACATTGTAACTAAATACTAAACCTAGCGTTAATTCAAGTGTATTGCTTTCGCTAATTATGTTTGTTAATTAAGTACCTGCGAGAAATAAAAGGCTTTTTTATTTTTATTTTTATTTTTTATTTTTATTTTTATTTTTTATTTATTTATTTATTATTCAAGGGCGTCGCCAGCTGATGGGCTAGGGGGGACAGTTCATATGGCCGATGGCCTAGGGCTGGGGGAGGAGCCTACATATAGTTAGAGATTCGGTCTCTAGGGGGGCAGCTGCCCATGGCGGTATTCCAGTAGCTAGGCGGGTTAGTAAGCGAATACCATAAAACCTACCTACCAACTACTCTTATGACTGAGATACGCGTCATATCTACTTGTGAACGGGTACTGTATGACTGGTATGTTTAAGCAAACACTTATTATATTTAGTAACTTTATTTTTGAGTATAATTACAGCGAGACACCTCATTCGGTTATCGTATGTTTTATTTTTTCTTAATGGATGGTTTATGGCTCCTCTACACGATAGCCCAGCGCAGGCCAGTCCAAGGGACACATTTATGCGTTAGAGGGAGTAAGTGATATTGCTATCTCATTCCACCGCATAGCTGCGTCCCTTATTAGACTGGCCTACGCTGAGCCATCGTGTAGAGGAACCCTTAATTACACAGCTTTTTGATTCTTGGAGAACCTATACATCTTTAAAGATAAATTGATAAACTATATAATCTTTTAGTTCTGACACTTGGAGACATTTCGTGTTTATTATTATTACTACAGTTTTTTTGTTATTCGACATTAAGAGACTTTTCATATCTCTAAGTAATAATAATACTTTAGTTTGAATTGATATTTAAAGTTGAATTTTATAATTGTTCATGTGTTTTTTTTTTTGCTTGTATGTTAATCCTTTATGACGTATAAAAGTGCCATTGTGACGTTGCTGATTAAATGTTGAAGTTTGAAGCTTAATGTCCAGTACTACAACTATAGTTCACAAGTTGAATACCTACGTAATCAATGCCAGCCTATCTTCTATTTGGTGCTGTCAGTTTTTCTTCCATCTATGAAAATTTGTTGCCTGAACACTGCGATATTCAAATAGTTGGTCGCACAAATAAATATGTTAGAGTTAGTTTTAGCCTATATAGTTCGTGTCATCCACGATGACGCGCAGATTTTTCAAATCTAACGTTTAATAATATGACAATACGAGTCAAGGCGCGAGTGTTCGTAAATGACACGTACTAGTCAAAACTATCCCGAAGTCTATGTGTGTGTGTCATATCTGTGACTATGTCAAGAGGAGGGTGAGGGGGGAAACTTCCAAATATGCGTCCGGTTCGATCGATGAAAATTAATCAGGTACGTAACCTGCGCCTGTTATACGTAGGAGTTGGTAGCACATGTTAATGGCTCTCATAAATTACTTACCTACCAATGAAAACCCTATACCTCCATAGTGCGGTTCCATATTGTGCTGTAGTCAATGAGTGCTATTGTGAGTACATTTTAGAGAAATTAGGTACGACGCCCCAAGTTAATTCGCGTTTTCATACTAAGTGCGGTTTAATGTTTTCCTTCCATTAAACCTAATCCAATTTCCACCCTTTGTCCAACAATTATTAAACGTATACGTTTAACATTACAGTTCTTTATTTAAATGAACTATTACCTATCTCATTACGGCTATTAGGTTTTTTAGGTTGAGTAGGTATGAGTTTTAACATTGATCTCAATGCATACCTATTACAGTCTTAACTATTTGAACACATAATCGCAATTAACATACAGATTACCAACATTTTAGAGTCAGTTTAGAACGCAAAGCGTGACCAATTGTGTCATTCTTATCGCTTACTGAACACAGCTTAAAATACCAGTGAAAATACACTCTCCGACCACGGATTAATTGTTATGTTTCTGCAGATCACATTACAATGGTTAGGACGTAAGCCCACTAGCCTGTGCTCGTGACCAACATGAGCGTGCGGTTTGTTTCATGTCTGTCGATTTACGCACAATTTTACAAAAATTATACACGCAAAAGCATTAAACTAGGTTTATTGGGTAACCTCGTTTAATTAAGGCATTAGGTTAATATTATTCAGTGGAATAACTTAGTCAAACAATATGATGCCAACAATTAATTTCGCCTTAGGTTATTGCGCATAAACGTTGTTGTGCATTATTTTCTATAGGTAGGTACTTTAAGAAGATATGCGACAAATTTTTGCATAATGTATCTACTTAACACCAACCCACATTAATTAAAACGTCAAACTAGATAGTTATTTGGAGTATAGCAGCCGGCGCTTTGTTTATTTCCTGAATAAAATACTACAAATCTGGCTTATCAAGCAACATCCTACTGTACTGTATCCAGTGAAAATCCTAGTCTTGGTCTTGAAAATGAAGACTTGATAGTGAGACATGATAATATTAGGTACTTATGTGTGTTTTCTCGAAGCATTCAATCGGAGCAAGCTAGTCTAGGTTCTAAATACGAAGTACAATTATTATCTTAATAATATATCTGGGTGTTGTCTCTAACGCACGCAGGTATCACAACAAGGCCGTGCCGTTCTCACGGGTTAATTCCTAGGGCGTTACTGCAACCGCTTACAGAGCCCAGGCGAGTACACCCAGGACAAAGTGTCAAAACGTAATGACGGAAAATTATTAATTATAGCCAAAATGTAATACAAAATCTAACAATAGGAATTAAGTCTCAAATTGCTTAGAACCTTGCAACTCAATTTAACAAATGGCGCTTTTCTGCTATGAATACCACGATTTTTTAACAAACGACCTGCTAGAGTTACTTAGCATAGGTATGTATCTTGTAGTATGGGTAGGTACTTGGCAACAATATAAATGACATAATAAAGTAGGTGGTTACTTACTTAAAATATAAATACACGTCAAAATCCACCATGTTCATCAAATCATGGGAATGGGAAGGCTACCCACTCCTCACACCAGAGGAGTTGGCAGATGTACTCGACCATGTTCATCAGACGGGTTTCGAACCCAGGAATACGAGCTTCGTAGGCCGGGTGACAATCGACAATAGCTTCACATGGCGAAGCTATTGTCAATAAAATTGTCACCCGGCCTCCGACATCGCTGTCAAAGCCGCAATGTAATCTTCGGAATTCTCGCTATCTCATTCGTTTTCTATCTATTTTGTTGGCCTCATCGGACATATTTGTTTGTTTGCCACCGTCGTGGTATAAATATATATATTTCACTTTGATATGGGCTAAAGTTGCAGTTACAATGGTTTGCCTATTCGACTCGCCAAGCTATGGCAAAGCTCGGCCTAAACAAGTCTCCGGCTAAATAAGCATGTAACATGGGAACTCAAACGCATCGTTGGCATTCACACGCTTAGTTTCTAGTCTAGGATTGAGTTAAGTGTCCGTGTTCAAATGCTTTGATACGTCAATTGTTGATTGTCTAAACTGCGACGCCTGAGTCTGCCTAGATATTGCATTAAATGAAATGTAAATTCGAGTAGGATAAATAATACCTAATATGCCCGATTAGCTTCTACGTGAGATTTTTGAGTGAACTCTTCCATCTTTTAGAAGACACGGTATGTGATTATAGGTATTTCTTGTGATGGTATATACCACCATGCAAAATAATTAGGTGGGATACTATGAACTCACCAAAATCCCAACTTAAAATAACTTGGCTATAAGTATTTGTACAAATAAATATTCTTCACTGTTTCTTCATCTCTTTTTTCACTTAAATAGGTACCTAAAGAGATTCAACATGTAATAAGAATTTGGAAAAATAATTCCGCAAAAAATCTACATATGTTAATTGCGTGATTTTGCTTGTTCGTTTAAGTACTTTGACAACCAGAACCGAATGCGATTTATACGAACCGTTCCTGTTGCCAGCATCCATAGGTATTAAGGTGCCGTTCAGCCAGCGGAGTTTTTGAAAAATCGTAGCGTTTTTTTAAATCACAATAGGGTTGCCAAACATTTTATAAGCAATCGTAAGTCTTTTCTCTAGTAACTTCATCGATACAAAACCCGATTATTTTACTTTCGCTTGATAGAAAAAAAACACGAACATAGGCACCAATAAACGCAACATAAAAATTGTAACAGTTAAAGCTAAAAATATAAAAATCTAAAAATGTGCAATTTTAATTTTGATCGAACTGAGACCTGTGCCCCTAGTGTAAATAAATTCGAAACGTGACTAACGCGTTTGCGTTTAGTCTCATTTTATATTGGATTTAGAAAGAGCGCGCCAAGCGGGACGTTTTGGAAACTCAAAATCCTATACAAAATGAGACTTAACGCAAACGCGTTCGTCACGTTATGATGTCGATCAAATTTACACTAGCCCTAATTTACACTAGTCCAAATTTAGCCTAGCTAGATCAAATTTTCCAAAACGTCCCGCTTGGCGCGCTGTTCAAAAACCCATACAAAATGAGACTCAACGCAAACGCGTACGTCACGTTTCGCTATCGACTAAATTTACACTAGGGGCACTGGTGACCTGAAGCCACGGGGCCTTAATCCGAATGATATTTTAGCAACGAACTAGCTCACCTGGGGATAATTGTTACGTCTCTCGAGTTTTTAACAACGTAACGACGGCGCGAGAGCGGCCAAAACCAATCAAACTTTTTGCTTGTTATAAAAGTTAGCGCTAAACCTAGAAAGGTGCGTTACATTTTTTTTGCGTTGGACTAATAATAGCGTAACTTTTTGTATACCCTCTAAAACGTATACCTACTAAGGAAGATAAGTAAACTGCAAATAAATTAGTAGTTAGTAGGTGCCTAGTATTAATTCAGACTAAGATCTAGTTAGGATCGGTAGTTAATATTAAAGACGATAACACAGTTATCCTGTTCGAATTTAAACTGTCATGTCATGAGACATACTAACATTCCGTAGAATTCGTTTTTAGTTATCATGTTGTACTACATAACTAATGTGCTATTGTGATATAATAAATCCTTTTGTTATATTCTGAATATATACAATAAGTCTATCGTAAAAACAAACCGAAAAAAAAAACTTTGCGTAGATGGAAATAATAAAGACAACCAGTCAATACAAGGTTTCTTAACTAAAGAACGAACATCATTACTCAAGTTTTTTTGTCAGTCATTACCATCACAATATACCGACATGCTTGGACACAGCTTATTGACGTTTTTGTAAGGATAAAAACTAAGGCAGTTGACAAAATTACGTCGCAAAAAATAAAAAATCAAGATCACTGTCAATGGCGACCGTGATGACTCAGGGAGGTCAACGGTACACGCGATGATCGTAGCGCATTATTAGATTGAAGGCAAATTCGACTAATTTTAATTACAGCAACGATATGATCGTTGCTACTTTCATCACTTATCGCCAGATCACATTTTCGATTTTATGTATGTACCTAAGTGCGAGAGTGAAGGGTCTTCTTTTTACAGCTAGAAAAGAAAAAATTGCGACATAACTATGTTATGAAAAGCTATGTCAATGGCAAACTTTAAGTACAGTTTCACTCTTACATAATTCTGTTTTTTCCTTTATTGCCGTCCGTTGTTTAGAAATATTTGTTTTTTTTTTTGTATATATGTATCATTCTTATCCCAAAAAAGCGCTGGTGGCCTAGCGGTAAGAGCGTGCGACTTGCAATTCGCGCGACCTCTGGATTCGGTTCAAACCCCGGCTCGTACCCAATAAGTTTTTCGGAATTTTTATTTTTCAGTCGCTTTTCGGTGAAGGAAAACATCGTGAGGAAACAGGGCTAATCCCAATACGGCCTAGTTTACCCTCTGGGTTGGAAGGTCAGATGGCAGTCGCTTTCGTAAAAACTAGTGCTAACACCAATTCTTGGGATTAGTTGCCAAGCGAACCCCAGGCTCCCATGAGTCGTGGCAAAATGCCGGGACAACGCGAAGAAGATGATGATGATGTATCATTCTTATTATTCCACATCATACAGTCAAGGTATTAAATATAGTCGATACGGACAAAGTGTCAAAAATATGTACAGACTACCTTTATGTATGGGCAATAAGGGCGCGTATACACTGTTTTGTCTTGACACTTTAGTTAGCAAGTTTACTGAAATCTTTCAATATCTGGAGCATCCAAAAAACGAAGTCGAATATCACTCCTGTCAGGCACGTTTCGTATTTCGAAACAGTTTTTTTAGTAAATTGACGTTAAAGCAATTAACACAAAAAGCTGTGATGTAACTGGCTATTTGTAATTAAATAAATGGGTGTGAAAAATAACTTGATACTACCTAACTAGTTATACGATCACTGTCTATTTAGTGTGGCATAGAAAACTTTTCATTATCGCAAAAAAGATGCAAGTGTTTAGATTAAAGTATCCCATCTTAAATATAAGCTGTTCTTCTATTGTACACAAATGTGTATGCTTATGTCTTCTTTTACTTACGGTGCCGGCTACTGGACTTCATTATCCCCTTACACGGAAAAGGAAAGGTTTTCAGTGGGTACCCGGAATGGGCTGACAAGTATGACATGGGTAACTACATAATTACGCAGCCTTTGTTTTTCATTCGGGACGCAAATAAGGTATAATGATAATGGCACTTTAGCCATACCTACTTAATGACGTTCATTTAATGTGTCTAAAAACTAAACGAAGTTGTCATTTTACTATTTTACACGGAACGTAATTACCTACTTATATATGCCTTTGAGTCAGACACGAAGACACATACGAAGACACTTCGACCAACTAGTGTTGATTAAGACAAGACTCGACTCCTTTGAGTCCTCTGCTTTGAAACTCGGCTCAGTTTTTCAGATTCACATATTAAGTTTAGACTCGAGTTCTTTTAAACTTGTTAGCGACTCGAGTCTTTTGTAGGGACTTGAGTCCTTTTCAAAGAACTCTCAATTTGTTTGTTTGCAAAATTTCAAAAGGCTTTGTCTTTAGGTAATATTCGAGGATTAGGCATACTCGTGCAAATAATACAATAACGCATAATGACTTTACTTTTATTTAGGTTAAACCTATGAAATGGTTGACGGAGTCTTTATTTCAATGCTCGAGTCCTTTTGAGTTTTCTTAATAAAGACTCAATTAATGACTCGCCACGGGACTTAAAAGACTCGGAAGGTTTTAAGCGCCGAGTTTCGTAAAAACGAGTCGAGTTCTTCAAATTCAAACTCAAAAGACTCAAGTTCCTACCAACACTACGACCAACCTACTTACCCTCGCCCTATACAAAAATGTCCCCGGACAGCGCAAAAAAAAACACTCTATGTACAAAGCGACCTTTAGAAGGTAAGTAATCAGTTACTGGTATTCTAAAGGTCTCTCATTTATTGATTTCATTGGTACATAAGGTGATAAAGTAGCCTTTACCACGACGTCCACAACTGTCAAACTAACATCTGCGTAACTTACTTTTTATACATCTCGCTCGTAAGATGCATAGAAAGTAACATTTTCAAACAATTCCAGCTTTCGTATTTACTCCAATGGACCTTACAACAAAACAATGTTCAGCTATGATCCCTTTAAAGGCACCAATGGTAAGTATAATAGGCATGGATTATCAAATCGGAAGCGGAATAGAACTTGAAACTTAGTTTTTCCAAGGTAATGAGGTTACGCTATGAAACAAATGCTTTGTACGATTTTCCTTAACTGTATGTTATTGCATATCTTTGTTGTATATTCCGTTGAATGCGAACGTAACAAAAGAGTTCTCCAGCTGTGATAGGGCAGCGTATTGTTGTAGGAATATAAAAGCAAGATACCTACTACTATTACTGTAAAAGCCCTCCGTGAATATAAATACAATACGTTCATATTTTTTATAGACTTTTACAACTTATTTGTGCTAATTTTGTGGTAACTTGTTTGTGGTAATTAGTATTTTCTCGTACCTAATAGGTACTGTAGATTTTGTCGTACAGATGTAAATCTGGTTGATGTATGAATTATATTTTTAACTTACTACGGTGACGCAACGACCCAAAGTGAGTCCTGGCCTCCGACACCAGATCAGGCCATGCCTCTCGGTCTTGCAATAGCTTTCGCCAGTCGCCATGGCCGAGGCTGAGCAGATCTTGAGCTACTACGTCGTTCCAGAGAGGGAGAGGATCATGCCATTAAGAAATCAAACTTGGCATAACCAAATGGGAATTATATTTTTAAGGTATTCTAAATTTGATTTGCGGTATTTGTTATTAGGTTTCCTTTGATATCATGCAACCAGTTTGCTGATTACACCAACTTAGACCCTCTTCAAGTTCATCTGATGCAATGCATGTCAGTCAATTCGCACATTTTTGAGAAACAGCTGATAACTTCCGTATGGAAATGTATGTGAAACGGGTGCCTATTTAATGTATTAAGTCCTTTAATTATATACAATTCCCTTATTAATTCATTCACGCTCTGTTAACGCGAAGAGAGCTTCACAATAGCGTATTAAGATCGGGAATAATTTATGGACACCGACTCATTGAACCGAATCGAACGATAACAGTGCTGAAAGGACCAGGATAGTTCGCAAAAAGTCTTATAACAAATGCCAGCTATCCGTCAATATGAAAGGAACTTGAGCCCACCTCGGCCATTACACTGAGATGGTGTTGCTAGTGATGTGCTGTGGGAATGTTCCACCGTTCCCGGGAATGATCCCCAAATGAGGGAACATTGAACCTACAAAAAGAACATAGAAACAAATTTGTTATCTCGAAGATATTTTTTTTTATTAGCCTTCTTTAGTGTCCCACAACTGGGCAAAAGCCTTCCCTCATTTTCTACACTCGACCCTGTCATTGGCATATTCCTACCATATTGGGTACAATACGTCCAAGGCGTCCCTCCATCTCCTTTTCGGTCCGCCAGCACTCCGGCCTGCACTATCAATGGTGTTCCGTGGGTCCCACTCAATAACCATTTTGGCCCACATTTCCGGGTGCATGCGGCAGAGATGTCCAGCCCAGTCCCACTTAAGCTTAGCGGTCTGGGACTGCATTTACAACTCGAGTTGTGGAGCGTCCGTGCTACTGATTTGATCAGTTGTACGAACGCCTAATATACATATGCTCCATCGCTCGCTGGTCAACCTTGAGTATCGACTTTAAAGCCGCAGTTAATGACTAAGTTTTTTGTTCCGTAGGATAGGCAGGATGCACATGTCGAGGAATTTACGCTTAAGACATAAGAGAAGGTTTCCCTTCATTAGCGCTTTCATGGACCAGAAGCTCGAAGGATGCAATTTAGCCCAAGTAAAAGTAAAGGAAAGAAACGAACTAAAATTTATAAGTTCGCCTTTGTACGAATGATGTGTGTTCTTTCCAGTTTTATGTTTCTTTTTGTACAATAAAGGGTTTTACTACTACTCCTATTAGACGTACTCATCCACATATCGCAAATGCTGCCTGCCTGGTGGTAGATGGGCCCTATGTTCAGTTTAACCTGAGTTTTCGCTCTTTTCATTGTAAGTCCAACCTCTAGGCTCGCGATACTGAGGTCTTGCATCATTTTCCTTATGGAAGAACACTTGCACTAAATAACACAAAATATATCCAAAGAAGTATTTAACTTCATCCTGATTATAATAAACACACTTGAGCTCAACACTTTTCACATGTGCCGTCTACAAAACATTTTAGGCATTACTTGTCAGGACCGACAAATCAAACAGTTCTTGAAAAAGCGCAGCTGCCCAGTCTTGCCGCTCTTCTCAAACAGAAACGCTTGCGGTAGCTGGGGCATGTGCGCCGAACGGAATCTAAAATACCTCGAGGTATCTTGTTTGATGCAGTTGCGTATTCTAAATAGAATGTTGGAAGACCGATGCTTTCAAGGCTGTGTTAAGCGAGACATCAGCATTTGAAAACGACCACCATGCCTGTGAAACCTTAGCTGAAGACCGTGATGGATGGCGCAAGCGTGTTGTGGAGGGCAGAAGGTTAGTCGACAAAGCTTAATGTGTTAGATACCAGAAGGTGTCGCAGAAAGCAAACCGGGACTGAAACTTCAGGTGGTATGAGCTTACTCTGCTAGAAATGTGGGAGGTCGTGCCGCTCACGCATCGGCTTCCATAGTCACCAAATACGTTGTCTAAACAGCAATGCATAAATCGTCTACGATAGATGCAAAGGCCTGTGATAATTATTATAATGTTACGAAATTATTCAGTCTCATACGGAATAGACTGAATGTTTTAGTCAGATTATAATCAAGGTTATTGGAAATGACTGAAATATTTCCATGACATATTTTTTGTTATTTAGTGCAAGTGTTTAGACAGTAAGGTATGTAGGTAATATTTGAAATATTCTCGAGGAAAATGAAATTGCAGTTTTAGAGATGACCTCCAGTATATTTGATAATGTAATGGTAAAAGTTTATTTATTTCGAGTAACATGACTATACAATTTGTAGAATACACTATAAAACTTAAAACCTAAATCTAAAAATAAATAATACTAAACTTAAAATAAAATACTATGGTAAAATGTATATATGTTTCGGATTGTTAGAGTAACCTTTAACAATTATGGTTTTCTAAGACGGTAACATTTTTAAGATATTCCGTTCATTTGAGGGAACATTCCTTGATCCGTTTCCGGAATATCCACAACAAATATGAAGCGCATCACTAACTGAAACATTGTGACGTAGACCATAAATCGAAGTTCGAACAATGTGTAGTTACAACTATGAACGGACAATAGCGTATCGGTGTCAAGATCGTACGCTCCGCTGGGACGGACTGCTTTTGTCTTCTTTGAGGGCCGAATGTCAACCACATGCCATTACAAAGACGCATTTCGCGTCGTATCAATGAGTTATACTCATGCGCTTAAACAAACGTCGACTGTTGTTGCATTCGCTGCGCAGATATTGACCAGATTTATCAACGGAAATTAGCCGCATGGTCACGGTAAGGCATGAAAAATGTTACGCTAAGTTAAGTTGGTAAAAATAAATAAATAAATCGGTATTAAAGTTTTTGAGACAGTAACTCAGATGATACAGATGCCCATGAAATTGTTAGGCTTATATCACATACATCTTACTACTACTCCTACATCTTATTGTGTCTAAAACTAATCACTTTATGTAACTAAACTATTGTACTCTCGTCAATATGGGGCTGTAAGTCACAATAATAAGCATCAAAGTTACAGATTACCTTTTCTCCAAGATTTTTATATAGTCATATAGTGATAATCATCAATTTGATTTTAACTTGTATGTACCTGTTGTCGCATGAGGATATTTCAATTCTACGGTTGCAGAACTACGATCACAATAGTTGTTTATTTATTACAGTATAAAACATTTGTCCAAATTATGGGGATTCGCAGATAGCATAAAATATTTAGACGCGAATTTTTTGCTTAAGTTATTTTTTTTATTTTTACATACTTCATTCACGTGGATTTCAAATAACCGTGGATAAAATAAATACCCTCCTTACCAAAAGCAAGTTTAATGTTACGTCATGACTGCTGTCAGGCTCATCTCCGACTGTCTACGCTTGTCACGACATCCTTATACCCGTAAACGTTTTGAATTCACCCTAATAGGATCATGTCACTCAGAATGTGATGACGTTATAAAGAGCAACAGCGAATTTGATGATAGGCGTAGTTCAAGAATATTTGGAGCTGGGGTTTTGTTGTGCCGATGTCAAAAAATATGATACTTTAAGCACTAACTGAACCCACAAATGTAGTCCTGCGATGTTGACTATATTAAACACTTCCGATTGCCAAGGAGCGCGTTTCTAACTTTAAAAATATCAGTGAATCTAGATCGCATATAGAGTCTGCGGGGAAGAGTCGTGGAATGTATGGGGTCCAATACATTCCACGACTCTTCTCTTTCCGAACAGACTATAAGTACAAGTAGGTACTTACAGCTGGTGCCCTCGCATATTTTTTGTAGCCTATTTTGTGTCCCTCTGCTGGACAAGGCCTCCCTTTTCATCCGCCACTCATCACGGTTTGGTCATTCGTGCATGTTCCCGCCAGTCGCTGCAAAAAGCGTCGGTCATCCGTAAGCATCAAATTTTCTATACAGCTAGTATAGCAACGTGGATACCTGCTTATGTAAGTTGGGGTACTTACAGTGTATTGCTGGGCAACTGGTATCTGCTTTTTAATTCTGAATGTCGCTCCTCGTCAAAATCATATAGATTTGTTCATCGTTAAAATACGTTGGCATACTTATTTATGTACTGTATTATATGTATTTATGTATGTGTTTTAAACTAATAATGTCCCCCATTAGAGCCATGACAATATAGTATTTTTCCTACTCCTCTACTGTTATCTGTCATTTATGCATTCATTAACACGAATATAAGAACATACATAAAAGGTTTCAAGAAAAGTCTATATTGTCTATTCCTCATAAAAGCTCTTGTGCTTTTAATCGCTATAACGTTACTGCGATTAACGGCTACCAACCTAACAAAACCAAAACAAATACAGTTTTAAACTAAGTGCATTGCTGCCAACTTACAAAATATTCATTTGGTTGCACAGTAAAAATAATTACTTCCTAAGTCAGAAACATGCATGTGACACCCGTAATATAGCAACACCCATAGACTACGAAGACCGCTTAGCGTTGTTTGTTAGTCTCCGTAGGCTACGGTGGCCAAAATTGAGGAAACTCTGTCCAAAAATTTAATTTAGCAAGTAGCAAGTACCATCCTCACCCTCATGAGTTACGAGGTGTCGCTGACCGGCCGGCCGCTGCCCGGGGCGGGCCGGGCGCGTAACAAGGTATGCTCGCGCGTCCTGGCTATATACTTTTGCTGTAATTTGTTTACCTAAATTAAGATTTATTTTTGTTGACTCGTGGGAAAAATATTGTATGCAACGTTGTATAAGTAGGTCAAAAAATGCTCGTGGCGTATTCCTTTACAATGTTCGCCTACGCCTTCGGCTCCGGCTCACATTGTAACTCACGCCACTCGCCTTTTTTGACTCTTTCTTATACAACTGTTGCATAAAATACTATTATGCCTACGCCTATGCCATATTTTTCCTACGAGTCAACAAAAATAAATCTTAATTTAGGTAAACAAAGCAAAAGTATATAGCCAAGATGCGCGAGCATACCTTGTTACGCGCCCGGCCCGCCCCGGGCAGCGGCCGGCCGGTCGGCGACACCTCGTAACTCATGAGGCCCTGGTACTTGCTACTTGCTAAATTAAATTTTTGGACAGTTTTTTCTCAATCTTGGCCACCGTAGCCTACGGAGACTAACAAGCAACGCTAAGCGGTCTTCGTAGTCTATGGGTGTTGCTATATTACGGGTGTCACATGCGTGTTTCTGACTTATGAAGTAATTATTTTTACTATGCAACCAAATGAATATTTATGAGGAATAGACAATATAGACTTTTCTTGAAACCTTTTAATAAATGACAGAATAACAGTAGAGGAGTAGGAAAAGTATTTTACAGTACATATGGGGCTACTTTATAGCACTAGTGCGGGAAGTAGCATATTACGTTACTGTGTCGAACATTTAAAGGGCCATATGTACTGTAAAACGTTGTACGATACATGTGCGAATAGGTAATTCGCAACTCGTGTCGATTTAAAACACTCCCTTCGGTCGTGTTTTAATTTATCGCCACTCGTTTCGAATTTCCTATTTTTCGCACTTGTATCGTAATGTACTATTATCTATCTATCAACCGCATTTTCATACAAATTCGGTGTCACAAATTCCCGCAACGTACTACAAGCGTAAACATTTTTGTACCTTAATTCAACAATTTAATTTAAATTAAATGTTCGGAAATCTTATAAATATTACAATACAAAGATCAAAAAGACTCATTAATAACACATTAAGCACCCAACCCCGATAACATTAGGTTCCATTGTCGTAATTATGTGTTGGCAGTCGAGGTCAGGGCGACATCCGCGCACCTGCCCCGGGAAATGGTGCCCTCGTTGCTGTTGCCACGATGTTCTAGCGGATAGTACCTGGCACCATTTTTATGTTTAAGCGTGGCGGAATTGTCTAATACTGATTGTAAAGTTTTTTTAATCAGTCCGGGAGCGAAACAACAGCCTGTCCATAACTAATCGCTACCTACGTACGAGTATAAGTCATTTGGTCACATTTTGACAAGCATGTAAGTGTGCGAGTGACTGATGTCCTTTCTACATTGATAAGTTATAAAACCAAAATTGAAATGTTATGAAGGTTTCATTTTGACCAAGCAAACATTTTCAAACCTTAAAACATTGTGGGTATTGTGAGTAATAGAACTAACGTAGGTATCAGGATCTACAGGTCGATACAGATCTTTACTGTTTGTAATTTAAATCTAATTTCAAAAGGTCAAATCACTAAATACCTACAATTCCTTTTTATTATACCTTTGCAAACCAGGACATTATCCTGGTCATGATAATAAACGTTTAGAAATTTAACATGTCTATTTTTTAAATAGAAATATGAAACAGACATATCTTGAATTGGTTTGGAAAATAAAAAATCGTTAATTTTTTTGGCTTTTTATAATAATATAATTTTTATGATTTTTGTCTGTGGGACTACGGAAATCTTAACACTTTTCCTTTTACCTCACTTTTACCTTTAAATTTAGATTTTAAACGAGGCACAGGTTCGTTTTGTGCGAATACTTACACGTGGACATATTTTCACACCATTTAATTTTCTTAAGGAAATAGCGTCAATAAATTACCTCATGATTTGCGGGTACACCTACTAATGTACAGCCGCACGCAGCCATTTTGGAACGTAGCCTTGCTTTCATTTGATAAAGTTTTGCCTTCTACGCGTAAATAACCTGTCAAACGGAGAAATATTAAGCCTTATTCTATTAGTTGTAGTCTAAAATACAATAGCCTGCTCTAAAATAGTTTGTAGGAAAGTTTAGCAATAAATTAGTCGCGCGCCCATGAATTCGGCTACATGCAATAGCCTAAGCATTCATGACCTCCTGATGACCTGAATGTTATTATTTTCTGTTGATGAATGGCCGTCGTAAATACTTTAATATTTTGTAGTTCATTCCAACCAAAATGAAACTAAGCTTTCAAATGAAAATACTAAATAACTTTGTTTTTTCTCAGATACTTTTAGCCAAATTTTCTCTCTTAGTCCTAATCTTGGTGGTCTAGCCATAATTTCAGCAACATTTTCGTTCATTTCGTTATTTCATCGCCTTTGTCTGACGCGCTCGTTACGGACTAATGGCGGGCAAGTTTTATACGAGTTTTGTTTCACGTAACGCGTCGTAATGTGTTTTAATGACCAACTGTTTATGTGCATAGATAACGCAATTAACGCGCGTATGGCGGCCATTATAAGTTCGTTTATTTTACTGGGCAGAGATTTCGTAAACGATTTCCGTGGCACGCGTGATGAATTGGTTCATTGTGAAGCATGAATCATTTATTTGGTTAATGAAGTCGTTACTGTTTCTTTGGTTTGTAGCCTTGTTGATCAGTATATCACCAGTTGTCATTTTAAAACTTAAAGGTGATTCTTTAATGAAATGAATGACGCACTACTGAACTTTTAACCCGTCATTTATTTTATTTAGGACATTGAAAGCGCCCGCTTCACCGCCGCAGCAGTAATGTCTCAACAGTAATGCAGCCGTAGTTGCCATCGGAATGTCATCTAAACTCTAAGTTCATATTTTTCAGAATGTAAATTTGATTACTGGCACTGTTTTAACTCGACTAGGCGACACCTGGAGAAAACGATAACACACTAATCGTACCTTCATTATACTGTCCTTTTTTTAAAGTGCTACTTCTGTGAGCGCAGTAGCTCCAGATTGATTACATGTAGCATGTCTTTAACTCATCAAAGCCCCAAAAAAGAGTTTTTCTTTTTTTGCAGCGGATTGTAAAATAATTACCAACGCTACCGGTACACAGGTAATCCGGGATTAAAGCTTCGATCGCGCATCGGTCCTGCGGTCTTAATGTTCTCTTATTCCCTTGTTCGTTGCTGTACTGGGAAAAAATTACAATAGGATGAATTTATAAACACATTCCTTTTCATAATCTGATTTAATTACACTGTACCTGCGAAAATGAATTTAATACTAAGTTCAAATTAACAATCACCCTCATAACTCATGGGCAAAAGTTGGCTCATTTCCTAGTACGATTTCATAATTTAATACAAATTCCTGTGGGTCGGATACTGTGTGATTCTACAGAGTAGCATTTGGTTCTTTAATTAACTCTATTGGCGGTTGAGATAATCTCTGAATAGTGGCGTAGTTACCGCAGCAATTAGTCTCTCGAGATCCCAGACCGCCTTCTCTTTGTGCACCGTTTACACTTCATCCTCCCTTCGCACTGCGCCTTCGCCTGCGAGGCATTCCATTTTTGTCACTCAAACGTCGCTCGAGTATTTAATAACAAAATCACAAAGCTTCCATGGCTTCACAGTACATCCATCAACTCGTTTCAACAGTCTTCGTTTAACTTTCATTAGTATACATTGCGCAACTAGGGAACGAGCTAACTAATTTAAGGTACAAACAATTCGGCCATAATTAATTTGATGAAGCACGTGACAGCGGTATCAAATTCATAATTTTAAAGGGAAATTTTTCATCACCCCGGAGCGATCCCAAATTGAATTGAGAACCACGAATATCTGTAGCTACCTCAGCCACTCCGGTACACAAATAAGTAGATAAAATGGCTGAAAGAATCGATGTTTACAGAAATACAAACTCATTTCAGGTGCGAATTTCGAAGGTGAAATACGAGACGAATTCCAATTAATTGAATTTTCGGGCGCTTGCCTACACAGTGAAATAAGGTTTTCTTTAAATTTAGTTGGATTATTTTACTTTTTTACGCCATATTATTTCGTTCAGACTCTCTTATTGCATTTTATTGAAAGGGTAGGATTTCTATATACTTGATTGAAGTTAATTTATTTGTCTTCATGTTCAAGTGTATCCTAGAGGTCATCTTTTTTTTTCAATTTTGGATCTTATTCGTTCGTTTTTACAGGAGCATATGGAAAGGAAGATTTATAGAATTCCGTTGGGTTAGGTTATTATATTTTTCATGTAATTAAAGTGTTTTAAAGTGCTCGGTGTTCGGTCGGATTTCCAACCCGGACGGCAAATAAATTGTTTACTTCAGACACTTAATACATATTATTGAAATGAAATATTTTGGGATTCCGTTGATTACAGTTACTTTTCTTATATTTGTCGTATAGTTGGAGTATATCCAAGTGGTCGCCGGGCGTGTTTCCACTCGGATCGCATTAGGGTGGCCTATTGGACGAGGGTCCCTCAATTTGCCGACGTTTATACGGACCGCGACCGTCCTATCGATACGTAACTTACTTACAGATAACTATGCGGGACAAAAGGATGACTTTTTTGCGAGTTTCTTTGGAAATGGAAAAAGGTTTTTGCCGTGACCAATAGTAATTAGGTAGCAGTTTTACGCCACGCTTGTTGTACACTCTCGAGCATATAATTTGGATAACAAATGTAGGTAATAAACTTGCTTGGATTAAGAAGTATAAATAAAATCTATACCTATCTTCTTACATAGGTATATAGGTAACTGTAACATAACTAGGACTTATTAGAAAAATAAGAAAACAAAATTACAAACTATAATAATATTATTGAACACTTTTCATGTTTTCAAAGACAGTGTCAAATTTCCTTCTCAAGTATTTCAAATGTATGAGCAACTAGCATCAGAATTCATTAGATTTTAATGGTCTCAAGCTTTTACGGTACATACCGCAAAAACGGTACCACGACAGCGATAAATATACGGTACGCCGCAAACGCGTCACTTTGGGTACTTTGCATCTTTGGATAACGCGCTCATTTATTTAGGAGGGTAACGTATCCACCCGCTACATTTGCAGTTTTGCAGCGCTTAGTTTTGAGGTACACAGTTACCGAGGAATTTAGGTACACAGATACCGGGAAATGCTCAAGGGAATAACAATTTTGTTTCCTTTTAACCGGGTAACTTAATGTACCAATTTATCAGTTTATAAAATAGATTACTTTTACATCGCCTCTCGGACGGTTCTAGTATTTATAAGCTGTATACTAACTAAATGTTCAATGGTCAAATTGTTCAATAAGTTTTCTAAAAACAAATGTTCCCTATAATTAAGTTTGATCTGTTCCTTTCACTACATTAACTACATGCATGTTTGTCTGGTCAGCTCTATAAAAGTATCTACATAGGTACATGTCAAGTAATTTCAAAAAGAAAGAAGACCGAGATTGAGTAACAAATTTTCCCTACCAATTTATCCAGGTTTCTTTTAACAGAGAATTTTGACTTCCATAACAAGCAAATTTTGGCTTGCACGGTGACTCGCTTCCATGGGTCACATACGTCGCTTGTTTTGCGAAATGAAAAAAATTGCACATGCCGTTTTACCTATTCGCACTGCACGTCTCACCGGGGCCGCGGAGCGTGACTCCCCTCTCAAAACCATACATCACAGGAGGAAAAAGTATCAATAGTGGGTCATTATGAGGACAATTTGTGCAGGCGAAAAATGTTGGACGCGAATAGCGTATCAAACCAACTAAATTGTTTGTAACTTGATGATAGAGAGAAGCAGGCGATTTGAAATGGGTATAGGTGTAATATTTTCTGTGATTTCTTATAAACTAGTATTGTTAGACTAATAAAATAACAACCTAGCTATGAAGATATTTACCGGAATGAGCAGAGTGGGTATCAATTCAAACTTGGTCGCTTTATTAATTCTCCGTTAATCTGTTTTAACTGTGTATGTAACTAATTTAAAGTTTTTTACTTTAATTTTCTTTTTAGTAAAGAATAAAGAAGAAAAAAAAAACATTTATGCGTGGCATTCACGTACAACAAGAAATAATAAATAAGTTTGCACAACGAAATAAATGCAACTCAGCGTAATCTCAGCATAACGCTGGTCTTTAGTAGGACCCATTCGGTGACTGAAAGAGGCTACCTCACGACCTGGCATTAAACAATCAGAATGAGCATCCAGCATTTAGTGGTCCCAAGAGCAGTCCCGTCGACCCACAGCCGCGTTACCGACTTGAAATCCCACTGAACCCGAAGTGACTTTGCATAAAACACTGTTCCATAAACAACCTAATAGACCCTTATTTACTCGGCAAACAAGTACGTTCAAACATGCATCATTCATACAAGTACTGACCCAGAATACAAGGTTAATAGTACGCATGTAGATAACACGCGAATATTATAGGTAGGTAATAAATTATTTAATTTTTTATAACAAAAAAAAAATTCTTAAAATTTAATTATAAAGGTATAATATGTAGAACCATAAAAGATGCGCCCGTCAAACCTAAGTTTTCTTCTGATCCATATAAAATTTACTTTAGTTTACCCAATTCTATTTTGGAAGGAACACTTTATTTTAATAGGCAGAAGCTTAGTTATTTTATGCGAAAAGGATATTTTATGGCTAAATGAAAACCTGATAAAGATAACGCTCATCCAAGACATTTCTTCTGAAGCACGAAACAAAACAAAAAAATAAGTAAGCATGCTTTGTCTGGAAGAGATCGCTTTTTAGCGATAAGACCGCCTGTTGTCTGCCTCTAAATTTAATCAATTGTTTATTTTTCTTGTATATTTTTACTTAGGTGTGCCAATAAAGAGTATTCTATCTATCTATCTTTACCTTTATCTGCATCGCCATGGAGTACCTAGTAATTAATAAGTAAATCAATAATTCAAATATTAGGAAACTGTTGATGATGCTCAAACATTAAGGCTTAATTTTAAAACAATTGAGAAATGTAGTTTTTAGTATTTTTATTACTTAAATCATTTCTAAATAAATGTACTAAACTTCCAAATACTGTCTACAAATATTTACATGACAGTAAAAATTAACTCATAGGGACCATACGTAACTTTTACAATTTCTAGCGAAAGGTAGGTAATGGCATTTGCTAGTTCGCCAAACTAAGGGACAGCTGCAAATAGAAGAAAGGCTTGCTTTGCAACTGTCGCACTGGGAGTTAACAAAAGTTTGGGAGCCTGTTTCATTATCTCCATTGTATCAATATCGATCCTTTCAGTGATTTTTACCTGGGTTGTATCACTTTGGCAGCTAAAAAATATCGACGGTGCCAGCGCTTTTTTTTTTCTTTTAACACCGGGCTTGTTTATTTGGCCATTTTATGAAAGTTCCAGTTCCAGCAATATCAAATATGGGAATATAGGGTACCCATGTATCTAATCACGTCCGTAGTCGCCCGTCCATATGACATTGTTATCTCTGAAAATAAGTTACAAGGAAAATAAAGACAACGACTGCTGCTAATATGACATAACTAAAAATACTTTTTGAAAGTAAATACATAAAATGAATCAAGTATACGTGCTTACTTACAGGACTTTAGCGTGTTAAGTATTTACACCAAAACTTGTGATGAAAGGTATGCCATCATTTTAAATTTTACTTATCGGTGTTTTTTGTTCTTTTCAGGTAAAGTTCTTCTCTTTACAGCACACAATACCAAAGCCGGCGATGTTGGTAAGATCGATGTGTAGCAAGAGGGTTGAAACTATACTTCTTAATTAAAGCAAAATTGTTAAGTAGGTATGCATTATCACAAATTGCCATTCACTGGTTGATACCTTCTTTTCAAAAATTAAGCTTTTTATAATGTAAAATTGTTGATACACGTTAACACTCACTTCTTCAATAAATCACTTTTTAAATATTTTATTACCAATCCTTTTTACCCACCTAAATACGAGTATTTATTGGGTGCTTTGAGTAAATACCGAGTAAATACTCAGTATACTCAGTATTTATTCACCCATCTCTACAGCCGACCGATAAAATACCGCAATGTAATAAATTTCGCATGCGAGTTCTCGCACCGTCTAAATGACTCCGCTTAGTAGATACATATTCTATTGCGAAGCAAAACGTACGCCTACAAATTATAGGTAGCTAGCATGCAAGTGAAAAATTAAGCACCAGTCGTAAATCCAAATTCGCTTGTTTGTGTAACACGTCCCCAGCGAATCGGAAACAAACATTCGTATCAATAGAGAATATTTCCCATAAGAAATTCAAATGCGTTTCACCCTGTTTCCTATGGTAATCGGGACGAATGAATAAAGAATCGGTGTAGACTTTGAGCGCTTTTCACGAGTTTCGTTGGCTCAATGTTGAGGAGTTCAATCAGTAAGCACTTTTGTAATCGATTCGATTACATTTGTAACGGCATTTTGTCGTAGTCTGCTTTTTTTGGTAACGCTTTTTATTGTTTCAGGGATAACTTATGTGAGAATGTTTCATTTTGGGTAAATAAGTATTTAACTTGTTTATTATACATAATGATGTACGTTGTACCTACTAAGGCTAGTGGTTTTTGATGAAATACTCGTACACATATTTCTGGATTTACGAAGTTCCTTAAGTTACGCTGTCCGTTGCGTACCTAAGTGTTTTACCTTCCTTATGGTGAACATAACTGTGAAAGTTTTAATATCTGAAAAAAGTAGGTTCAAAGGCAATTTAGACGCCGACAGCTAGACAATATCCTACATTTAAATTCGCCTTGCAACTTACCTTGACTGTACAATAAAATTGAAGTCCACACACCGTGTGACAAAGTGTCATGTTGAAATTTGTCCTTGTAATGGCTAGTCAACACGGCAGCACGGCGCAGAAATTGCTTCCCCAGCTAACTGATAGGTAACAATCACGTCGGTAAACATCCTGCGACTAATGTGTAGCGGCTGGACTTACAACCCCGGAACATAGGGTTGCCAATGCCACACTTGAATTTTATCCTATTTGGAATCTATGGACCAATTTGGAATTGTTAGGATCAGAGTATCATATTTTATGTCTCCAGTCTCCTGTTTGGAAAGTTCATTTTTCATGTTGTTGGGTCGAAGTTATTTCTTTATTTTTAGGAATTGCAATACGATTAAGATTAAATTGGTCCTATATTGCCGGTTTCAAGGATTTGACATCCTTAGTCTCAGATTCAAAATATTCAAATACCCATTCACTGTACACATCAAATCAATATACGTACTTAACAAAATATTATTTGTTTTCGAGTGGCACAGTGAAAGCGTAACTTTACTTTAAAAAAAACTTTAATTTAACTGGAATTTTTAAGGTAAATACATGAGTAATATATTATGTATCTCATCGATACATAAAAATGTCTTGCTTTTGAATACGTATTGAATATTGTTTTAACCAAAAGTGCGCGTTCATTTTGTATTCACACAGCTCTTGTTGATTTTTATTCATTTTATACGATACGCATTTTTCCATGGTATAAAAGTTGATTCGATAAACCTAACAAACCTAACACATTTATTTCCGATGGCAAATTATAGTAAAATTGATCAAGTACAGTCTGCCCTAATGTTTGATTTTAAACTGAGTACGTCCACGACAAAGAATCAATTATTCTGTGTCACAGAATTGGCGTGTACATTCTGTGACACAGAATAATTGATTCTTTTAGGCATTAATTGCTCATAATATTTCTCGAACTTATCAACTTTTAGAAAATACAATTTATGGATTTTATTTAGGTCAAAGAGAATTTGAAATAAAGGTGGATTGTCGAAGAATATTTAGTAGCCACAGTAAATTTACTGCCATCTTTCGACACATAATTAAAACTTGTAGAACACCATTTGACTTTGATCCTTATTATTTCTTGAGTCTGTTGTAATAGGCATGTAAGGACAGGCGTTGGCTAGCTAGCATAATTATTATAATTTGTAATTTTATTGTATATTTTAGTGTAGTTATTCTTTAGTGTCTATTTCTATTATAATGTGTGTGTTGTGAAAATATTGTACAAATATGAGCCAAATAGCTTGAAATAAATAATTTTTAATTAATTTAAATTTCACTGATATGTGTTAAATTTGTAAAATATCAAAAGTGGCACCATCTTATGGCTCCTCTACACGATGGACCATCATAGTGGCCCACTAAGCTGGGCCAGCGTGTAGAGAGGGTAGTGGTGTCGGATGGCTTATGGCGCGCGGGATGGCGATGGGATGGCCGCGGTGTCGGTTTTTCGTCCGCACATCAAAGGCAGTGGACCAGCGATGGCTGTCCGCATCTACACGTGGCCCATCCCTCAGTGCGTGCTCGAACGCGGTCGAGTGAGGACGCTCGTGCTGTGTATTATTTTGATTAAAAATGACGAGTATGTGGCCGCATCACGAAAGAATAAAGTTTTTAGAGTTATATCGGGGAGAAAGCGTAACATGGAACCCCAAACATAAAGACCAAAACTATAGAAATAAAGTAGCAGGATATTTAAAAAAAAAGTTTTTATAACAAATAGTGCACGAATTAATTAGAGGATTAGGAAAATTACTTATACATTACGCAGACAGCTGTATATACAGTACATTCACAATTTCAATAAATAAATATACCAATAATAAAAGAAATTAATATTAGATACCTACATATCTAAATATACATACATAAATTATACCTACATATCTAAATATACATAAATAATATATACCTACACAGCGGCACATTAAGGAAGAGACAAGTAATGATTTTTAGTAGGGTTTCAAAGCTTTGAAGAGTTTATTGCACAAATTTAAATTGACTTAGGTGACAACCTGTGTGGCCTAGTGGGTAGTGACCCTGCCTATGAAGCCGATGGTCCCGGGTTCAAATCCTGGTAAGGACATTTATTCGTGTGATGAGCATGGATATTCGTTCCGGAGACATGGATGTCTTCTATGTATTTAAGTATTTATACATATGTATATAATATGTATATCGTTGTCTAAGTACCCACAACACAAGCCTTATTGAGCTTTCTGTGGGACTTAGTCAATTTGTGTAATACTGTCCCATAATAAGTAGTATATTTATTTATTTATTGCGATGGATAGATAACATCCACCATAATGTTCTACGTCATTTCTTTTTAATTACTTTATTATTGTGCAGATTAAGAAAAGGTTGGTACGTGGCGTATAAATAAATTGCTGCAGCGGCTAATGCTCCCACGTCCATCTTGGAAAACGAATAGGTCGCAACTGAATGTCGCCATCGTGTAGTGGCGTGTCAGCCATCGCATGGCCATCTCGCTGGGCCAGCGCTGGGCCATCGTGAAGAGGAGCCATTACCGGGCATCGGCTAAAGGTTGTGGCGCCATCGCTCGAAACCATTCCGGACCTTTGGCTGTTGATCCATTTCATGGCGCCACTTTTTAATTTCTAACAAATTTAACACACATCAGTGAAAGAATAAGGACCAAAGTCAAATGGCGTTCTAAAAATTTTAATCATGTGTCGAAAATTGGCAAGTAAATTTACTGTGGCCACAACGTTTTATTGACAATCCACCTCCATTTCAAATTCTTTCAGATTTTTGGTAATTATTAACTTAATTAGAATCTGACGTCTTAGAAGACAAGTAAGGTTATAATTATAATTCCTAAGACAAACCAGGCAATTTTTTTTTTTTTAAAGCGATATAGTCTATTTGTATTTTTGGTCACTTAACTGACAACCCTACTAAGCCTGCCGCGCAGATATCGATGAGAGAAAACAGATGTGCGACTTTATCTATTATGCTTACAACACGATTATTTACTCTGCCACGCCATCCCTTCAATCTGATACCAATAACCTCTTAGGTATATTAATATCAGAGACTACTAAATAATAGAGAATTGATATCTCTCACTAACTATCTCTCCTCAATGTTGTTCAGTCCCAATTAATCGCTGTAGAATCTCTGATCACCGCTTTTAATAAACATCATCGATTGAGTTTCAGTAATTTACGGTGAAATATTAGTTGAGTTCTGTGTACCTACATAATATTTATACAGCATAGGTACAAAATATTCAATAACTATAAACCTCCGGTAAAGTGACGGTAGAGGTAGACCAAGACAAGTCTGCAACGAAGTGTTATTTATACGTCATAATTTCATAGAAGTTGACGTTTAAAATAACATGTGCACTGCGTGTGCTACCAAAATCGTTGCAAACTTGTCTTGATTTGACTCTAGCTACATCAATGAAAATGTTCATATCTTTGGCTTTAGCGACAAAGAGCCTCGTAATGATATTGACATTGATAGCTTCGAGAAGTTATAGTTAAGCTATCTGTACCAATCTCCAGTCGTCTGTAAACGAAAAACCGGTTAATTATGTACCGTAGTTACAGGGTCTTCGTATACTAACGAAAAAAAATTGGTACCTACTCTTTATTAAATGTCATAACAATTTGTTAAACACAATGGGTAGATTTATATGTCCACATTTTCTTTCACGTGTTTGCCTAAAAGCGTATTTCGCAGTGATGGTCACCGGCGCTTCGTGTAGCATTCTTTTTGTTCCATTTGCACATATGCCGTGACTTTTGGTGGGATTTGTTATTTTTCCCATTACGTCCGGGCCGCGGGGTGTAAAAACAAAAACCGCTAAATGCGTGTCGAGTCGGGTTAAACATTTTTTTACCATTATTTTTTCGCTGCCCGCTACCCATTGTGAGCGACGATAACACGACCTAAGTAGACCTTCGAAATGATGGATGGGTAAGAAATTCATCAGAATTATCAGGTCTTTTATAAGATCGGATCATTATCGTAATAGGGCGTTTGAGAGATCTCTTTTATCCGATGTCAAAGGTATTTAAGATGTGTCTAGCGAAATGTGCGATTCGGCGCGTGACGTGTAAGCTATCATTTTTCACATCCTAATCCGAAGACAAGACTCGTCAAAGGGAGCGCTTATCGCGAACCCCAATTTATTTCCTCGGGTTTTCCACGTGATATTGTCACAAACGTGTCAGAATGTGTCATTTCGGTTTTCAGGACGAGTTTTATAAGGCTCAGTAAACAACGAAATAAATTGTGGTCTTAGCTGCCTCATTTTGTGGGGACACAGTTGAAGGGCAGTTTCGACAGCTGGTTTGTTGATAGTCCTTGTTGCGAAGGCAATGAAAAGCTTGTTTATAGGTATTTCATTTAATTTTCTTGTGCAGACTACAATGCCGTAGGTAGTTTTTTTTTCAGGATGTATTTTCAAATGGGTACCATCGTAAATTACGTCTGGACGTTGGTATCACAGAAAACTATCAAAATTGAGAAGGAAATAATTATGTGATTGTATCATTCCTGTCCTTTAATCGGGTTTTTTTGGTGACAGAGTTTTAGACTCGTCATCGTGTAGCAGCCGTATAGAGCAATGGTAAACCATATTTATCTGTTTCAGTTCATCGTGAAATTTATATTCTCATGATAATGTCGGATCGCGCAACAAATCAAGTATGATAGACTTTCACAACCATTGGCAGTGACTTGAATTAAACCAAACACTGACAATGACTCGTCACTAATAGTGCGCTCACGCATGTGAACTTGGCGAGCGTTGATCTGAGCTGTCATTCTAATGAATTACTAAGCTCGAGCGAGTCGTAGGCTTAAAAAACCAGTATAAGTAGACTCTTCGACTATTCGTACTTATATGCGGATCTTTTTGTCACGTCTCTTAGGCCAAGATGACCTTTTTGAAGCGATCTCATTTTAACGCTCGAAATCGGTAATACTGATACCACAATCAGACTATCACGCAACAACAAAACAAGACCTAACCAAAGAAAGACCTACGCCTTAGGTGTACGTGTACACGCATTATAACACAGCTGAACAACACCAATGTCACAGATGTTGAAGAGTTTTTAAAAGCCATTATCGATAGCGATAAAGAATAGAGAAGAACTACATTTAGGTCACATTACACTGGTAATCTAGAAAACTCGATTTGCCAGCGTATGCGAAACAAATAAGAATACCGCCCTGTCCTCTAGTCGTGATCTTATTCACTTCCTCTTCCTAGTAGCGCTTTAGTACGATTAGCCGCCTACAATCTTCGTACAGGTGCTCGGCAAAAAACGCCCTTCGCCTTAGCCAAGGCTGTATCGTGTGAATTCAGTTCATGGAACAGATACTTCACACGTTGAGTGCCAGTTATGTGTGCCTCTTAAATCCCACGAGATAACTGCTGCGCATAGATTACCTCCGATAGAATCGGTCTATGAAGTAGATACCTTTGTACCAGGCTCGCAAACAAACGCATAGGCGCTATATATTATATTTAAAGTATACCACATCGAACCGCAAGTATTGCATAACCATTCAGTTTGCATGAATTGTATAATTAATTGTTTTATACTACAACAGCTTCTGTTTATCCTTGGAGCTCAAAATTTCTGCAGTGTTATGGCAAGTGTGCCCTCGTGAGTCTGCTAAATAAAAAAGACGAACTAAGTCAAGTTTAAAGATTGTTCCATATACTTTTGTTATATTTTTGCCTTTGCTTTTGTGGACTTAAGGCCCCCTTGGTGTAGCACAGCAGATTTGCTGGTATTTTTTACTAATGCGTGGTGAGCGCTTGTCGTAAGTATAATAATATACTATCTAGTGGGTAATTGATCTGTGTCGGTGCGTGTGTTATTGCTGGCTAATTAATAAGTAACAATTCAATGCTACTCACTTCTCATGTCACTTAATTCTGCTTAGTGTTTGTTTCAAGATATTGATAGTGAAACTATAGTACATTAGTGAAGAAAAATACTGATTAAAATCAGGTTAAATTCAAGATTAGAGTACCAGCAAAAAGAAATTATTAAATCGCGAGAAATCGATATCTATTGTTATATAAAATATGACATTAAAAAGAGAAAGCTTTACAATCTAAGTCAAGGTATTTAATACTAATAGTAAGAGTGCCTAGTTTTCATTGTAAGTATACCAAAAATTATTAGGTATTTACACTTGTAATCTGCCCTATTTACTATACCTATTATGAAAGAGATTTTCTCGCAAGGTTCCGCTACCTATTGAATACTTATTGTTACTAATACTAACCAAAGAGTTATAGGTTATGCAAGAGGTGTGTTTTTTTATAGTTTAGCATTGTTGTACGGCTTAAAGCATTAACTTTTCATACAAATATATTTATATGATTTTGTTTCACAAACATTCATGCGTCATTCGCCATTTCTCGACAGGATACACTCATACGGGTACATATCGACAGATATTATCGCTGTCATTATGAAATGTAGTGAAATGGGCCAAAGATAAGCGCGACACCATCCAATGACGACGTTTAAATAGGCCATTCGATACCATCTCCGCTGATGACGTGTAAATAGGCCGTTCGGGCGGCCGCGGCCGCTGCGACTCGTAAAGCTGACACATTTGCACTTAATTACTTTATAAGAACACACTTTCGGGAATCGTTGCTATGCGGGGTTTAATTAAGTTACATTTATTTGGCGAAATAAATTTAAATTTTACTTTATACAGCTACGTAGGTATACATTTATACAAGCGCCTTACAATATAGTATGTATAAAGTATTTTTTAGATAGCTAGGGTTCGGTGGCAGCTGTCATCTCCATACAATTTATAACCTTAAAACGCAAAGATGTATTGAGATGACTGCTGTCACCGTACCCAAGCAATTTAAAAATATATATGTGATGAATAACAGGATACCAAAAGTAGTAGGGATCCGTGTTAGGGCATATTATAGTGTTCTGATTAGAAAAAAATAGAACTAATTTTTTTTGAGCCAAAGTAAATGGTTTTTCTATGCGGCAGGTCAGCAAGTCGGCTAACTGTCCATTAAAAGGCAAAAAAAATCACGTCAATTTTTTTACCTTATGTACCTATGTTTATTTTTGAATTGTCATTGCGTGTAATATCGATTCACTGTGCAGATTGTATAAATTGACAGTTTATTGCCCTTGAACAGCAAACATTGATTTACCGTGTACAGACACGCTACTTAGCGCACTTAGCGACTAAACGGTACATCTAAGAGTGTTTACAGCATTTATTTAAACTTTTATGTAGGTAACTGATTTGATACTGATATTAATACTTGGGGTAGCTCCAGCCAGCAGTTTCTGCAGCAAGGACTAGGAAGAAGAGACTAATACGAGGGGGAGGCGGAGTTGAGGCAAAATTGCACTGAGAGCTTGCATGACTCTGGTGATTTAGCCTAAGCGGCATCGAGTCGGTGCACTTTGTCAGCGTCACATCACACCGGCTAAGCCTCCGATGCTAAGTCGACCAAAATATGCGTGCAAACCAGCTCATTAAACAGCACCCGCCGCCTGCGCGAGACACCAGAGCACCCAGTAGATAGGACTGCAGTGTAGAGTTGGCAGTCAGGATTGTAGGAGAGACGGGAAAGTTTCAGCCGACCCGAATACAAAGCATCGTAATTTAGGTGGGTAACTAATTTGGTTGGAAAACCTATGAATACAGATCTAACAGAGAATTGTATATAACTCATAAATATCTTAACACCATTCTTTTGTTAACCCGATAAAGTGCATGTTAAAATATTTTTGAACACCTCATGTAGTATGACGACTGTAGATTACCCTGAACTATCTATAATAGAATTTACAAAACCTACCTATAATTTTACTGATGAAAGACAATCGACATCCAAGAGTTCATTCGGGGGTTGTAACTTTCTAAGAGTTCTAAGGAACAACAGAGTTGAATGAAAACCTTTTTAAAAAGTGGGTTAATTAGAACTTCGAGCGTTTATTTTTGATTCCACTGGCAAGTAATCATGAATCAATGGTTACGGTAAAACTGATTGCACAGTCAGCCACAGAGCTCTGCCATTGAAGATGTCGTTCGCACTGTGCAGAGCATTACCTATTCCAAACGCTTGCTAAGCAGTCATTGAGGGTTAGGCAAACCTGAAGGCCTACCGCAAAAATCTAAATTCGATTCTTTATCTGCCTTTCTGCTCTTACTCGTACAAATTGGAGTGATATGAACCAGATGGATAACGGATGTTCGATTTTCGATTTTCGCGGTAGACGATCTATTTTTACAGGTATTATGACGTTACCCCACCCTACCCTAACTTTATAATGTATGATTATTTTAAATGCATTTTTTAACCACGGCAAAAAACTTCCAAAAGACTTCCTGGAACATAAAAGATTTCTTCAATACACGGTAATTAATGTGTCAAAAGAAGCATAGATTACAATATTATTCTTCAACATGTACGTGAATGTTTCACCGCCTTTTATGTCACTTTGTACGAAATTTAGACAGGCAGCTATATTCAATGAATCAAATAATAGACGAGGTAAGATATTTATAGAAATGCAACAGATCTTCCCCTATAGTTGTTGCAGTCAAATTACACCTAGATCTAGGCTCGCCTCCACACGGGTAATAGGAATATCGGGCTAGAACAGCCTTTCATTAGAAAAGCCGTTGCCGTTAAACCCGTAGTCTTCGTTGAAATGGGACGTGAAAGGATCGGCGGGAATTACCGGCCGTTCAGGACTCACAAAGGAGCTCTCTTAGCATAGATGTGAGGGAAATCGACTAACACGTATTATCATTATTAACATTTAATGGTTGATGATGTAAATTTTAGTCGGCTTTCAATCGGAAAGCCTCACAAGTAGTTACTTAAGTATGTAACAATTAATTAATAGGTTTAATTTATGGCGAGTTAGTACATAAATGGAACCGAATATTTCAGTTTAGGTTTTAGGTACAGTTCTAGTATACGTTACAACACACTACCTCGTATTTATAGTAAAAAAAAAAAAAAACAACTTATTATTAGTATTACGAATTTTTCTCGCACGAACCTAGGTATATCAATTGTATAAAAACTTAGCAATGCAACTTAGTGCAATCTCTTTATCGAACTTCGAATTGGTTTACATTATAATGGAACTTTCGTAGCGATTCTTATATTTGAACATTTTCAATAATATTTCAGTACTATGTTACTAGCCAAAGAAGACATATTGTGTATAATTTTGGGAGCATGTGTCCGGGCGCGTTGCCGCTTCCGCGAACACATCGCTTCGACAGGCACTGATAGACATCGTAATAGGCCCCCATCGTCGCTTCTAATAGAGATAACTTGCTGGAAGAAATTACAGAACCGTTGTCATTCGGAAGATGTAGATAACATGTTACTGTAAGAAATTAACGAGTGGTAATGACTACACATCTTACATCTTCTGCCTAAGAACGTATTATTCTAACGAACGTATTCTGTGGCGTAAGTGACATTCGAGTAGTGATTTTATTGCTACCCGTAATTTCGCAGGGCAAGTTAACTGATATTTTGATATCACTAACGATTGTTAAGGGGTGAGATTACCCCACTATTGATGGGGTGGTCTTACAACATGTATCTACATTATTGGCATAGTTTTATGAAGTGAAAATTTCTTTAGCGGCGCTGTGCACTTTTTGTGGTGATTTTTTTTTAAACTCGCGACATCGACAGGTCACGTGACCGACAGATTCGTCAGATTGTAATTCATAAGACGGACACGTGACTAGTGTTGGTTAAGACTTAAGTCCTTTGAGTCCTCTGCTTTAAGACTCGACTCAGTTTTTCAGACTCTCATAATTAAGATGGAACTCTAGTTCTTTTCAACTTATTAGAGACTTGAGTCCTTTTCGGAGAACTTGTATTTTTTTACAAATAACTTCGAAATGCGTTGTCTTTATGTGAAATTCGTGGATGTACATAACATAAATCATACACTAACGCCTATTTATTTTACTGTTGTTTAAGTAAAACCTATAAAATTGTTGACTGAGTCTTTACCCGGAGACTCGAGTCCTTTTGAGTAGCTCTATAAAAGATTAAATAAAAGACTCGACTCAGGACTGAAAAGACTCAGAAGTTTTTTAAGCTCTGTGTCTCAGAAAAACAAGTCGAGTTCTTCAATTTAGACTCAAAAGACTCGAGTTGCTACCAACACTACACGTGACCTGATCGAAAAACTCCATGATGGTTCTAGTAATGATGATGGTGTAAAAGTCGTTGAAATATTGGATGAAAGTTGATTATTCTGAGAGATAAACTTTTTAATGTTAAATAATTGTAATCGTTCTGAAGTCTTAAATTTTTAATGTAATATAAATTGTCGTGTTTGTGTATGATAGCGCAATAAATGAATATTGGATTTTACCACATAAATGATAGTACTTTTATACTCATAATACAGAAATTCGTGCAAAATTATTCCCTGACCATTCCAAAATATAAAAAATGCACCACAATATTAATATTCATGTTTTCACTTCTGCCGGCACTCCCGGAGTGCAACCCGTTGTTTTTTTATATACTTACTACGTCGGTGGCAAACAAGCATACGACTCGCCTGATGGCAAGCAGTCTCCGTAGCCTATGTACGCCTGCAACTCCAGAGGAGTTACATGCGCGTTGCTGACCCTAAACCTGCCCCCCTCGTTGAGCTTTGGCAACCTTACTCACCGGCAGGAACACAACACTATGAGTAGGGTCCAATGTTATTTGGCTGCGGTTTTCTGTAAGGTGGAGGCCCCAGTTGGGCTCTGCTCAAGATCTGGAATGACATCCGCCGTGCTGTGCCCTACCACACAAAGCGAGATGACATTCATAATGCACATACCTCTCTTTTGGACGTTGTTTAAGGACGTCCCGGGTACGTCCTTAAACTACGTCCCATAGTGTACGTTTATATTGTATATCTTTTTATGATGACGCTTCATCGAAGTAGATTGAAAAAGTAAAACAGAGTAAAGTTCATATACTTTCGGATTGTGTTTTTTTTTTGTTTTTGTTTTCCTTTAGATATTTTTTTGTTTTAAGAAACTGAATAAGGTTAATATTTTTTGTATAAAAAGCATATAAATATGATATCCGAATTAAAAATAATATCATAAAAAATATATTAAATAAGGACTAAAACTCAATAATTAATTGCAGTAAGCTTGTTGTCGGCTGAGGGCACATTGAAAGCCGTATAAAATTCACGAAACATTTTTCGAGTAAATTTTGAAAATAACGGTCGACATACAATTTTCAAACGGCCAGATTCTTAAAATACATATCACACCCAAATAAGTTATACCTCAAAATCGGATAAAGAGTTGTATTTTCAAACAATAACGACAAACTAATTTTCTCATTATACGAACTTTGAGTATTGGCCACGTATTAAGTATATTTTTTAATGCGTTAGCATTATTTCCCTCACGGTCAAAACCTTGTCAGAAGTCAATGTTCACACGGCACATCATATACCGCTAGTTCCATGTTGTGTCGGCCCTTAACCCTTAGCATCATTCCGGATTCGTCACACTAGCATCACCATAATCAAAACGTTTCATCACCACGCGTTGACGAGGCTTAGACGGAGAGCCCATTAAACTGTCAATGGCAGGGGTCATAATGGCACGCGCGGGCAATATAGCCTACATAAATCAGCTAATTAACCCTCCCAGTCCTTATTAACGACATAAATTTCACGCTCCGCAGCACACCACTCGAGATGTTATGTGGGTTTAATATAGGTACGCTACAGACTACAGTCGATACTTGAGGGGTGGCTGACAAGCGTTTGTGACGCGGCCTCCATAAGGCCTCCTCCTTGAGGCCTAATATAATGCCTGACATTCCATAGAATGCTGAAAAGTATATTTGTATGTGACCTATCTTGGTATATAAAAGTGTATTTAGGTGTGGCCGTAAGTACTTATTACTTATCGACATTGATGACATTTCGTGAATGTTTTTTTTTCAGATTTTAATAAACTTTAGAGAATAGATAGGTAGCACAAATATGTAGTGGACAATCCAATACAAAACGGTGGGTTAGCTGATCACATAAATAAATATGTCTATTATTTATTACTGCTAAGATATTAGATTAATCTTATCTCGCAAAAAAACCTAGAGCTTAAAGAAGAGCCAAAGAAATAGACTTGGGAAGTAGGTTAAATACATTTACATAGAAAAAAACTATAACCTACCTACACTCTTAAAACATTAGGTAAGTAGGTAAAGCTCCTTCTCAATCACTCAGCTAAATGACGGTTAAAATGCTTGCAAGCACAACGGGGGCTTAAATGTCTAAATCCTAAACGTGTCGCAAGCTTAAGTACACGACAAGGTTTATCTACATTAAAGCCTTCTGTCGACGAGGCGTGACTTGTGGTCGGACCTCCAAACTCGAGTACTTATACTACACTGACTTCAACACGGTTTATGTAAACCTTCAAGACGTTACGATGTTACTTAGAGTTTCAGCGAAACCGTTGGCCTGGCTTTACTGTTTTACCTAAGTAGTTTCTCTTGTTATTTGAGAAGATTTTGCATATGATTTAGCATTTATTTTGCAAAATGAGTTCTGAAGGGAATATCACTGTTTGCTGACATTTATATTACGATATATCTAAGTATGTACCTATACATATATGGACAACTTGTCCAGCGGTCATATTACGCGCTTTGCACCTAGCCAATACGTACCTAGTCTTACATCACGTTGTAAATTATATTTAAATTTATTACGCAACACAACTACAGTATGTAGACGTGGAGTACTTTTTAAACACTTTTAAAACATATCCCCCACAAATTAGCGCCCGTACGGCGGCATCTGGCAGCTGATGCGATAAGCGAGGGACAGCTCACTCGCCGGTTTATGGGCCCGTAATGGCACCATATCCACGCGATACGAGTCGTGTGAGATGGCTAGTATCGGAAGTGATCGTATCCTACTAGTTTACTTGTGTTTGATATTAGGATTGCACGGGTGTTGGAGCATGAAGCCATTAATCCTTAAACGGCAATGTACATTACTAATAGGAGCTAAAAAGAAGACGGAGATTACCGCAGATAGCGCAATACTTTGAGTGACTCCCAATTTTACCGGTCTCTCTTTGCATCCTAAAAGAGCTCTGCGTGGCAAAAGCCTTAGCTAATTGCACAATAGGTCTACAAATAAAACGCCTCGCCTAATGTGCACATGTTCAATATCAACGTTAGTTAAAAATGGTGCATTTAATTTATATAAAAAGTAGTTGCAGATTCAACACTTTAAAGTAGACAGTGTAGCAGCGCTAATGGCTTTCCTGTGTTTTAGACAGTTCTACTCACTCAGTCAAAAATTTTGTTCCTCCTTTTGGCGACGACCTGCAGGCTTATTTTAGGTTCGGTTTCTGAAAAGTTTCAGTCATATTTGACGAGACTGTTACTGAAACTGGCTTATACCATTTCGTATTTTAGATTATGCAAAGCACGCGCTGAATATAAATGGATTTAAGCTACATTGAGATTGAATGAATGTTTGTGCTCTAAATCACCTATGCATAAAGCGCCGTCGTTGGGTAGTTCGGTTGAATGCACAGGAGTTTATCGACCCTATCATCCGACCCCAAAGGAAGAGGGTTCTTATAATGTTAATACTTAATGGTCGGTATCGGAGCACACACTAGAAACAAAGCGCGCACCTAAACTTTTATCCCGGTCACGGAAGATTTTATAACTATTGATTTATTTTGAAAGCAAAGTTTTAATAAAAGATCTCAATAGCCGGCAGCAACAGCCAACTTTTATTATGTATACGTTGGCTCAACTTCAAGTCATGAAATGAAGACGTAGTGTCAAAAGAAATAAAATTAATCCCATCAAGTTAGTTCGTGTAATAGATCAGTACCGCAAGTTTAAAAGCAATACGACTAAAAGTTCTCATTGGACTAATATGCTTTTATTCTTTTCGGGTCTGCGAACCAGTTTGTGAGATATCGCAATATTAGGTACCTTGAGGTCAATTTAAACTGGACATTCTGAAGCAGGAAACTTAATAGGCAAAGGGAATAATGTCTTTGAGCATAGAGCGGGCCGGCATAATGGCTGGCAGACATTTTGATAAATTGCTTTAGTACAATAACATTCATTTCTCTCGCCTCTTCTGTTTTTAATTTGACTCGTCATCGGGCTCAGTGAAGTTGCACTCTGGTTTCTAAAACAAGTTTTGTACATTTCCCCGATGGCTTTTATAATTTGAAGTTATTATAATTATCGTTGCGTAAGTTAGTGATTTATGATTCTGAGACTGTTACTCGTGAATTAACTGTAAAATGCGCCTAATTTGGATTTGGGATACAGCTTATACAGCGTTAGTAATTTATTTTCTCATCATTTCGACTCACGAAAGTAATTACAATAACTATTTAACTAGTTGTTCGCGCGGTGCAATTAGTTATTATCCAACGACAATAATGTAAATGCCCAATAGATAAAACAATATGTAAAAGGTATATTTAACAATTAATTTTAGAGCTATTATATCAATCTTAGGAATATTACCAAACTTAAGATGTACATAGTCCATTTTATATAGATTAACGTAGTTGATAATATTCTACATATAATTATGTAGGTACTTAGTAACTACGTGGTAACTAATAATGATAAATTAACCAAGGACCACACAGGATACGACTTGGTGGTCATTAGAATTAATAACACACTAGCAATTTAGTAATAAATCCTTTTATATGAGCCAGTCGCTTGTCGCATGCAGAAATGAAATATTGATGTCGTAGAAATTATTCCAAAAGCAGACTCTTCTCATGTTTCCTGACATGAAATCGTTTTACCCTTAGAGCAAATTACGCACAGACTACATCCCACTAGATCCCTTATTGTAAAACATAAAAACTCATTCAGTCGTGTTATGTTAACTGAAGCAATGGACATACACGCAGAAAATATCACCAATAAACGGACAGACAGACAGAGATTCGGGAGCGGAATTTAGATATTGGAGAGATGTATGCGTAAATTAAGTATTTTGTAAGAGCATATTCAAAATTTAATACCTACAGGCGCTTGTAAACTTTTATATCATTCAAGACAAGTAACGCTTAGCTCTTTTTTTTTAATACTACGTCGGTGGCAAACAAGCATACGGCCCGCCTGATGGTAAGCAGTCTCCGTAGCCTATGTACGCCTGCAACTCCAGTGGAGTTACATGCGCGTTGCCGACCCTAACACTCCGCACCCTCGTTGAACTCTGGCGACCTTATTCACCGGCAGGAACACAACACTATGAGTATAGGGTCTAGTGTTATTTGGCTACGGTTTGGTTCTGTTTAATGCGGGCAGTGCCGAAAAGAGAGTTTATAATGTCATATCTCATGTCATGTGACAAAAAGGCGAATCGCGGCGTATCATGTTTATATGCATACAGCTAGTTAAATACACTCCATCTAGAGGTAAACAGTGATCAGTGAAATCACGTTATCTACGTAGTTACGCTGATGGGGTGAGTGTGAATTTTACATTTTATGTTACTGCATGAATGCTCGTCTAATTCCTGGCTTGCAAGAGCAAATCATCATTGGTATAATGGCGTTTTAGTCGAGACGTAAGCTTCATATCGTGTGGAAACACGGCTAGAGATGTGCAGAGGGAAGATTTCTGGTCCCGGGACTTTCTCTTGCTGACGGGAAACTTTAAAACGATATTATGGAAACGTTGTCTGATATGTTCTATGCTTTTATTTTTTCATAAAGACGAAAGTACTCGATGTTTTTGTGAGATTATAATATGGAAAATATATTAATACTTTTACACGACATATTTAAATATGATTAAGTGTAATTTGAATATAATTATGCATTCTTATAAAAAATCCTTTTGTTAGCTTTTTTTTTTCATTTTACTTTTACAAGATAATATGTTAAGTACTTAGTTAGTTAGTATGGAAGTATTCCCTAAAAAGGAAAGTAGGTACTTATGATCGTGTCATTCACGACGACGCACTGTGGGCTGAAATTAGGCTCTCATAGACATAGAAACCAAAGTTGTTATTTTAAATTTTTAATGGGGTCGGGTGATGTTTTTTTTTATTGAAATGGGTTTTTTTTTACGAGCAATTATATGCTAACCTATGAATTTTAGACGTTACAGAAATATACTGTATGCTAAAAAATCACAAATAATTCGTGATATAACCATCCGCGAGCATATTATGCTATTTTTTACGGTTGTTGAATTATATTGATTTTTTTCCTGTTGTTGAAAAAAATATAACTCGACTTTTTTCATACGAAAGTGTTTGAAATTCATCGTATAGCATAAAAATGACGGGGAAGAACTTTAAAATGTTATTTTCGGTTTTTTCACTTTTCCATAGAAACAATTATCGAATTAAAAAAAACGTCTCCGTGACGGGAATATGTAGTATACCAAAAAATCACAATTAATTCGTAGTATAACCATCTGCTTTTGTTTGTGTCTATTTATTCTGCGGATTCTAAAAGAAATAGATTTTTTGTTCCTGATCCATAATTTTTTTGAAAAAAAAATCATAACTCGTTACTCTTAATGCCAAATTGTCCCTAAAGTTATTATAACGATGCCGGGCAAAACCTATTCAATAAAAAAAATTACAATAACAACTTAGGTTTCTATGTATTGACATAGAAACCAAAGTTGTCATTTTCATTTTTTGTACATTTTTTTTTGCCGAATTTCAGCCCACTGTGCGACGCGTGCCTTGACTCGTATTGTCATGTTATTAAAAGTTGGATGACACGAACTATATCTATGAATTTCCTTTTTAAGGTTCCGTAGCTAAATGGCAAAAAACGGAACCCTTATGGATTCGTCATGTCCGTCTGTCTGTCCGTTTATGTCACAGCCACTTTTTTTCCGAAACTATAATAACTATACTGTTCAAACTTGGTAAATAGATGTATTCTATGAACCGCATTAAGATTTTCACACAAAAATAGAAAAAATTAAAACTACAAAATTTTTTTGGGGTTTAGCATACTTAGAACTGAAACTCACTTTTTTTATCAAACCCATACGTGTGTGGTATCTATGGATAGGTCTTAAAAAATGATATTGAGGTTTCTATATATTTTTTTTCTAAACTGAATAGTTTGCGCGAGAGACACTTCCAAAGTGGTAAAAGATGTCCCCTCCCCTCCCCCCCCCATAACTTCTAAAATAACAGAATGATAAAACTAAAAAAAATATATGATATACATTACCATGCAAACTTCCACCGAAAATTGGTTTGATCGAGATCTAGTAAGTAGTTTTTTTTTAATACGTCATAAATGGTACGGAACCCTTCATGGGCGAGTCCGACTCGCACTTGGCCGCTTTTTATACTATCTTGCCTTCTTGCATCAAATATTATTATGTTAAAATTAAAAGTAACAATCTTCATGTTTTTAGCCTAAAGTAGGATATTTTGAATGCTCAACATTCCTTGACTCAGGAATATTCCTGGGAATGTCACACCACTAAAAGCGGCACCTCCGCATGCATAATGCAGAACGATTTAGTGAAATGATTCTGTTTCACCTTAACTATTCAATTCGTGACCCTGACGAAAGTCGATTTGTATAACCGGCGATATCATTTTCATTAAGAAACCAAATATCTGGTCGACCGACCGTGCTCGGGACGGGAGGGATGCATTAAGTTATTCTAATTTAAAGTGTGCAAATTGTTAATTGACGAAATTGTTTCGTCCTTGTTGCGTTCAAATACATAATTATTAAAGAAATAATGAGATACTGAATAGAAAAATTGACGAAGAAAAAAGCTTCCGCAACTGATACATCACTAAATTAAATGATGTGCAGATGTCGGCGGTACCTAAGAGTTCAGTCTATTTTGCAAATGCAGAGCTACTAAGATTCAACGAACCAGGGGCATTAGAGCCAACCAATTAAGTCTCAAGTGTTAAGCATCAAATTAGTTTAGGAGTAATGACAGAAACTCATTTAGAAAGCCTAAAGATGCCTTGGGATGTCGACTACAGTTGCATTACTGTCACTTAATGTTAGCAAGTTAATTGACTGATTCAGCTGCGACAACAACACCATCGCAGTAATGTCGCAACAGTAATGCAACTGCGGTTAACATTTGAACGTTACCTTTAGGCAAGCAGAAAGGAACATAAATGCTACCCAAAACAAGTCCACGAAGTTCATTTGAAAACTTGGCCCTCAGCACACGTCGCGTAAGATTAAGAGATGCATAAGCGTATCGTAATACGCGCGTAGAACGAGAGCACTACGAGCATGTACAATTTCAAACCAGTCTGTCAACGAAGCGTCATCGTAGATTTCTGTCATCATTGTCGCTGAATATAGAAACGACTTATTAGATTTTTTTAACATTGATTAATGTATACGAATTTAATTTGTAAGTGCCGTGTTTAGCCAGAGATACATTCAAACTATTATTAGCATAGTAAAATTGTATATCAGAGGGCCTACCGCGAACCACGTTCGACTTGTTGCCTCCCTGTCACACTTACGTACGAATTTACAAGTGCGACAGAGAGGCAACACGTCGAATGTTTATGTAGGCCCTCTGTCCTACCTTCATCAACTTTATGTGTATAAGTAACTTGTGGATAACGTTGTTGGCTGTACATAAAAACAACACTTATGTAACACCATTTGTAGATTGTATTTGTATAATTGTTTGTTATCCCTTAAAAATCAATAAAATAAAATAAATTTACGACAGCCGTAGCGTAATACGCGCGTAAAAAACAAAACTTCTGAGATAATCAAACTACAAAAATCTTCATTTTACGAGAATGTAAGATCGTAGATCGTAGATACATCCGCCGAAGACATTTGACGCCAGTGACGCCATGATTTTCACTTACGCTTACGCGACGCTTGGTGCCCAGAAATCTACGCGGCTCGGATTTTACGATACGCTTACGCTTACGCTCCGTGTGCTGAGGGCCTTCATCAACTACTAAGTTGCAAGCAATAAAAGCATAAAGTTATTTTACGGCTAATCACTATACTTTCCGTAAAGGGCAACAAGCAGTACATAGAACATACTCAAAACAACTCGTAAAATTAACTCGTCAGTAGGATATCATTACATCTACTTGCGTGCAATAAAAAAATACGTGTTAAGGCTACAAGTAACACTACCAACAAGGGCCAATACAAAGTTGCTGGTGATAAAAGCACCTAGTAAGTTCACAGCTAATCGAAAATAAATAACGGTATGCAACCAAATATAACACACTCAAACTACCATACCTTTAGTCAAGGAGGCTTCAACTAAGACTTCAAATTGCAGAGGGACAATACTAAGTTGCAAAGGCGTCATGCAGCTTACCTGCGGCTGATCACAACACACCCTATAAAGAGCATTAAGCAAGCGGATATATAAAACACACTTAAATACCCTATTAGGATTAACTCGTCAATACGATCTCATTACATCTAGGGCTACTATTTACTAGGTGTAGTGTAACAAACAAAAATCTCAAGGCAGCTTCAGTAAGACTTAGGCCCAGTTGCACTAAACTCTTTGCGCCAAAGTGCTCGCTAAGCTTTATGTAACGACATCAAGTTACCTCTAGTTTATGGCTAATTACAGGAATCACGTGTTCAAAATAACTGTAGCGCTTTAGGGCTGAATGGGTTAGCAGACAGTAATGCCATAAGCGATAAACACCCGGTAGCTCTTTGTAACATACATATACATATATCAACGAAAAATTAAAAAAAAAAACACACAATAATTATATTTTTTACTAAAATGGCATGCAATTATTATTAGGGATCAATAGTGAAAAATCTAGTAAGTATTACTCGTGATTCAAAAACCACCGATATTGAGTCAGACAACGAGAAATAAGCTATCAGACAAAGAGAAGTAAGTCTATCAATTTCAAGTCCCCTCGCAGTATACTTACTATTTTATAAACATATCAGATTATGAATAAAGAAAAAAATTATACTGATATTTCCTATAGAGCCTCTGATAGAGCCGCGTTTCCAACAAACCGCATTCGCCTAGGACTTGGGCTATTTGTTTGAAGTATCCTCTGGTGTATTACGTAACCCTAAAGTATGTATCCAAGCGCGAATGTTTATTGTATAATCAAACTGCATCTTAACATATCTTATTTTAAACCATTTATATATGAACTTACTTTTTAGGAAATCAAAGCTTCTTTTTCGATAAAAACACATCAAGAAAGTATAAGATCTGACTAAAGTGAGCAATTAAAACGTATTCGAGTGTTTGCGAACAAAGCGTGAGCTTGAACTGCTTTGAACAAAGTTAGGGCAAATAATACTGTTGATTTGAATAATCAAACGAAGTAGACGATAATGATCGATGTAATTAACATAATTACAGACGGATGACTGTAGGCTTATTCGAAAATGTGCGTTTGGCGCTATATCAAACAAAATTAATGAAACAAATTGGATGTGCGCGGTTGTTCACTCAAGCGAAATGCATTGTAGGTATGTACCCCTATGCATGCGACATACTTACAGTGATTTTATAAGTCAAATTGCCTTCACAGTAGTTCTGACTATCATGATTCTGACTAAGTTCAGTTCTAGAAGGTAGCACAAGTTCAATGCCATTGTTTATTGCCGCAATCAATATACTATTATTTTTGGAGAGCCATGAACTATTAATAGAATAATCTCCTAGTGTATGTAGGTATACCTAATGCCCTGCCCGAGTCTGTGTTTCCATATGAGTACAATCTGAATCTCTTCAAGGCTAGAGTAAATAGGTATCTCATAGGTAAGCGTGTTCCACCGTAGACCGCATCATCACTTACCATCAGGTGTGATCGTGGTCAAACGCCTGCCTATCCTCCATAAAAAAAAAAAATTCAAAACGTAAACAAGTGTGTGGAATAATAAACTATATACTATTATGGTACATTATTAAAAATATACCAACATATACAATACCTAGATTACAGTTAGCTCTCAAGCACCAATTATCACAGCTCAGTATTAATAGCCATAAAAGCTATAAATAAATATTTGTATTACGTACTAAATGTCAACAAAGCGAGACCTCAATTACAGTGCCTAGCAGCTGTAAATCTCTGAATCGGGTTTATTATGATCACAAATTACACTACTTCCTCTTCGTTTTGCACTTTTCTGCTCCACGGCTTTGTTTAACGGCGTCCATTCGAGCGTTAAATTATAATAATCCAATCCACTGACAAAGCTTTTGCACTTAAAAATCTCGATTGAAACTTTTTTACTGTACCTACGTGCTTATTGTCAATGATTTTTTTTTTGTTATACACGCTGTTTGGCGAAATTATTGGCTAATATAAAGGCGTATCTAATTATTTTCATAATTAGAATTACTTATATTGTTCTTACAAGCTTTTAACTTTTAACTCCTTATGGCAAACGACAAAGTAGGACGTTTTACCGGCCGCAACCACACATATAACGTAAATGTATTTGTAATCCTGATACTTTGCAGCAGAGGAAACAAACAGGCTTATTATTTTAGAATTAGCTTGTCAATTATAGCATTAGCTATTTGACTTGTGTTGGTAGGAACTCTAAACTATGCAATTATCATTTACGCTTTTTATTATTATTTTTTTGTTTCAGATCGGGCAGAGGCGCAGCGTACGCATGTTCCGAAGGCGAAGGCAACGCTCCCAAGTCGTGCTGCGGCCGTCCTCCTCTCCGGCTATGCGTGCTCTTCCTCGGCGTCGTCGGCGCATGCTTGGTCGCCGCCGGCGCGGTACTCGGCGCCCTGAGGCCGCATCCTAAAGCGCCGCTCACATTACTACTACTAATGATAGGTGAGACGCTACACTTCGTGTTATGGAAACAATATTGCCTTCCCCTTTCCGACTAAGCGTATTGTTTGCTCGCCGCCGGCGTGGTACTCGGCGTGCTGATGCCGCATCCTGATCCTAATACGGTTTGCTTAAAACGCCTCCCGCGATGGATAGTGTGCTGTGACGTCACAACACGCTGCCCGCCGCGGGTGCCTATTCTGTTTATCCAGACGTGGCAGGTTGACGCCGTTTTGTTTGAACGAATGCCGGTCGCCATCGGCGGCAATTAGGCAAGTGATCTTGGTCCGCCGAAACTGGAAATCGCGTGTGGCGTGTGACCCAGGCCTCGCACGCGCTTAATGACAAATTTCTATGAAAATATGACGTTTATAATGCCACTGCCTCACTTCAATCCATTCATCAGGTCGGTGCAAAATCAGCGTAGACGGAATCTTATCGAATTACCTCACCTAGCAAATCGCAAGTGTATAATTCCGTCAGTTTCAATGAACCAGTAAATATCAGAGCCTCAAATGATTACAAAGAAATCTCGTACAGAAGAGTGTATAGGATGTATAAATTCCAAGACAGTATCGCACATAAGCTCAATTTGATCTGACACAAGAAAACCGATACCGATCTAAAACTTTTTTGTGGCGAAATAAAATTGCCCATTTGAATAAAGCCCTTTATACTCAGGCTTTGATCATTTAACTGTTCGCAACTCGTTTCACGCTTAACTAAGCTGAACTAGACTTTTTTATTTTATCGGCGATTAAAACCCAGTTATCCGGTCGGATGGGCGGCGAATATAATGAAAGTAGGTGACAAACCGGGTGACGGTACAATTTTACGTACTTTCGAGAGGCGTCCCGTGTTCTAATATTCATAAATTCGCCCAAATGGCTTTACAGCTACGTAACAAATGGCCGTAATTAACCGTGAAACAATCTGGAAGCTCATCGGGTATTCGCCATGCATATGACAATAACAAGTCTGGCCGAAATCTCATTACATCATTCACAAAGTCGCGTCCGCCCTTCAGCGGGCGAAGTTTTCAATTAAACTTCAAATGAGTTTTGGAGCGGAATTAATTGGATTTTCATTAGCGTTAGGGACAAATGATGTTGTTGTTACAGGCAAGCGATCTATTGTTGCGTCGACGGGGCAATTTGTACGTGTCAGTCAGTTGCGAACTCCACGCATCCATCCGGCGCGACACGCCGATTACGCCGCGGATATTATACGTACACCCACCCACGTTTACCTAACCTCAAAAGTGCCTTTAATACTTGCCTTAAGATACACAATGCTGAAACAACGCGCCCACCGTACGACCGGGGATCATGGAGAGACATATTGCTCGTGAGCATGAGCAAAAGCAATTAAGAACAGTTGCTAAAGTTACGGCAGTTGTTATTCTGTGTCAAATTATTTGTAATTATTACGATATGGCACTAATTATTATTTTATCACGCACGTGAGGAAAGAATTCTTTTTTTATTATTATTAGTATAACTTACGATTAGGTACCACGATAGAAAATCGAAGTGCAATGATCTTTTTCTGTTGACTTCTTTTTCACTATATTTATGTATGACTATATATTGACTATTGAGGATCATTGTAAACTACCTAACAATTTATTTTCCCCTATTTAAAAAATCACTAAATATCATGCGTCCCTGTAGTTTTATAAACAATGGCAAAATAGTAAAGCACTCCAAGTTTTATCCATGAGATCTATTTATAAATTACGTAGTAAAATGTTTGTTGGTACTGACCGGGTGGCCTAGAGGTTATGTCGTTAGCCGCGAAACTTGAACGCCGATTCGAATCGAGCCTCAGCCACTGGAAACCTTGGTAGTTTTCTATAGTATCATTTATTCCAGTAACTTTCAATGTGCCTAACATATTTTTTGTTTACATTCCAGGTATAGGAGTCGTGCTAGTAACAGCAGCAGGGCTAGCATGGCGGCTGGGTGCGCGCGACGCGCCGTGTGCGCTGCTCGGGCTGCGCCGCACCTCGTGTAGAAGGCTTGTACCCAGACTACCGCCAAGCTACGCTCGACCGCACCACCCGTACGCGGCCATGCTATATCCAGAGTTCCACTATAGGCCGCCGCCGCCGACGTATCAGGCGTCTATGCAAGAGTATAGACTCAGGTAGACATTTTGTCACATTTTATGGAATTATTTCATTTAGTTAATTAACACTAACAGCCTGAGTGTATATTTATACAAACGGTATTTAGATAGATTTTACTGGCGATTGTATTGCTAAGTGTTCAAATGCAGTGAAAATTACGTTATTCAAGGCATACTGCTCGTCCTTTTTCACTGACAGCCTGTGGGTCCGATATACCCAAAAGTCATACAATGCTATTAGGGTGCAGTACAACAATGCCTTTAGGATGCTGATTGGCTTGCCCAAATTCTGCAGCGCATCCACCATGTTCGCGGAGTCACGCACCGATGGATTTGTAACAATTTTGCGCAAAAAAGCAGCGTCTCCTGCTGAGCAGAGAGCAGAACAAGGGACAGCCCAAACAGCATCCTAAAGATGATTACTGATCATGTGTGTTGTCCTGTAATTAATGAAATCATTTTAAATGTAAAATCAAATTTAGCTGTTTAGCGAATCTACCTACTAACATAATTTTTAAGAATGTACTAACAATAATAAGATCATTGTTATCTTAATTAAATAAAAATAAACTAAAATCGCATAAATTAGGGAGAGAACTAAATATTTACTTTCTTTCCATAAGCCTAACTGTTGATACGCTTGTAAGAAAAGTCTTGACAAAAGTGAATCTAAAGATGTATATCACAGCACCTCACCTAACTTAAAACCATAGGAGTAAATAACTCCTATTTTAAGACCACCATACTGCAACAGCGTCCTTTTTTTTTGCCGCTCAATTATTTATTTTATTATCCTTACGTCTTCGTTACAATAGACACAAAGTCAACCGCTAAAATAAAAAGTGCACACCACGCTGTTGCTGAAGTCGGGCTAAGTCAATAGAATTGTGAAGTGACTGCCTCACAGCGGGGAATCTTGCCTTGCTGCAGACAAAGTTCATACATAAATGTTTAGTTATTTATTCTGTGGTGTTTATTAAAACATCTCCGTTTCTTCGTACCGAAAAACAACGAACTCACTGCTATCTTTTCATTGTATAAATATTTATGCGGTCTTTCCACTGGCTATGCATCCGGTACGATGCCAGAGTAATAACCAACTTTAGTATCCTTAAAGTGTACAATTGTGACCCAATCAGGGATGGTTTCCAAATGCTTTGCTACGCAAAATGTATGTAAAGTAAACCGGGATGACTTTAGGAAACTTTTGTTTACTGATATGAGTATCAAAATGGCCTAAAACACCATTATTCTTATTTACTAATGTTAATATTACTAGTTCGATTTTTACTAATGTTTATACTATACTATCAAAATCGTGCCTTATTTACTACTAATTAAACCCTGCATATCAAAATGAACTAGCTGTAAGGTACTTAAAGTCCTTTAAAGCTAACTTTACACCGATTTGAATAAGTGAGGGAGTGTCATTGTGAATGGCATATTTTCGAGTGCACTAGATATATTTTTTATAATTACTTTTCAAATACATTATAGTTATAGTTTGATATATAGTGTGATACATTACTTACCTAATCAACAATATACATAATGCCTTGGTATAATGGTTATTTTATTGGTTATAATTTATTTACACTTCGTCTAATATACACTGCTATAATTATAACATACTCTAAAATATATTCGTTCTAACTAGTGACATTATATAATGAATAATGATATATAGGTGTCAATAGAAGTAAAGTACTCCCAGAAATGTGGGTTAGGTTAGATTAAAACTGTGACCCCACACAAACGAATATCTAGCAAAAAGTAGGTTAGGTTAGAATTGCAACGCCATAAAAAAAAAAATTAAGAGACCGAGCTTGGATCGGAAAACATATAAAAAGTCATAAATTCATGTTTTCCCAGAAATAAGACCTAGCTACGATAGTTATATACCAAACAAGCAAAAAGCGAAATTTTTCATCGAAATGGCAATTGTATGAGAGTTTCATTATAATATATCAAACATTACACACCTCATATTTTTATATTTTAAGTAAATTTGAATGATGACATTGCCACACAATGTCATTGCAAATGTCATGCGGAGTTATCTTGGTCAGACTCTACCAACTTGCGCTCTCTCATGACATCTATGGGATTTTTGACATGTAACGAGACAGACATGTATTTATTATTTGATTGTTGCAGGTTACTTCTCTTGGACAGAAGTGCGCCCGCGGTGTCGCCGCCCCCCACGTACAGATCAAATTCAGCTAGTCTAGTCAGGTAACTACACAGCTGTGTACTATGCATAGTAAATTTTATAACCAACATCTTTGTTATTTACTATCTATTTGGTCTTACATAACTTGCTGCGCACTATTATAAATGTAACACGTCGGTATTGTCAAAGGAATACACGGCATAGGTACGTTCAGTTGTTTTCTTAAACGATCATAACCATCAATCATCCATAATAAGGTGTAAAATAATGTATCTGTGTCGGAAACGCGACGCAAGCGTAGCCTTCATATAAGATTTGTTATGGTTAATTATTTAGTTTAGTAGCAGAGCATTTTTATTTCATTTTGTATCGTAGGATTGAATTAAATTCTACTTTCATAATTATCAAATATTTACCTAGTACCTACTTATCAGAGTATGTGTTATCGTCCTACTTTTATCGACACCGGGAGGCCGATTCTGATTTGTTATGGTTTTCACCTCGTTTTGATATTTAGTGTTGGTTGGTGTGCATCTCACGCACGACCTTCATTGCATTCCACGTGCACCATTCAGCGTGAGAGATCTTCAAAATGGTATCAAAACAAGGCCAAAACTTTAACAAATTGTCAAATCAAAATCGGTCTCAAACTCACTGCAAAGGAACTCGTAGCAAGAAAAACTCGCATAAGTGAAAATTGGTCAAAGCGCAGACGTAGCATGACATGTCATTTGCCCTTTTAGCCTTAGTGGGCTCAACAAAAGAGTTAAACATTGTAGAATACTGACGCCTCAAAACGGTCGCCTATTTTATGCAAAACTGACTAGGTGTTTTTCCTTGCAGAGGGTCCACTGGCGCTGCGTGGTGCGGCTCCGAGTACAGCGGCCCGCCCTCGTACCGCGCGCCCCGCGCCGACCCCCCCGTCACCACTGACGTCCTTCCTCTCTCCCCGCACGACCTCAAGTACGCCGAAGACGCCCTAGAACTACCCAAAACCGAGCAAGAAAAAGACCGCGACGAACATCTGGTCACGATAGTACACACGGACGCCCAACCGGTGATCGTCACTGTATCGGGATCGACAGCTCTCAATGATACGCACATACAACCTCCGACCGAAATCGATATATTGGCACATTTATAACGAACCACTAGTGCCGCGTGTGATTCGATGTGAACTAAGTGGACATAAAGCGAAAAGTGATCGTTGTGCCTCTGTGTAGGTACATTTTCTGTTTTGTAATTTTAAGCAAATCAGAGTCTAGGCCACGTTTGAAAAGCTTTGTATACTTTGAAATGGTTTTGTATTTTGAAATAACAATTATTTATTTCGTTTAACCTCTCGTGTGCCGCGATTTTTAATAGTTTCCTCGTACACAGATCCTCGTTCGGGCATACGAGCGCTTAAATACATTATGCGTTTGAAACGTAGGCCAACTATACTCAAGAGTCAAAACGTTGCCAGACTTATTTTGTGTTTGTTATCATATCAAAGTTGGAGGACATATTTTCAATAATAATATAAAGCATTGATATTATACAGCATGGTAAGCTAACCAATATAATAGGCGTATTTGATAACATTATAAAAACAGTCCCTTGCACCGATAAGTCTGCGAGTTTGCATTCTACATATAATGATTTCACGTACCTTTATGTAGATAAGTTTTGTGTAAATATTTTAAAAGTACGACGAATGTCTGTTAGTTTAATTAAGGTAAATTTATTACCTCAAGGATCATATTTCAATCTCAAGTCAAGGAGCTACATCATAATATAGGTATAATTGCCTGCCTGGAGATTGAAAAATCAACCTTAAACCATGTGCCGTGTAAATAAAATGATAGATACAAATAATTAGAGCTAATTGTTCAAACAAAGATCAATTAATTATTTAAACCAAATCCTTTGCTGTAATGTACAAGATTGAATACAGTGTTATTTTATAATCGTGCCAATGGTTTTCCTACGTTTAATGTAAATATGTATTCATAAATAATTTATAATCCAGATCTCGACTAACTAAGCCAAATGAGTGACATATTGTTTTTGAAAGTCATCTAGGTAATCTTATCTTTTCCTGGTCGATGTTTCCGGTTGCATGTTAAAGAATTTGGGGAAGCCCGGCTGTTATCTAACCTTCCAAACCAGACGAATTTTCTTTAATACTGCCTATTTCTTAATACTGTTTTCTTTCATCAAGTCATTTGGGAGCCTATTCCACAATTTATTAAGAGTCAACATAATTAGATTCACTCTATTGATTTAAACACAATAATAACATTTCAACAGCATGATATTCTGATAAGTCGAATTTGGCCCCTGATATGTATAGGTATTTATACCAGGGGACAATATTCGACTTATCAGAATATCATCATTGCATTGGTGCGGTATACATATAGGTATATATATCAATAAATAATGATGTTCCATACACAAAGGGGGAAGGATGTATTCTACATTAAATATCTAGTTTTTTTTTTTCATAACATATAAACCTCGTACATCTTGCTCCATTTATTACCGTTACCTTTTGTATTAAGCCCGCCCGAGCGCGGGATTACGTACTCTACGAGATCAACGGAAGCAATATGTTACTATATTGGTTGCGACAATGAGTTCGTCTTAAAATATGTATTATCCCAAACATAATGTAATAAATTTATTTGGTTCCTGAGCGCCTTTTTTTTCTTTAAATTTGAAAGACTCAAAATTGCTAAGATACCAGTAAAGATTTATTTTAAGTAGGCATTGACTTGTACCATTAATTTTATTATTTAATCAATCACTGTACCTACTGTTACTGTTAATAAATTGTAACGTAATAAATAAATAATTATTGTATCGTTAGGATGCTGTACATAAAGTTATTTGTATTATAAGAAATAAATAAAGATCTTTAGTGAATGAAACGGTATTTTAATTAATCTTTGTAGAAGTAAATTACATTTTTAATCAGATACGATTCGAATTCCTTTTTGAGATAATTCGTGCATAAAAGGCTATTTGTTTTTCCTGCATACGTAGTTAAAATGTAAACAAAAACTGTGGTTGTTACTAAAGGATGAATTCCGTACAAATTTGTTCCGTTCTAAATGTAAATCGAAGCGAGCGCCGGAACAATGGTCCTGTGTAATTATATTGTAAAGCAATTTTGTCACGAGCCACGCCACGCCAGCAAAATGAAAATCGGACCAGATTAATAAAACGCCCGGCACAATGGGAACGTAATAAAGCAAGAATTATGAATGAATAAAATTTCGTAATATGTCTCGATATTACCCAGGATATTTGACTCCCCTACCAAGTATAAGTATGCCGTCATAATTTCTCTGACGACAAAGGGAGTAGTTTGAAAATAATGTACTTTTTATCATGAAACAAAGTTGACCAAAGGCGGCTCCCTTCCACTACGTTCCCGGCGTGGTGTTCCCATTACTTCAGAAGCGCAGGAAAGCCGTACGCTCCGGCGAACTAGTATTATTGTGCACTCGAGATTTGTAATAACCGCAAGTATATTGGTTCTTCTGTTATCCAAGCTCGCATTCTTAAAGACTAATTACAAAACCATTACGAGACGTAATATTGAAACGTACAGTTTCGGGTGAACTGATATTACTTTTACTTAGAGAACAATATATGACCCCCTACTAACCAACATTGTACCATATTCTAAGAAATAAATACTTGATTGATTGATATATAGAACATAGACTAGTACAAATTATGAAATGAAGAAAACTGCTTTAATAATATGAACAATTTAATGATAAAGCTGATATTTCAACATCGGATTATTTTCTTCCCAGAATGGCTACTGCGCACGAATATATGTAGGTTTGTTTGATGTTTGATAGGACGAATCAGTTTTAGTAAACAAAATAATAACTTTAATGCTATACAGAATCCTCATTTTACTATTTTATTTTTTAAATAAAAATAAAAATGTAGATTATATCCAGAAAAAACCACGCAACACATGCGGATGAAAATGCTGTTATTTCTATTCCTAGCCCGAAACTTTATATTTCTTTATATTTTAGCGGAATAATAATCATAAACAAGTCCAAAAGTGGGCCTACAAATATTTGTTTAATTATCGTAAGTATATGTATATAATGATATCTGTTTTGGTCACTTGAGAGCTCTCCAAGCTCTACTGAGATTATCTTTATGCTTACACTGGTTCGCCAAAAGCGCATGCGATAGGAATCCCTTCTTTGCTAAGCGAAACTTCGCAATATAGCCCGCGCAAATACTCTTCTTTGATTTAAAGACCGCACTCTTGTCGTAAATTCAGTTCATAAAATGACGTTACGTGGTTCATTTGCCGCAGTTGGTGCAAACTTTTCCTTCGTGCCGTGAAAATTATACATTTCTGAGTTTTTTTGCGCTCAACTCATTTCCAACTTTGTTCTGACCGAGATTTATTTGAGCAAACTCAAATACTCAAGTCTAATTATGAGTTTGTTTGAAGCTCATAATTATTTTGTATAAAAATAAGCATTTAAACTAATTTGTATAATGTGTATGTACATACATATATTACAAAATTTTTATTATAGTGTATAATCAATATAGTAAGTTATTTATATTATATAAAATAAAACCTTTGCATATTTCTAGCTGTCTACCAAACATGAAAAAAGATGGACTCTCTCGGACACAAGACACACAAAGTTTTGTTAAAATAAAGTCATTCATTCGAGTTGACAATACGCAAATAGCGTAAATAAGTAAAATTTCTTATAATTTTTTCGTAAAGATATTAATACACACATATTAATTTGTGCCTATTTAAGTTTATTTCTAAGGCTTGTAATGTTTTGTAGCATTGCCTGTAAACATTTTTCAATGTGGTGTTAAAAAAAAATTTTTTTCTGTTTCTATGTCTAGATAGAGTAGCTCCTGTATCACGAGCATAAATAAAATAATAGGTACATTATTAAGCCACCCAGCAATTATTACATAGCAGTTTTGAAACGAAAAAAAACGAAAAAAATGAGAACAATGTGAATTATATAAAATTAATCAAATCGAAGTGCATTGGAGCATGTGATTATTTGCTTACGTAATTCAATTTCGTTTTATAGCTCACACAGCCCACACCCCCGAGATAAGATAATAGATGTTTCTAAAACATACTAGTTTCGTTTTCGTTTAATATACGATACATAGACCAAACAAACTGTGGTCTTCTATTCTTACATTCATTAGGTTATAATATATGTCCCTAATTACTATTTATTTACTTTGTGTTGTTTTACCGTCAAATGATTAGGGGGAATATGTGAGCACAAGATCCGATTACTCGATAATGTTAGCAGGAGTGATCGATGTAATGCAAGTAGGTACAGTCAGCATCAAAAGTAGCGGATCAAACAAGGTTTCAAAAGTATCTACCATTCTGTAACAGCTCAACAAAATGTGGTGGTTCTCTATGTAGAACAATTAAGACGTTAAAAGATATACTTTTAATAGTAAATTTTAGAGAAAGTTATCCGGAATATCAGATACTTTTGGCGCGTTGTTTCATCCGCTACTATTGATGCTGACCCTACACGGAGTGACAGCTTTGAACGATTTTCAACCTACTTATATATCACCGATCCCCGCTTTTTATTTGTAATTAAGTATGAGACGTCGTTTTTATGTTTTTACACTATTTATTTATTTTTATAGTAAAGAAAAAAATTGACGTTTCTAAATTAACACTCTTTGGTAAAAATATGTTTTATTTTGATGACATTTCTTCTTAAAAGAATCCCTGTTCTTAGATCACTGAAAACACCAAGATAAGATTCTGCCACTTTCATATGTCCATAAACAGATACGGAACAAACGCTTACAGTAGACGTATTCGGTCCATGTTTCGATTACGAGTATGAAGTTCCCAAATGCAAAATGGAGGTACATTACATTAGAGATATTTAAACATACAGAACCAAAAACAAAATACTACAGTAAAATGCATTCAATTACAATATCTTCAAATATCACTGCTCTGCTTGCGTTTTGGAACAAGTTTGTGCACCAAAAATTTCAAAATATTGGATATGGATGCGGAGCAAAGACCATACATTTAACTAGATGCCGCAAATGATCGTAGCGTATTTCGCATTACTTCTTATAGGTTTAAGATATCAAACACACCTCTGTCAGATATTTGATGCTACAATAGAACCGAAATAGATGCTACAACAGAAAGCTATAAATAATACCTAAATAGAAAGTAGTTGTTCTGCAAGCTGTAGACATCGCAGATCACATAGGTCCACAATTATGAAGATACTATCAAAAAGGGAATCAAAAACATAATCTAACCAGCTCACGAGACTTCACATGACTTGGTTTAGAAATGCGACCTGTAGAGGAAAACAGAAGACATACGAAACTATTGTTGCCCAACCTGAAACGGACACGCTTCGGACGCGGTTCATGCTAGCTCGGTCAGTTAAACCAAAACGAAGTGTAGTACTTTTCTCAAAGTTCGGAACTTTCACGTTAATTCTACTCAGAATTACGAGCATTTTTCGGAAAAATAACTGTCCCAAAAAATAAAACACACATTTTTCGATTCTTTCCTTAAATGGGAACAGAATGGAAATAAAAATCTTGAGATTCTGAGTAAAAATAACATAAAAATGTGGACAAAAAATTTGTATAACAAAATAAAATGGCCCACTTGCTACATCCAGTTAATGTATGGTCTGTAATGCAGTCCCGGGGGCGTACCTGAGCGCATCCAAGTGCACCGAATATGCATAACCAATACTTCGGCTTATGCAAACTTAAATCGTTTTCGGGAAAGGTTATTTCGCTTTTAGAAGCTGACTTTGTACGCCTATAAATTGTGTTTATATTATAAGATGGGTACGGAAAGACTTTTGATGCATATACTGTAGCTTTAAATTTAAATAGCCTATGGTTCTATAAATGTTTTTAATAAACTTAGCATGTATGTTTTATCTATTCAGCGCTAACCAAAGAAATTCTTGCTAGTACGAAGCGGGGAAATAGTGCTACGACTATAACATTGCATGGCGCTACGAGATGAAGCACCTACCTATATGTACCATCGATCAATAAATCGATCTATACTTAACGCAACCAAAAGTGTATCCGACTTTCCCAATTTCATAAAATCGGAAATTTGCAGTAGCATTCCGAGGCGGCATGGTGGATTCCGGTATTTGTGAGTTATGCCGGGACGTCCGGCCGATGAAATACGCGGCGCTGGTATTGACGCCCGGGAATGTGATAGGGTTTGAAATTAAATAAATCATACATATTTGGCCAATGTGGGTATATACAATTTTTGGTTGGGACGACCATCACAGGGCAAAGAACTCTCGTATATATTTGTATACGTACTTCGCTCCTTCTGCCGACCAGCAAGAGTAACAAACGGCGAAAGAGCTTGTTGACGGCCTCACCTAATAGACGGTCGGCCTATATAGGTACGTTGGATAGGACAATGACTAGATCAAGTTAACTCTGCACGGCATTTGCTATGACTGTGACAAAGTGTCGCCATGTCAAGATTAATATCAAATTTCTATAAAAATATAGCGTTTGTAATGACACTTCCTCACGTTGTTTTATTTAAATCGGAGCAAAGTTAGCTTAGACGGACTCTAAAGGTTAACAGGAAGAGATCCCTCAAAGGGATAAGTTCGCATTTGTACTTCTTACTAATTGTATGTTACTTTTATATGTATTTTTGTACAGTAAAGAGTTTACTACTACTACTCTAGAGAAATATATTTTTGTGTCAATTTTATGAACACTAGCCGACCAAGACCCAAACGAAAGAAGACACCAACTGACGACATGCTGTCGTTTTACCTTTACGAAGCATTTTTGTTACACACCGGGAAATCCACGTTACCGCCCTTACCGGATACGACGTAGCAAAGACGTAGGTACGTAGCGCTACGACCATAACTTAGAGGTAAATGTGATAGGTAATTAAGAGGAAAGGGGACGGCGACTTCTCCATACAAACGTAGTCCTCATTTTTCTCTCGATATTGACATTATGGAAAGTATTTTTGCATAATTTGATGTATATTAACGATAGCTATGCCCCTACTGTTGCTTTTTTTAGATTTTTTGATTATTGTAAAAATTAGGAGCGAAAAACAGATTACAAACAAATTTGTAAATGCACTTCTTTATAATAAATAAAAATTGGCAAAAAGTGAAACGTAGGGGCATAGCTGTGGTTGATATATAACAAATTGTGTCAAAATATTTTCAATAATGTTAATATCCAGAGAGAAAAATGAGAACCACGTTTGTATGAAAAGGCGATTTCGCGCGGGTCCTCCACTTTCGTCCTAAGTTACTTAAAGATTACGGAATTTACGATTTTAATGAAACAGTGAATGATTTTTATTGTAGTAAAACAGTTGAAGATTGACTAACCTACCAGAATATAAAAACTTACAATACGTTAAAAACTTAGGTAATTTGAATGAAATTGTGTATTTCTTATGTCGCTTTAGATTTCTAAAAAGGTCATATCTCTCTGGTACCTCTACTCATTTGTGTTAATCTTAAAAGCTTATCTTAGTTAAAGATAGATTTTTCTTTCATAATCTTTGCTGCACTTGCCCTCGCTTAGCAATTTTATAAAAACTTTTAGGTAAGATGTAAGGTTTAACTTTAGAAAATTCACTCTGTTTTACTACAATCATAAAATTTTAGGTAGGTAAAGGCTTTCACGTAATTCTATTGGCTAAGGGAGCCGTTCAATTCTCCTGAGTAGCTTTAAACCGTACCGAGGCCGTTCCCGTCTAGTACAAGTCACATTTGGAGCAGCTATCCGGCTGAGAGCCCAGCAAAGGTTGTCTGCCACGTTTATCTTGAAATGAAATGGGAACGTAAAGACCATCGATGGCCTTAAAGATAGTTCTTTCATTCTACGGATGGCCGTCCTCTCGCCAAGATATATCTAGTTTATGTCGGGAGAGATATACAATGACAAATACTCTACGAAATGGAAGTCGGACTGCGGCTGGGCAGGGTTATAAAGTTTTGGAAGGATTACCCCGCTTTATAGATCGTGGGTTTTATGGTAGTTTATACTTTTATCACATTTAGGTAGGCAGTGTTAAAATAAGTTGGGACACAATTTTTGAACAAAAGTATTGTAAATTATTAGAATCTGAAATTACCTACTCTATGCTAAATTTTTCTTCAATTAACATCATGTTTACTGATTTAGGCACATTTCTAACATCAAGTTGGGTAGATTCAAGATGTTCTATGCTTAACTATTAACTAATATCATACGCACAAGTTATTTATTACTACTCGTAAATGTTAAGTGTGGCTGGTGAACTGAAGGCTTAAGTGGGACCTGTAACACGAGCAAATAATTAAAACATATATTGTAAGTACTACTCAAACGACAAAACTTTTGTTTGACAACTTTTAAAAAGTATCAAGTCTTTAGACTTCCTATTCTTCACACAATTTCATTATTATCTTTAATGTACGCTAAAATCATTGTACAATTTACGTTGCTAGCCACGTTTTAAACAAAACAAAATTCTCAATGCATTATGCGTCTAAGAATAAACGAATCAAAAACAACACAAGATATTTTTAAAAGTCCCTGAACAAATGTTATCCCATCAAAAACAATACTTGTCAAAAAAACCAAGTCTCGCAACTCAGTTGTTCTGAAAGTTGTGAGATCCATGTAATACCAAGTCGGTTATTAATTTATTCAGTCTCTACTTAAGCGACTTTCTGTCTTAATACGTCGTCTCTAAGACCACGATCGTGGTCCATAACAATTGAAAATCAATTGTGTCTGGAATCTCCGTACTCGAAGCATTAAGTTGTTACGTAATAATTAACAGCATCTTATAGTGACGCATATCAATATTAAAATTCTTTAATGTTTTATATAAATATATTGAGACTTAGCCATCGCCTGAAAACACGTGTAAATTCAATCGCCTGAAAACACATGTAAATTCAATTATTTAGTGCGATGGCCAAGTCTCAATATATTTATATAAAACATTAAAGAATTTTAATATTGATATGCGTCACTATAAGATGCTGTTAATTATTACGTAACAACTTAATGCTTCGAGTACGGAGATTCCAGACACAATTGATTTTCAATTGTTATGGATCACGATCGTGGTCTTAGAGACTGGACATATTAAGACAGAAAGTCGCTTAAGTAGAGACTGAATAAATTAATAACCGACTTGGTATTACATGGATCTCACAACTTTTTACCGCAGAACAACTGAGTTGCGAGACTTGGTTTTTTTGACAAGTATTGTTTTTGATGGGATCTCATTTCTTTTTGTATTTTGTAGACAGTTCTACTTTTTTCCTTTTCGGTACCTTCTACTTATTGTATATATGTATAAATAAAACATAAAACATCGTTACGAATAAAGCCAATATTGAAAAATTTAACTGAAGACTTGGCTGTATGGGCTTAATTTTCTTTGCGGTCTTTTCTAGATTTTTTAGTTTTTCCTTGATTCATACACCAAACACTACTTATATTCCAAATTTGAAGCTTCTAGGTCTGCTGGAAGTGCCTTAGAATTTTGATGATCGGTGAGTCAGTGAGTGACAAAATTAAGAAATTTGACCCGTTATAATTCTTAAAATACTGGTTCAAATTGAATGAAATTTGAAATATACCGTGTCTTTACAATGCCTGCATGGGTCCTGAAAATTCAGTCTTCTAGTTTTATCCACAACGAAGTTACAGGGGGTCGAAAATGGTCTGAATTGCTTCGAGAAAAGGATGGTACGGCCGTGCTTTTTTGCTCGACTTGGTGGGGGCACTGCCGTGCCCCCAGATAGCTTGTTTGAGGAGTATAGCCTATACTTTAGTTTATTTATCCTGTAGGAACCCACCTAGTATAAAACTCAAATGGATCAAAAGTTAAATACCGACGTGATTTCGTATATTATCCCGATACATTATTTAGGGATCCGAACCCAAAGGGTAAAACGGGACCCTATTACTAAGACTCCGCTGTCCGTCCATCTGTCTGTCTGTCTGTCCGTCTGTCACCAGGCTGTATCTCATGAACCGTGATAGCTAGACAGTTGACATTTTCACAGATGATATATTTCTGTTTCCGCTATAACAATACTAAAACTACGGAACCCTCGGTGGGCGAGTGGGACACGCACTTGTCCGGTTTTTTTATTTTTAGATTGGCGTTTGTCGATAAACAGACAACCATCGCCCCGGAAAATCTAAGCTAGGCCTCCTAGCCGTCTAGCATGGGTTGTGTTCTTGCGCGCGACCCCATACTTGAAGTCGCGCATGATGTGTGCGCGAGAACGCAACTCGCGCTAGCAGGTCTGATGCTCTTGTTATTATGGTAAAAATAAACAGCAAATTTTAAGGATATCTATAGGTACATAAAACTTTACAGAGTATAAACTTCATTTCACTAACGGCAAACCCAAACAGACCCTATCAAACGTTAATATCCTAAAATTCGCTTCATCATTGATATAGATTGAATTTAGCGGATTCTGAAACGTTTTATAAAAACAAATAGCTCACAGGCGAGTGCTTATTCAGGGCCATTAGCGGCGGAGCCGACAAGTCAATAAATCATTTCTCGGCATATCGGCATCTCTTGTCGATTCCATTCTATAGCGATTTACTCGCAGCGATGCGTAAATAGATCAAGCCGCAGAAGGCTAACTGAAAAATACAGTACCTACCTAATTAATACAAACATCGAAATATAAATGTACCTAATAAATAGTAATTAGTCAGATGTTACCTGGTAAAATTTACTTTTAAAAGATGATTTTTCAATGATAAATGTTTAACAACGTTCATTTGGATTTGATTTGGTTGGATTTTGGTTGATATTTAACAGTTAGTATTTTCCTCGCGTTGGTGTGGTGAAAAAATTTGTGTTTCAATCGGTGGCAAAATTTAAAACGTAAAAAAGGAAATTGTTTAAGCCTTGTGCTTAAAAATCAACTTTGCCCCCTTGTAAAACAAATAACTATAAAGCAGGTAGGCTACTTTCGCACGGGATATGAATTTGGAAGGGCTACATTATGTTATGAAACCCATAGGATAGTATCTGCTACTACAAAACTTTTTAACCTGCAAGTCCGTGTTGTTAGTTGGGTATACTCGTATTTAATTATAATGGTAGGATTTATCTGACGCGATTAAAAGTGTTCATCTTTTATAATAGTATAGTCAAGTTAACGAAAAGTATGGAAGTAAGTCGTGTAGTCGTGCTTTTTTTGGATTCGTTAGATGGCGCAACTAGATTATTTCCCCCGAGTTGCACCGTTTCTATTATGTACGGAAGACCGTTAAATTTTAGGTATAAACTATAAAGTGCCGTAATTTTGGAGTAAATTAAAAGCTATTGGGTTCAAGCTAAGTAGTGTATAGAGAACACCTTGGTGCATAGTATATCTTAATTAAAAAGATGTGCAATGTATGATACCCTAAAAAAATTTTTTTTTTCGATTGCGGCTCGAGGATAAGTCAGTCGGTTGGTGCAATCTCAAGTTAAGCTTTTTAAGGCATTATAAACATTCAGTTAACTTTGCACGCCTGGGCAAATTATGGAACATGTATTTTTAATTATTTTGTACATTGTGCTTCGGGGGAAATTAAGAGAGACGTGAAAATTTTAAAAACGGTACTTATCTAAAGACACTACATTTGCACTAAATAAAAAATAGAAGTTTGTCAAAAAGTAAATAGAATTAATCGCAACGAACTGCAAGCGAAGGTGGTTGCCGCACACGGCGCGGGGCGCGCGGGGCGGGGAGATAGCGCAGCGCGCAGCTAGGGTTTGCAATATCCGACAATTTTTCGGATCCGGATACATAGAAATAGGAGATCAAGAACGACTGTCAAACTTCAAAAGTGCGACCAAAAATGAAATGCAAGTTTGTGCGTAAATTGTCTATGTGAGATCAAAAATAGTGATGTCATGTTACAACATATTAATAATCTATCGGTGTTTGACCGCTTTATCGACTACTTATTCAAATGTGTTTGATTGTATAAAAAAATGTTATACGAGTAGGTATGAAGTCGCTTCCCTTAGGGTCATATAGCGCCCAAAAGGTGCCTTTGATGAAACCCCATATTTTAGTATGTTGTTAAGCATGTTATTTTGACAAAAAAACCATCGGGAGACAGTTTCTAGCGTGGTTAAGTCACCAGTTATGACGTCATCAAAATGGCCGGTGCCGTGTTCAGAATATTGCGTATACCACAGAAAGTATATCACATGTAAGCTTGTGTGGGGTGTCATAAAAAGCAAAATTAAATGCGCTATAATATCGTTTATACATTTGACCTTGTAAGTACCATAGTTTGCGAGAAATTTTAAGTTTTATTTATATTTTCCCGAAAAAAAATCCGTTTTTTGTTTTCATCAACTTTACTAGTAACTTTACAGGAAAACATTGTATCAAGATATGAATGCTACATTAGTAAGCTATTAAATTCCATCGAAATTTTGAAAATCGGTTTATAAACAAGCAAATTACACTATTTTTGTTCCATACCGGATGACACCACCAAGAGTCGGATGGCTGTTTCAATACAATTTGCAAGGCAAATGATGTTTAAGTAAAGGTAACTTGCTGAACGATATTTATAGTAAAGTAATATTTTCGATAAAAGTATTATTATCAAAATTAAGAATACGGAGATCGTTTTATTGTAATTTACTCCGGATCTACCTAATTAAAGTTACACACTAATTAAACAAAATTTTTTTTTACGTGTTATTTTGTCCCAGAGCATGCACCTTCGCATGCGCAAAGCATAGTGTATTTAAATCCGTGTTTTACTCACCCACACCCTGTACAGCGTTCTTTGCACTTGCAAGACAATAGCTCCTTGCAGCTGAGACTAGCATCAGGAAGGGATTTTTACAAAGAGGTGTACGCTGGTCCATCATTTTTCTTTCGCCAAGCCTAGTTGCAAGAATCTAGCATTTGTGGGTCGCTATTCAGGTAAATTGGTCCCAATGTGGGTCTGTTAAGCCCTTTTTATATGCTGTAAGAGAGCATCCTGTTGAAGGAATATACTCGATCGCTCTGTTTTTAGGGTTCCGTAGCCAAATGGCAAAAAACGGAACCCTTATAGATTCGTCATGTCCGTCTGTCTGTCCGATTATTTCCTCGCAGTATTTACATTACCCATTTGTGTCACTACTGGATGTCACTACTATATGTAGGGTTTGCAATTAGAATATAGTGATATTCTAATTATTCGAATATCCACCAAAATCAATATCCGAATAAACGGATTTAGATAACACAGAAATAACGTTTTTAACTATGTTTTAATACAATGATATTATCCCAACCAATTTTAAATGATTACTTGATTATTATAATAGCTAACATAATGTTATCTCTAAAACCGTACTAAATAAGGAGGGTTTATATCTGGATTAGCTGGTGCATAGTTGGAAATACATCCAATGCCTCACCTCGTGTTCATTCGTCATGAAATACTAACTATGAAAGCAATACTTAATTACTTCACTGGATCAGTGACCCAAAAAGAATCTTGGCCTTTGACACAAGTACAACGTCACTCTGCTCTATTCTGCACCACTCCACGCTAGTTGGATACTCCGAGGGCGTTTTAGGGCTACATCGCTCCTATCTTCTCACAGCCCGATTTTCTCTCGTCCACTCCAAGTGACCAAGTCTGCGAAGTCGTGCGGCTATAATAATCTCACTAATTATATTGGGTGCCGCAACTAGCTACTCTAGCTCCCTATTTTTCCTACGCTTTCATCTTCTCTATCTTCATCTCTGATAGGTCCCAGAATATTCCGCCAGAATTTCGTCTTCTTAACTAAGAACTTGTTCTTTTTTTTCTGATTCAGAGTCCAAGTGTAATACTTACCGATGCCATTCATCAAAATCTAATTATTGTCTTATAGACTTGAATCATGGACAGTCTACTGATCAGTCATTGGATTCTAGAACTCGGTGAAGCGCTGCTGAGCATCTTAGGGCATTTTGGATTCGAACATCTATCTCCTCTTCCCGATTACTTTAGGTAGGTCTTTTCTTTTCGATCTGCGGTGGCAGCATGGTTCTATTTTGATCACTTGTCACTATGCCCTTCATGACAAATGATAAAGAGCCGACCATCTTAGCCCTATTCATTTGGAGATATTCTAGTGGTTGATTATCAGACCAATTTTCTCTCCTTCCTACTCTACTATCCTAGCCTTGGCCTCCAGGTCGCTTTTGTTTTGAGCCTATAGCCCCAAGTCATCAGGATATCCAATGATCTAATGTTTGCATTAAGCAACATTCGCATTCATTGTATAAAGTTACTGCGTGACATGATCTACTTATCAAAATTGATGTGCTGTTAGTATTTGAATTGCTTAAATATATGAAAATACTATATTTAAATGACAAAATTATTCATAAATTTCATTAGAAAATTGTTTCGGTTATAGGTCAATAACCATATTTAACGGATCCGTAATATCCGGATCTTATGACCCGCTAGATCCGGATCTTATAGTTGACGGATATCCGGATATTTCGGATATCCGGATCTCAAACCCTACGCGCAGCGATTGTTCCGAGACAGTTTGTTTGACACTTTTGACGGGCAACGAGCACAAATCTTTCTTCTGGCATTAAAACGGAACTATTGTTTTAAACAATCATTGAGTGAACTAAGTAGTCTAACGTTTTCGTAAGTATATGGAAAAACGCGATTTTTCGAATTTAACAAACATTGAGCGTACCTGTATTTAATTTTTTGACTGTCTGTTTGCATACTCAGAAACCTTTTACGAGAGGTATGGGCATTGTGAATGTCATCTCGCTCTGTGTGGTAGGGCACAGCACAGCGGATGTCATTCCAGATCTAGAGCAGAGCCCAACTGGGGAAGTACCTCCACCTTACAGAAAATCGCAGCCAAATAACACTAGACCCTACTCATAGTGTTGTGTTCCTGCCGGTGAGTAAGGTTGCCAGAGCTCAACGAGGAGCGGGAGGGGGTTAGGGTCGGCAACGCGCATGTAACTCCTCTGGAGTTGCAGGCGTACATAAGCTACGGATACTGCTTACCATCAGGCGGGCCGTATGCTTGTTTGCCACCGACGTAGTATAAAAGAAAAAAAAATCATACTATTTTTGCAGTAGGTACATGCCGCTACTCGTGCCTCAAGAGCCGTGCTTCGTCGGTGCATCTACGCGCGTTCCTTCTCTTGCCACTAATCACGCGCTTGTCGCTTCTGTGTATTTATTGCTCTACGTTTTTGGTACTTGATTACAAAACTGCATGTTCCGTATAAAAATGCCAATTTTTTATGGGGTGCGAATGTAAACAAAATCAAATGAATATGATTGCATCAATTTCCTATAGTATTAAAATTTCCCCCGAAGTACAACGACAGTAAAACATGAAAAACTACTTTCCGGGTGTCGCACCCTGGTGCGAATTTGACATTGGATTTAGATATTTTTTCTAATTATTTACTCAAGTTGCACCGAGTACATTACTTTCCCCAGACCCGCAATGGCCAAAATAGATTTTTTTGTATGTTGTTTTTTTTTTACCTGTTCCGTAGCTTAAATTAACATAAATAACACGTGCGAATTTAGATATAAGTCTTGTAAAACGTACGCCAAATTGCACCGAGTACACCTTTTTTCTCTTCTTAGTTACAACCATTACATTATTTTCAGCCGATTTCACCCCTTTCCGGGGGGGGTGAATTTAGTAACGATTGTATAAAGTTCGATTTTTAGCCCATACAAAACAATCCGTAGGGATTTTATTAGTCCTCAGAATTAGTTCCTGACTTTAGTGAAATTTGAGTTAATTTGACCGTACTATAATTACGCGGTATTAAATAGTACCGGATGTTTTATCACGTGGATAACTTATTTTTTATACGCCCGCGGAATGACTGAATTACTTAATAAATCAAATGCCTTGCCATCAAAGAACCTAAGGCACACTACTGTCTGCCTATTCCTTCAGGATTTCTTTATGCTTGCGCTTGGGGGTGCCTTGTATATCCACGGCCTATTCTGTTCCAGGAGCGTTGGGCGTCCTTCAAGTCACGCGAGCCTGAATGACATTCTTCGCAGAGCTCTCAACATCGGCTGGGGCGCCGGCGGTTCTGAAATCGTCTGGTTTAGCCCGAGATGATGGGAAAAGGCCGGACGGCATGACCATCGTTCCCTGGAAGATAGGACGGCCTTTAGTTTGGGATCCCACATGCGTGGATACCCTTGCACCGTCCCATCTTCCAGGAACGTCAAACAGAGCTGGTGCTGCCTCCAACGCGGCTCAACACGTCAAGCGGCGCAAATATGCAGCCATTGACTCTGGCTGTATGTCTAAGCTGTTTGGGGTGAACCCTTGGGCCGTTGTGACCTGGCGCTCACAGCATTTTTAAAGAGCTGGCGAAGTTCCTCGTATAGGCGACGGGTGACAGGAGGGCTGCAGGGCACCTAGGCACCTTGCCACAAGGCACCGAGCTGGAGCCAGTTTTTTATTTAAAACTTAAGTTGTAGTTTTAGTTTTTTAGCTTTATGTAGTTTTGTTTAAGTTATATTTTAATGTAGTCTTATTTTTATATTCATCATACAGTGTAGCATACTATTTTCTCAAAATGCTTTGCTAAAATTACGCCATTATCTAGAGTTCAAATAGGGACACTATTTGTATTTGTTTGCTTTGGTGTATGTAGGTAGCTAAGCATACTCACTGAAGAATCAAAAAACTAACCTACTGTGTTCTCTCTTATTCTATATACACGGACAGACTCACTGTTTTTCAGACGCAGGCTCCTAATGCCCCTTCGGAATGAGGGACGCTTGTTATCGCTCCAACTTGCACTCTACATCTTTATTTATCATTAAAATGGAAGCTGTTTCATGTATTTCAATTAATATTAACTTAAATACCTCCACTGCAGTTTTACAATTTCTAGCCATAGGAATAGAAATAGCAAATTGACGATGAACACAACTTACTCACGTGGTGTGTCTAAGCTCAAAAATGCTTTAGACTTAGAGGTAATGTGGATATATCCAGTTCCCAATGGACTCATAATTCAAAATTTGCGCTAATACCTAATAAAACGATGAACAAATATACATTACCTCAACACGGCCTTTTTTATTTACTGGAAGTTAAAACATACGTCGATTCAACGTTATTAGGGTTCCGGACCTCAAAAGTTAAAAACGGAGCCCTTATAGGATCACTTTGTTGTCCGTCTGTCTGTCTGTCAAGACCTTTTATCTCATGAATGCGTGAAGGTACTGAGTTGAAATTAAAACCATATACTCAACTCTACAGTCCCTTGAAGCTGTGAAAAAATCAAACTTCTATGTTGACGTAAATAAGAAGATAAAACGTAAAAAACTCGACACTCACAAGGGAATCAAAATGTATAGACTAAGAACTATAAAATTTGGCAAGTAATATCGTCTTATACTACAAGTATAGATCGTGTTATTCACGAAGACGCGTACCTAACCTCGTGATCTTATGTTATAGGTTTGATTTGACAAATCTGCGCGTCATGGTGGATGACCCGACCGATATACAGGAAAAATCTGAAACTATACATTTGTAATTATAATTGTATGTGTGCCCACATCTTGTTGTAGATGTTTTAAACTTTATATAATATGTACCTACTTATTTTTACGGAACCCTCTGTGGGCAAGTCCGTCTGCACTTGTCCAGAAGTGTTTTTATATACAAGTAGTGTAACTCATACTGATACCTCTTGAGGTTGCCAAAAGAAGGTCTCAGTTCCAGTTTAAGCTCAGAGCCACTGGATTTTTTATCATATGTATGTTAACGGCACCAATCATGGGACATTTATGAGAAAAATTTGAGCATTTTTGATACATATTTCATCCACATTTGTAAAATTTCTACCGCTTTATGCTTTAAAAGTTGAATGTCCAATTCATCTTCTATGTTTTCTATGTATTTAATAAAAGCTACTGCAATTGATTTCAATATTATTAACCAATTAAAACTATGGTATTTTGCTCAAGTGATGGGATGTATGGCATCATTAATTTTCAAACTAACAAAGGTCAATAAAAAATTAAACTTAAGCAGTTCTTTGGCTCTTGTTTATGGTAAAATGTTGTCAGCGTATAAAAACTGATGGTAAATACTTGTTTTACAGGATTTGTATATACCATCCCATTACTGGTGCCTGTTCCATTATAGGGGTGTTTACTATATATAATACAATATTTTACTTTAAATAAAAGTTTTACCCGTTAGATCACGTAACACACAAATAAGAAATACACAGATATCCCTTGAATTCGCGGAGGCAGACCGCGTTGAAAGTTCGCGCCTTAACGCACACCCATTGTAATTGGTAAAGTCCGAGCCCGGGCTTACTTAGGCCAGGATTACCGCTTTATTTGTTTGGCCGCCGCCGGAGGCCGACCAATGTGCCGAGTAATGGAACTGGGGCCTATTCCACAAAGCCTACTTATAGGTCGATCCGTAGACTGAACAGTTAAGTCTGGCCGTCAATTATACATAATTCTAATGAAACTAGAGGTCACATTATAATAGAAATTCTTTTAGACTAGTGAAAACTAATTTAGGAATAAGTTCTCATCCCTTAGAAACATGGCGGTAGACCTTGTAACAGATTTCATGAAGTCGGAAATGATAAAGACCTAATCTTTTTTTTGTTTAGTTTTAGATTAGACACATGAGCTGTTTTCAAATAAAACATTTAAAGACACTATAATACAGCCTGGTTGGTTAAAAGGGTTATTCCTTTGCATGTTTTGTAAGTTAATTTGAATTTTCCTAAGTACTGATGAAAATCCTAGCTAATCCAAAAAACCGCAGTATAAACACAGCATAATATTTTATTACTACTACTCCTATTTAACTTAGCGGCAGCAAACTTAAGTTCGAACGACAATTTAAGTTAGATTAGAACTAGGTACTAATATTTTAATTTCTTGCATTAAGTTTAATTAAATGGAAGAGTTTATCAATACCTAATCGAATTTGAAATACTCGTAGAGGTGAATTGTCAAAGAAAATTTTGTAGCCACAGTAAATTTACTGCCATCTTTTAGAACGCTACATGACTTTGATCCTTTCACTGATATGTGCTAAATTTGTTAAATATCAAAAAGTGGCGCCATCTTACCGGGTATCGGCTAAAGGTATCGCTCGAAACGATGCCGCCATAGCTTTGGCCTTTGACCTATTATATAGCGCCATTTTTTCATATTCAACAAAATTAACACATATCAGTGAAAGAATAAGGATCAAAGTCAAATGGCGCCCTAAAAGTTTTAATCATGTGTCGAAAGATGGTAGTAAATTTATTGTGGCTACAAAGTTTCCTTTGACAATCCACCTGTATTTAAAATTCTCTTTGACAATACCTAGGTGTTGTTAGTACGTACTTAACTGCTACTAACAGTTAGTCCTTAACCTATTAGCTTTTTTATGTTTATAACCTACCTAGTTATATTTCATTTTAGCCCGTATATACATATAACCACGGTATAATCATTTAAAACCACTTTAATCTAACTTAGCGCAGACAACTTACAATATATTTAAGTTAGATTCCTCAGAATTCTAACAAAGTTGCTCTCTCTCGCGCGGGCTAACAACTAATATTCTAATTACCTAACTTTATTAATCTGTATAAAATTAAATAGTTCAGCAATTCCTAGCTTAACCTAGCTTTCATAAGCGAATCTTAACCCATATAAAGGTCTACCTATAGATATTGCCACAGCGTAATAATTTTAAAAAGCACTTTCATTTTACTTAGCGCTATCAAACGTATACTTAATATAAGTTAGGTTCCTCAGAGTTGTAACAAAGTTGCTCTTTCCCGAGCGAACTACTAATATTCTAATTAACTTGTATTAATCTTTATTAAATGGAATAGTTCAACAAAAGCAACAACCTACGGAAGTCAAACTGAACTTCAATTAGTTGCGGCGGAACAAACAAGCTCGTGTACACTGAACGGGTTGACTTGGGAACAAACTCGCGCGTCTATTGAAATTATTGGCTTAATTTTCGTTAGAGCTAATTAATATGGTTAATATGCTTATCATTTCTACATACTAAAAACCGTCTAATATAATTTTGCAAATAGTCAATTGAAGAGGCATTGGGATAATAGTGAGCTAACTTGCTAACGTTAAATTTAAAATTGATAAATATGACATATTTTGCCGGACGCCATTAGTAATGGAAAATAGGCTAGGTATTCTACATTTTTAAAATATATTTATAAATGTTCGCGTAGGTTCGATAGCTAACTGGTATTTTTATTCCCTGAAAAAGACATCGCTATTATATGTAAACACAAATTGTTTAAAATTTCGAACCGATTTCAACAATTTTTGTTTTATTTGAAAGAAGGTGTGATTACATTTTTCCTGTAATATTTATGATAATGTTAATGTTATGTAGGCGGCTTCCTCGCACAACGTATCAGTATTGCGATACAACGAGGAAATAACGCCAGCATCTTTGGTACAATGCCTCAAGGGCCTATTTCAGATTTAAGCTAATTATAGTACTCCTCTCACCTCTCTATGACGGGATGACCTTAGCCATTAGACGAACCCTGAAATCCCACGTAGGGTTACTTCTCAGGAATGCTCTGACGTTAATATTTTTTTTAATTAGAACAAAATATAAAAAAATAAATATTTCGAACAAAAGTTATTTGCAATAATCGATAACAAAAAGAAACACACTGTGTTAATCTTTGGCAGTGTTTTTAACAATTTGTTCAAAATTTTTGATAATGATGACATTTTTCAAAAGTCAGAAGCTTATTAGTGTCATAAATAAAAAAGATAATCAAAAAGGTTGAAGAAGGTTCCATACTATTCTTTGAGGATATTACCTTAGGAGCTACTAAGCCGTTGGATTGCGATATACCTATCGAAGTTTAGACTTTTTGAGTTAAGTATCGAAAGACGGTTTCTTTTACAGTTTTACACCACAGTTCGTATTTTTATCACAAGTGTGTTGGGATAAAAATACGAACTTTGCCAAGTAAAACCACCAACGAAAATCCCTAGTAACCTTTTAACCCGTTCGTTTACGAGTGCGGTCGGCCCAAGGCTCTTCATTCCCAACAGTTACGGAGCACTCGCATCAACCAACCAGTACACGTGTAACCTATATATAAGGTGCATTGCGGTAACTTGATAAACGACTTCTAGCTTCTAGCACAGAATAAATAATAGTACTACAGTACAGAAATGACACTTCCTACAAAACCGAAGTTTGATAGTGATTCAGAAACGAATCATGCTGTCCCTTTCTAATGTATGGCACTATCCCTTTAGGGTTGTCAAAATTAAAGTTATTATCTTATCTGTGATCGTGCACGCATAGGAACGTCAAGTTGTGCTAACCCTAAGAATTGCTCGGAGCAATGCTGAGCCGAACAGAGTCGAGAATGCCCGAAAAGAGGAGTGTCGTCCCACTGCTTCTAGTTTAGTAGATATTTATAAATTACAAAATTATCCCGTTTTCGAATTTACCCCAATGCACCTTTGTTGATACCCGCGACACGTTAAGTGTAATCGCAAATCACAATATAACTGGCTGGTAATTAGAAGTAGCACGTAGATCAGTATGAGCTCTACACATAAGTACGCTTTTTCTGATTGCAAAAATGATATTTAACTGATTCCATAAAGCACGCTAAAGGACGACTCACGCTAGAACGGCCCGCGTCCGGACCGAGGCGATCACCAATTACCCGTCATAGAAAACGAAGTGTCCGAAGCCTCGACCTGGACCCGAATCATTCTAGCGCGAGTCATCCTTAACACTGGGGTAAATGTAATAAGGAATGGGTACAAGTAAGGCATAGCTGCATAGGTATTATAGGTAAGGCTCAAACGCAAACTTTAAGTTAGTTACATTTTGAGTTATTTTTTATGATATATATATATACCATTCACTTTACGTTATTTGCTGAATAAATGTTGTGTTAGCATTGATCAAAAAAAATTGACATAAATAAATAAATCTAAATGTATAGCAAAATTTGGCAAACTACTATTTTTTGCCGAATCTCGAGGCCAGTTTATCTCCAGAACTTTTGGGTCGCGCTCGCCACCAAAGGGAATAGTTACCAGGCCAGAAATGCTGAATTTCCGTAGCACCGCCACACCCTGGCGGAAGGTGCGTGAAATATAAATCAGTTAGCTGTGATTTAGGTGAAGCGTCCCGGAAAGTTTTAATTCTATTTGCCCCGAGCTCTCTGCCATTTAATTTATCAATTATTTATAGCACACCGGAACTTAGACAGTTTGTACGTTACCTTTTCAATTAGACTATTATCTGGCTGCAATGCCAAGGATACTATATGGACAAAAACGACTTAGGTGCAGGTTGAAACTGGGAACTAAATATTTTAGCTCGTAATATTTATTGTGTAAACGGAAGCGGTTTTTACTGACGAAACGCGAAAAAGACGGGAGTATTCTTTCCTTAACACGCCAAAGCTCACAAATATGTATTGAAATGACATCTGTCAGCGTACACTTCATGTTTGAAATAATGGCGTTTGACCCAAATAAACGATATAGTAATTAAATTATACATATATTAAGGTTATAAATTGTATGGAGATGATACCACACCACCGTATCCATCGAGTTTGAAAAATACTATAACGTTTGATATGATTAATTCGTGTCAGTGGTATAGGAAAAGATTCATGGGTATGCGTCTTTACCAAAGATATTGATTGAGTAAGATGCGTAAAATCTAAGACAATTTCGTGCTTCGAATTTGACAAATAAACGAGATGGCGCTGTACAGCTCCATACTTTTTTGCGGTAACTTTGATTGACAAAAGTTGACGTTTGACAATTCAGTGACCGCAAAATATATGGCGCAATACAGCGCCATCTGTTTTGGATATCAAACTAACACGTCTTTTCCTTAGGCTTTACATCTCTATTATTCTATTCTAAATAATCTAATATGGTCTATGATACCGCAACGCAAGTTAATATTAAGCCGCTTGAGATCAGCGTGAACTACAATATGTTCTGTTCCTATTACTGGCAATAATTCAGACGCGAGAACACTTCAGCGTAATATAATTACTGTAATTAGAACTGTATCATATTAAACGTAGCACGTGTCGCGTGCGCGGGAATTATTATACAGGCTGAAATCGCAACCATCAAAGTGCTGTAACTTAAGTAGTTCCCTACATACGATGCGGTATAGAAACTTATGTTGAGTTTAACATTTACCTATTATTAAACATTTATTACTAATAACTATAAGTATGGGCCCATGACCATAAATATTACAATTATTATTATAAACAAATTCTACATTATACAAACATGCTCACAAAATTTCACGAGAATCTGTTGAGAAGATCATCCGAAAAGGGCCCGGTCACTTTAACCGGTTATTTAATTACAACTCCTATGGTAATTGAAATAAGATTCAAAATGAACAAATGGAAAAATAATTTACGTGTTCTTGTGTACTCCCTCTACGGTTACCGAGTGCCGCTGCCGGCGAGTCGAGCGCTACCGAACCAGTCTAAAATGTGTCCTCGATATGCGTAACAAAGGCGCGTTATCGGAGAGCACACCTACACTGGTTTTTTGAGCGTTGGACTAGCCCGCGCTCAGGTGCCAATTACGACCCTTTTTTGCAGGTAGTGGCACGAGCGGTTTTAGTTAACAATAGTCAAAAGATTAGCCGCTTTGGGCCAGCTTCAAATCCAACGACTATAACAATAACATTTATATGTTTCTTTTTTATTCTAAAATGTTTCTGAGATTAATTTCCCTCGAGTTTTATTTTATTCCAGAAGCAGTATTCGACTGTTTAATTGACGTCTGATATTATGACGCAAAACTGAAAGTTAGCGACGTTAACAAACTGGCAAGTTGAAGGTAGGTTGAAGGGCACATGGCGAATTATTGACATCACCAACTTAGATATATGACGAGCTGTCAAAACACAACATCCAATACGGTTCGTGAACTAACTTACATAGCGAAAATGTAGAAATTAGCCGAGTTTAATGTTTCACGTTCAGAGGCCCAGGAGAGGCATCCGGTGAAACGAGCCGGCCTCGACAGAGGAACTTTTCCTCGCTTGTCATATTCGCAGTATGTGCATTTCAAAACTAGTTCAAATGTGCACTTTAACACTTGACCACAAGGTATATAATTGTTGAAGAATTTAGGAGCATGTTGGGCGGTTATGTTTAGCGCTTCAGCTTTGTTGCATGCATGCAAATATCTCGCTAAATTTATTTTTTACTACTTTCATTGTAAGGTACAGTCCGCGAATTGTTGTAAATAAGTTAAAAGGTTACTCGTATCTTGAGCCGTATTTTACAAAAGGAACGAAAATACTAAAAGAGAGATCGGAGTCCCTAGATGTCGGTAATCAGATATCACATTCCCTGCGATGCCAATGCAATAGTACCTAACTACCTCAAACAAATGAGCTACATGGATGATTGACCCATATATGTGACCGCGGCCGGCAAAACGTCCTACTTTGTCGCTTGAGGACGAGATTTGCTTGTATCTTTCTACGAATAACCTGTCAGGCGTCCTTATGGCAAGCGTCAAAGTGGGACGTTTTGCCGGCCGAGGTCACATATATAAGTATAGATCGTGTCATTCACGAAGACGCGTATCTTAAATCGTATTGTGATGTTATTAAAGGCTCGATTTGACAAATCTGCGCGTCATTGTGGATGACACCTAGTTATCGAAAGGAATAAGTAAATAATATCATGCATTTACTACGAAATTTTTTGACGCTCAAACGAAGTCAATGTCGTAATAGAGCTAACTCTATTCTCTTGTTCTAAACCAAGCTAAGTTGGCAGCGATTTTGATAACACAGACTGTGCAAGTCTTATTTTAAACGCCATCCTGTTATAGAAGTTTGCTTTATGACATAACACTTGCCCAGTCTGTGCTCAAAATCGCTGCCAACTTAGCGGTCTAACCTTGTAAGCGCATTAATGGGTACAACACTTTTTTGATTATTTATCGCCAGGTATTAGAAAAATGTATCGTTTTACTTTGTAATGTATACAGAAAAAAAACGCCGGTTTACCCGACAGTTTTTGACCCCAGGTTATCTAATGAGAACATACTGCCCCCGCCTAGTTCAAGTATAATAACGTTATTGTTGCAGCTGACTGTACCTTAACGCGGCAGACGTATGTTAAATGAGCACAGTGTGACCACCGCTTAATAAGAACATAAAGCCTCCGCCCGAACCCTAAGTTTGACCGTTCCCATGTTATAATAACGTTATTGTTGCAACTAACTATAATAAACGTATGTTAAAATGTAACATACGTCTGTTATATTCCTTTTTTTTTGGTTTGTTATACATTTCCACATAAAAGTAACATCCCTTACCGAGCAGAACGTGTTAAATTAGCATAGTTTGACCGCAGCGCGCGAGCCAGTAATGAGAACTTACCGCCTCCATGGTTCCGAATCCAAACTTCTACTGCTAAATTATAATAACGTTATTTCAGAAACGACAGGTTAATGTTTGCAAGTGGCGGTTACTGGATACATTTGCCTAAATAATTTATTTTAGAAATTACTTATACATGATAATACGTTCCATTATCGTAACATTAGGTGCTCTAGTCGTAGGACTCATAGGTACCTACTGTTGGTGCGTATAATTTCATTATAGAACTATTATATATTTAGACACTTGTCTACTACTTTTTCTCATCATTATCGATATTTTAGGCCAAATTTCGTTTTTTTAGCATTATAAAATTTTTACGGCAGCTGTATTGTGATCCAAAAAAGCGGCCAAGTGCGAGTCGGGCTCGCCCATGAAGGGTACCGTACCATTTATGACGTATCAAAAAAAACTACTTACTAGATCTCGTTCAAACCAATTTTCGGTGGAAGTTGCATAGTAATGTACATCATATATTTTTTTTAGTTTTATCATTCTTTTATTTTAGAAGTTACAGGGGGGGGGGGGGGCACACATTTTAACACTTTGGAAGTGTCTCTCGCGCAAACTATTCAGTTTGGAAAAAAATAATATTAGAAACCTCAATATCATTTTTGAAAACCTATCCAATATACACGTATAGGTTTGAGGAAAAAAAAATTTTTTGTTTTTTTTTTCTATTTTTGTGTGAAAATCTTAACGCGGTTCACAGAATACATCTACTTACAAAGTTTCAACAGTATAGTTCTTATAGTTTCGGAAAAAAGTGGCTGTGACATACGGACGGACAGACAGACAGACATGACGAATCCGGGGTTCCGTTTTTTGCCATTTGGATTTCCGTAGCCTAAAAAGGTAAACAATCTGGGCGTGTCTTTTTAATGAAAATTATTGAAAACTGCTTTTTAAAAATTTGTTTAGGTAAATTAATTTTTATGAAAGCAAAAATATAAATGATCGTAAGTATATGATTTATAATGGTTATATATTTGCTGTGGCTTATTTTTCAAAAAAGTTCTTTTTTTTAGTAAAAAGACACGTCAAGATCGCTCAACTTCTTTCTAATGCTAAAAAACGAACCATAACGTGTCTAATGATATTTTTAGAGTCAGCAAGCGGCATTGTTAATAAGCGAGCTAAAATTGTGAATTATGCAGTGCTAGACAAGTTAACTTGAACAAGTGAGTAAAGCTAAGTAAAGCAGCAGGGGACCATTGAATGCGCCGACTTCTGGCCGAAGGGTGTCGTGTTTCGGAGGTTCCGGGGCAAACTGCCGAATCCGACACAAACGCAGCCGATTCAACGGAGCCACGCCGTTTTGTCGCCTAAATAGCGTTTAGTTGTAATTTTATAAAATGTATATGTATGTTAGTCTGTAAGGTATTTGTAATATGGGCCTTGTTGCCTGAATCAAATTTTAAATAAAAAAAAGCACTTTTAGTCCACCATTTTTTTCCTCAGTCCTAGATTTAGTCTCATAGTAAAAGGCATTCACCTACGTAGCTACTTAGTTCGCAAAGAAAGCCAAAATTTTAAAACTGCTCGTTTATAGGTGAGTTACCAGCAGATTCTTTATAGTTTAAATCTCATCGCAGCTTGAACATTCCATCAAATAAAGTGCATTTTATAGGCAATGCACTGCAGTAGAACGTTAAAATGCATGAGGAGCGAAAGCTTGAGCCTGACAAACGTTTACTGGGATGGCCACTCTCGTTCGCTTCTTTTACGACAAGCAATTGTAAAGCAATCGTATATCCGTTGTAAGGATGGAACATTTCCAGATGTATAAAGTGAGAGTTTAATATTGTGACGTTAATTGTAAGCATCAATATTACTCCTCCAACTTTACTACGAATAACTTTTACATAGGTATTAAGTATCAGGGGGCCTACCGCGAAAACCGAAATTCGCAAATTGCGGGGATCTTTCTCTTTTACTCTCACTAAGACGTAATTAGAGTGACAGAGAAAAATGCCCGCAATTGTCGAATTACGATTTTCCCGGTAGCCGCCCTGTGTTCCTGCTGCGTAAAACATTGTAAGACGCGCAAGAAATAGTATTTTATACAATCGTGATATAATAGACAGCTTTTCAGTCGAGTAACGTGTTTAGGCAACGAAGCTTGTTGAGTTGCCTAAGTAAGGTAAGAGATTGAATAATTATGATTTACTAATTGTATTGTACCTAGTACCTAGGTACCTACAATCAACATCAATTAGCAGACGAAACAAGACACGTATCTGCCACCCCGGAATACTTTTCCAAATAAAGACAAGTTTGCGTTCAAAAAGTATCTGTGACAATCAAATTGTTTAACATATAGAGACAAGCCTACCCAGGATTTGATACAAATATAAGTCTTAACTTCTTGTTATTATGTCAACATTGTGCTTTTCCAAACGTTTTATAAGTTAAAGTATTATAATTAAAAGCCGGCTAACACGAGTCACGTCCCTAGCCTAGTTTATTTAAGGCGTCTGTTTTTCGCGGAAAATGTCTCCATAAAGACTTTCATGTATGCGCATATTAAATAAATGACGGCATATTCGCGCCTCCACAAAATCTGGGTGACGACATGAGAAATTTATGTTGTTAATATGGGGCGAACAGGGCGTAATTGTTGGAAGTTATGTGATCATGGTAACGAACGGATTTTAGGTATGTATTTAAATATGTATATAATCTTAAATACAGGGTGATTTCTGGGTCGTGATCCAGAACCACTTTTTCTAAATCTATAAATGATTCACATTATCATACGGTAGTATTTGATTTAAAGATAATTAGTTTAATTTTCGTTTTTTTTTTGTCAAGTAAAATTAATCTTATATGAAGTAATCATGGTCAGTGGTCACCCTATGACTTTTGACATACGCTGTATGGAAAGCGACAAGACGTCACATTGAGTAGGGTGACCAAATTGTATGCAAAAATGTTTTTTTCTACTTGTCATTGAAAAATAATTGAGTTCTGTGTGATGTCTTGTTCTCTTGCTCCACGACCCCGAAATCACCCTGTATAATTATAACATTACAATACATCATGGGGATTTTTATATTCTGGGTGCGATTTTAAATGGGGTACTGAGGGCAGCCACTAGATCGGCTGCTAGGCGAAAATGGTCTTAGGTTACGAGTACGGCGATTGACATTTAATTAATTTTAGTATTTTTTTTAAATGTGCACACTCTTTTTTCACAAACTTTTTACGCTCGCATACAATTTTATCACACCCTCGATATAAATAGTAATGATTACCGTACAAAAAGGTCATTAAAAAATTTTTTTTACAGGTATGTACTAAATGTATAAAGAACATTTTATTATCAATATTGTCGCTGACTGTACATTTATTCAAAATCTGTAAATTTCAACCGTCGTAAGACTATTTTCGCATAGCAGCACGGGATCAGGTACCTGCCCTCAGTGCCTCATTTAAAAATCTATCATGTATAGCCTAAAATAAAAGAACTACCTACTTACCTATAAGTTAATTAGGTTCTGTCGGACAACTTAATTTCTGACCCACTGTGAAACCTTTACACATTTACTACGTCTTTGCCATTACATTGATTCAATACCTAAGTAAAATGTGACATTATCTATGAAAAGGGACCTTATCGTCGTCTGTCGATGGCGCTTACGCTTACTGCGTAGCGCGGCGTTGTTTATAATATGGGAGCAGCGATTATAATGGCGTAAGCGCCACCGGCAATAAGGTCCCTTTTCATAGATAATGTCACAAATGATTATGACACTTACTGTAAAAACGTTCTATGATGGGGCAGTTGTTCGATTGTGTGGATTAGGTGCAGTGGCCATCAGATATATCAGAGTGGCCAAGTTGCTCACAAATATCTGAACACGCTTCTATTGTCAAGGTACCAGAGTGCGTGTTCAGATATTTTTGAGCAGCTTGGCAGCTCCGATATATCTGATAGTGACTGTACCGAATTTTTCCATCATTATTCTTCTAGGTATACTATCTACTCGTATACTACTTACTCCCCTGGCGCAGCGACCCAAAGCGTCCAACACGACTGCTCGCCACCGATCGACGATCCCGGTCCTGTGCAGATCCGCGTCCACCACATCCGCCCATCGATAGTGTCGGTTTTCCCTCAAACGCTCTTTTCACCGCCCGGTCGCCTCCCATTCGCTCTAGATGGCCGAGCGAGCTTTGCGCCTTTGTCACACCAATGATATTTAGCTCAGCTACTATTTATTTATTTATTTAATCTTTATTGCACAATACATGAAGGTACAAATGGCGGACTTAATGCCTTAAGGCATTCTCTACCAGTCAACCAATGGGTTAACCCAGAAAGATTAAGTAGGTGTAGTGTCTTTTAAAGTAAATGAATTTGTAACCGAGACTATATATGAATATAAACTATATATTGATAAACTTACACATATACTTAATACAAATAAACATACATATATACCTACATATACATATATATATATATATATATATATATTATGTGTTCAACTTCGGCATTTTTGCGGATTTTCCAGCAGCCATCGGGTCTCTGCGTTCCATCACAGTTGCAACAAATGTCTTAAACCATCTTAATATCATCTTAATACTTAAGACGAGTTTTATTAACTTTTCTGGACTATATAAAATACTCAGATTAAAATAGGTAGTTAACCATAATATTAATGATTTAGATTTCAAATACTTAGGCGAACGGTTTACCGGAAATGGTGCCTATAGTAAGCATAGACACAAAAAATAAGTTGTAATAAGTCGTTAAGTGACTTTCCCCCTTAAGTATACTTACTGATTGTTTTCAGCGTAACCTTCAAGACGAACTTGGGCATACTCGACTGTCTCTGGATATCTATGAGGCTGTTACATTATGTATGCCTGTATATCAATGCAGCAAAATACGATATGCGCATACATTTAGAGTATCGTGAGATGCCGCATTACCCTCTGCGGGTAACGACGCGTGAAGAGTGGCGTCTAATAGCCCTGTTCGAGGGTGGATTCTGCCTAGAGGTTATTTTGGTTCTTTAGAGATAGCCACCTTATAGGTGACAAATTTTATTTTAAAAGCAATGTACGGTGGAACACAAAAAACGGATTCTTCAAAGATGTATACAGGTGAATTTAAAAGGTTGGCATTTTGGAAAAGTATAAATCGAGTTATTCACGAGGATTGCGTGCCTTGACTTGTGCCTGTCATGTTAGATTAGATTTGACAAATCTGCGTGGATGACACGAACTATATCTAGTGCGACCTACAGAGCCCCTAGTGTAAATTTATTCGATGACGTGACGAACGCGTTTGCGTTAAGTCTCATTAAGTATGGGATTTAGAAACAGCGCGCCAAGCGGAACGTTTTGGAAACTCAAAATCCCATACAAAATAAGACTTAACGCAAACGTCATGTTACGCCATCGAATAAATTTACACTAGGGGTACAGATAGATGTAGGGGCTTCAGAGTTACACGCGTTAATTAGCTATAGATACGCTTACCATTATAGGGCCAGATATTTTTTTTACATTCAACCATAATATGCCTGTATATTTTTGAGCGCTTATTGCATGAATTAATTGAAGAAAAACGAAAATTGGTTGAAAAAAACTAAAGGAAGACCGTAAACTAAGTACCTACAGTCAAGAAATTAAATATCGACACGGGCAAAGTGCCAATAATATACACCCTAGAGTTCGACCAAGATAAGTCTGCAGCGATTTTGACAGCCCAGCCTGTGCAAGTATTATTTTAAACGTAAAACTTCTGTCATAATATTATGACGTATAAATAAATAACACTAGCTCAGTCTATGCTATCCAGATCAAGATCATTGCAGAGTTAACTCTACCTCAATGTATGGGCTGTATGGGCATGCATACATATTTTGGCACTTTGTCCCTCTGTACAACCAATGTTAGGCACCTTCAACCATAGGTAGTATACCTACTAAAGTATCTACTGACTTATAGGAACATAACTAGTCCTACTAAGGTACTGACGTACTCGTAAATGTAAATGACTGCATGATGCTTATCGGTGCCAATCATAAATAAAAAAGGTTACTCTATCTAAAGCAATTTCGTTTCAGCTTGTCTAATAAACAACTTACCTTCTGAGAGATTAAGAGTCCTTATTCCTACAGACGAGCGTATTTTGTAAAATGCTTCCTTTTTCATTCAAGATTACGACGTAACTATTAGTATTTATTCAAAAACTGATAACGTACTTAAATAATCGTTTCCTAAACTAGGGGCTCCAACAGTTCAAATTTTCATTTTCTCTTTTAAACCTTTTTTTTAATGAGGTTTTTTGGGAGTCTTTTCCAAATTTTGCAGTGAGATGTGGCGTTTCGGTTCTCAATTTTGCTATAAACAAGAATCATTTGGTACATGAATGACTACAATTTGATTCAACATATCTCGTACGAGGGGCTGGAATGATTAACAATCGAAGATTCATTTGAAAAAACTGATAAAATACCTTCCGAGTTTTCTTAATTTTTTTGGCGAAAACAGGGTTTTATTATATTTTATTTCCGCAAATTGTACGCATATTTTGCTTTAAAAATAATATTATAGCAAACTGTAACTTTATGTTAACCTATAAAAAAAAAATCGTAACTGTGGGACCTACATTGCCGTAAATTTATATATTTTTAAAACACGTATAAATCACGCAGCAGCGACGCCCCGCTCTCAGTCCGCGCGGAGCGCGCTTAGAGGACGGACCTGTGCTCGATTGTCAGGCATTCGTTGCGATCGTAATCAGCTACGGAGTTCCGAGAAGTGCTATATACTGCGATTAGAAAATCTTAATAAAAGTTCATTTTTTACAGTATGCCTAACAGACTCGCTTATTGATGGATTTTCAGTGTTACTTTTTTTTTAATACTAAGTCGGTGGCAAACAAGCATACGGCCCGCATATGTACGCCTGCAACTCCAGAGGAGTTACATGCGCGTTGCCGACCCTAACCCCCTCCCGCCCCTCGTTGAGCTCTGGCAACCTTACTCACCGGCAGGAACACAACACTATGAGTAAGGTCTAGTGTTATTTGGCTGCGATTTTCTGAAAAACGCATTTTCACTTGAAATTACGTTAGGGTTTGCATTATTATTTTTGACCCGGATGAAGTCCAAGTTCTCATGATGGAGTCAGGAGTTGGTCACCAGAACTCCTAATCTACTAATTATAATCCCATCGTGTTTGGGCTCAAAAGATTTGCCCTGACGAACACCATCGATCTAGATGAGGTCCAGGGTCTCATGATGGAGTCAGGAGTTGGTCACTAGAACTCCTAATCTACTCATTATAATTCCATCGTGTTTGGGCTCAACAGAGTTGCCCTGATGAGCACTTTCAATCTAGATGAGGTCCAGGGTCTCATGATGGAGTCAGGAGCTGGTCACCAGAACTCCTAATCTACTCATCATAACTCCATCGTGTTTGGGTTCAATAGAGTTGCCCTGACGAGCACCATCAATCTAGATGAGGTCCAGGGTCTCATGATGGAGTCAGGAGCTGGTCACCAGAACTCCTAATCTACTCATCATAACTCCATCGTGTTTGGGCTCAATAGATTTGCCCTGATGAACACCATCGATCTAGATGAGGCCCAGGGTCTCATGATGGAGTCAGGAGTTGGTCACCAGAACTCCTAAACTACTCATCATAACCTCATCGTGTTCGGGCTCAATAGATTTGCCCTGACGAGCATCATCAATCTAGATAAAGTCCAGGGTCTCATGATGGAGTCAGGAGTTGGTCACTAGAACTCCTAATGTACTCATTATAATTCCAACGTGTTTGGGCTCAAAAGATTTGCCCTGATGAGCACCATCGATCTAGATGAGGTCCAGGGTCTCATGATGGAGTCAGGAGTTGGTCACCAGAACTCCTACTCTACTCATCATAACTCCATCGTGTTTGGGCTCAATAGAGTTGCCCTGACGAGCACCTTCAATCTAGATGAGGTCCAGGGTCTCATGATGGAGTCAGGAGCTGGTCACCAGAACTCTTAATCTACTCATCATAACTCCATCGTGTTTGGGTTCAATAGAGTTGCCCTGACGAGCACCATCAATCTAGATGAGGTCCAGGGTCTCATGATGCAGTCAGGAGCTGGTTACCAGAACTCCTAATCTACTCATCATAACTCCATCGTGTTTGGGCTCAATAGATTTGCCCTGATGAACACCATGACTCCATCATGAGACCCTGGACTTCATCTAGATCGATGGTACTCGTCAGGGCAAATCTTTTGAGCCCAAACACGATGGAATTATAATGAGTAGATTAGGAGTTCTAGTGACCAACTCCTGACTCCATCATGAGACCCTGAACATCATCTAGATTGATGGTGCTCGTGAGGGCAAATCTATTGAGCCCAAACACGATGGAGTTATGATGAGTAGATTAGGAATTATGGTGACCAACTCCTGACTCCATCATGAGACCCTGGACTTCATCTAGATCGATGGTACTCGTCAGGGCAAATCTTTTGAGCCCAAACACGGTGGAATTATAATGAGTAGATTAGGAGTTCTAGTGACCAACTCCTGACTCCATCATGAGACCCTGAACATCATCCAGATTGATGGTGCTCGTGAGGGCAAATCTATTGAGCCCAAACACGATGGAGTTATGATGAGTAGATTAGGAATTATGGTGACCAACTCCTGACTCCATCATGAGACCCTGGACTTCATCTAGATCGATGGTACTCGTCAGGGCAAATCTTTTGAGCCCAAACACGATGGAATTATAATGAGTAGATTAGGAGTTCTGGTGACCAACTCCTGACTCCATCATGAGACCCTGGACTTCATTTAGATCGATGGTACTCGTCAGGGCAAATCTATTGAGCTCGAATACGATGGAATTATAATGAGTAGATTAGGAGTTCTAGTGACCTACTCCTGACTCCATCATGAGACCCTGGACTTCATCTAGATTGATGGTGCTCATCAGGGTAAATCTATTGAGCCCAAACTCGATGGAGTTATGATGAGTAGATTAGGAGTTCTGGGGAGTTCTGGTGACCAACTCCTGACTCCGTCATGAGACCCTGGACCTCATCTAGAGCGATGGTGTTCGTCAGGGAAAATCTTTTGAGCCCAAGCACGATGGAATTATAATGAGTAGATTAGGAGTTCTGGTGACCAACTCCTGACTCCATCATAAGAACCTGGATGGACTTCATTCGGGTCAAAAATAATAATACAAACCCTAACGTGATTTCAAATAACACTGAAACTCTATAGCACTAATGTGCGCAAACGATTGGCATCTTGACTACGCAGCATGGGTGCGTAGCCACCATGCCAATCGATACGACAACGAAACACTATCTGTCTCTCTCTCGTACTAATATGCACAAACGATTGGCATCTTGGCTGGGCAGCATGGGTGCGTAGCCAACATGCCAAACGTTTACGATACAACAAGGAAACACTATCTGTCTCTCTATCGCACTAATATGCGCAATCGATTGGTTTCTTGGCTAGGTATCATGGGTGCGTAGCCAACATGTCAATCGTTTACGATACGACAACGAAACACTACTCTCTCTCTATCGCACTAATATACGCAAACGATTGGTATTTTGGCTAGGCACTAAGCAAGTGTGTGGCCAACATGCCAATCGTTTACGATACGACAACGAAACACTATCTGTCTCTCTATCGCACTAATATACTTTATTTATACCTGCAGTCATTTAGTAACTTCTTCATTTTCCATTGGTGTGAAAGAGACAGAATAAAGAGCAAGGGTTATAGTACACTCTGTAGTCTGTACACTTAGTAGTAGTGTACATAAAAAAAAAACTACTGTGCATATACAATAAAATAAAGAGTGCCCATATGATATCATATGACACTAAAATTAATGTTGCTTGAAATTATATTGAAAACTATCAAGATTATTCTAGTCTGCATTAAAAACGCGCGTCGCGTTGCCGGCGCTCGCGTACCGAGCGCCAACGCCATCTATCGAGCGTTATTTCGTGAAATCGGAGAACGCTCCAAGGATTAAGGGCTCTTAATTGTCTATGACTGAAAAGGCCATAAAAACATAAAGCCTCCGCGTTAGTACTTGCGCAAGCAAATTTTGCTCAAGCGGTCAAACTTCAAGCAAAAGTATTAAAAGTTCATTTACACGATGCAAGTAACTGAAAATTTACTTGTTCCGGCTACATTCCTCCTTCCCCCCCTCAGCAAATAATTCAGACAAAACGCTCGTCGAAGTCGAACATACACTGCGTATGCCCGATTGAAATAAAAAAGTTTTGGCGGGAGGTTTGTCTGTACTGTCATTGTCTGTCATTGACTTTAGGGACTGTTTTACGTTTATTTACAATTTATTTTGAAAATAATATGGAAGTCAACGAGGTATTTACGAAATTAAAGGAACTTGGCTATACTAACACGAAACGCCCAGAGTTACGTGAACTATGCAATCAAAATATTGATCAGGTATGTCGTAATTTCACAAAGAATCATGATTCTCCTCCCGAAAGTTTTGTCTTAATACGTCTGTTTTATTTTCAGATAATGAAGTATTTACCGCGACGAATTCTAAATAGTGATGGAAGTAAAATAATTGATTGCCTATTTAATGGATTTTTAGACAACACTCCATCGTATCGGTCTAAACTAAAGGTACAGTTTTCACTTCTCTAACCCTTAAGAGTCCTTATTCCTACAGACGAGCGTATTTTGTAAAATGCTTCCTTTTTCATTCAAGATTACGACGTAACTATTAGTATTTATTCAAAAACTGATAACGTACTTAAATAATCGTTTCCTAAACTAGGGGCTCCAACAGTTCAAATTTTCATTTTCTCTTTTAAACCTTTTTTTTAATGAGGTTTTTTGGGAGTCTTTTCCAAATTTTGCAGTGAGATGTGGCGTTTCGGTTCTCAATTTTGCTATAAACAAGAATCATTTGGTACATGAATGACTACAATTTGATTCAACATATCTCGTACGAGGGGCTGGAATGATTAACAATCGAAGATTCATTTGAAAAAACTGATAAAATACCTTCCGAGTTTTCTTAATTTTTTTGGCGAAAACAGGGTTTTATTATATTTTATTTCCGCAAATTGTACGCATATTTTGCTTTAAAAATAATATTATAGCAAACTGTAACTTTATGTTAACCTATAAAAAAAAAATCGTAACTGTGGGACCTACATTGCCGTAAATTTATATATTTTTAAAACACGTATAAATCACGCAGCAGCGACGCCCCGCTCTCAGTCCGCGCGGAGCGCGCTTAGAGGACGGACCTGTGCTCGATTGTCAGGCATTCGTTGCGATCGTAATCAGCTACGGAGTTCCGAGAAGTGCTATATACTGCGATTAGAAAATCTTAATAAAAGTTCATTTTTTACAGTATGCCTAACAGACTCGCTTATTGATGGATTTTCAGTGTTACTTTTTTTTTAATACTAAGTCGGTGGCAAACAAGCATACGGCCCGCATATGTACGCCTGCAACTCCAGAGGAGTTACATGCGCGTTGCCGACCCTAACCCCCTCCCGCCCCTCGTTGAGCTCTGGCAACCTTACTCACCGGCAGGAACACAACACTATGAGTAAGGTCTAGTGTTATTTGGCTGCGATTTTCTGAAAAACGCATTTTCACTTGAAATTACGTTAGGGTTTGCATTATTATTTTTGACCCGGATGAAGTCCAAGTTCTCATGATGGAGTCAGGAGTTGGTCACCAGAACTCCTAATCTACTAATTATAATCCCATCGTGTTTGGGCTCAAAAGATTTGCCCTGACGAACACCATCGATCTAGATGAGGTCCAGGGTCTCATGATGGAGTCAGGAGTTGGTCACTAGAACTCCTAATCTACTCATTATAATTCCATCGTGTTTGGGCTCAACAGAGTTGCCCTGATGAGCACTTTCAATCTAGATGAGGTCCAGGGTCTCATGATGGAGTCAGGAGCTGGTCACCAGAACTCCTAATCTACTCATCATAACTCCATCGTGTTTGGGTTCAATAGAGTTGCCCTGACGAGCACCATCAATCTAGATGAGGTCCAGGGTCTCATGATGGAGTCAGGAGCTGGTCACCAGAACTCCTAATCTACTCATCATAACTCCATCGTGTTTGGGCTCAATAGATTTGCCCTGATGAACACCATCGATCTAGATGAGGCCCAGGGTCTCATGATGGAGTCAGGAGTTGGTCACCAGAACTCCTAAACTACTCATCATAACCTCATCGTGTTCGGGCTCAATAGATTTGCCCTGACGAGCATCATCAATCTAGATAAAGTCCAGGGTCTCATGATGGAGTCAGGAGTTGGTCACTAGAACTCCTAATCTACTCATTATAATTCCAACGTGTTTGGGCTCAAAAGATTTGCCCTGATGAGCACCATCGATCTAGATGAGGTCCAGGGTCTCATGATGGAGTCAGGAGTTGGTCACCAGAACTCCTACTCTACTCATCATAACTCCATCGTGTTTGGGCTCAATAGAGTTGCCCTGACGAGCACCTTCAATCTAGATGAGGTCCAGGGTCTCATGATGGAGTCAGGAGCTGGTCACCAGAACTCTTAATCTACTCATCATAACTCCATCGTGTTTGGGTTCAATAGAGTTGCCCTGACGAGCACCATCAATCTAGATGAGGTCCAGGGTCTCATGATGCAGTCAGGAGCTGGTTACCAGAACTCCTAATCTACTCATCATAACTCCATCGTGTTTGGGCTCAATAGATTTGCCCTGATGAACACCATGACTCCATCATGAGACCCTGGACTTCATCTAGATCGATGGTACTCGTCAGGGCAAATCTTTTGAGCCCAAACACGATGGAATTATAATGAGTAGATTAGGAGTTCTAGTGACCAACTCCTGACTCCATCATGAGACCCTGAACATCATCTAGATTGATGGTGCTCGTGAGGGCAAATCTATTGAGCCCAAACACGATGGAGTTATGATGAGTAGATTAGGAATTATGGTGACCAACTCCTGACTCCATCATGAGACCCTGGACTTCATCTAGATCGATGGTACTCGTCAGGGCAAATCTTTTGAGCCCAAACACGGTGGAATTATAATGAGTAGATTAGGAGTTCTAGTGACCAACTCCTGACTCCATCATGAGACCCTGAACATCATCCAGATTGATGGTGCTCGTGAGGGCAAATCTATTGAGCCCAAACACGATGGAGTTATGATGAGTAGATTAGGAATTATGGTGACCAACTCCTGACTCCATCATGAGACCCTGGACTTCATCTAGATCGATGGTACTCGTCAGGGCAAATCTTTTGAGCCCAAACACGATGGAATTATAATGAGTAGATTAGGAGTTCTGGTGACCAACTCCTGACTCCATCATGAGACCCTGGACTTCATTTAGATCGATGGTACTCGTCAGGGCAAATCTATTGAGCTCGAATACGATGGAATTATAATGAGTAGATTAGGAGTTCTAGTGACCTACTCCTGACTCCATCATGAGACCCTGGACTTCATCTAGATTGATGGTGCTCATCAGGGTAAATCTATTGAGCCCAAACTCGATGGAGTTATGATGAGTAGATTAGGAGTTCTGGGGAGTTCTGGTGACCAACTCCTGACTCCGTCATGAGACCCTGGACCTCATCTAGAGCGATGGTGTTCGTCAGGGAAAATCTTTTGAGCCCAAGCACGATGGAATTATAATGAGTAGATTAGGAGTTCTGGTGACCAACTCCTGACTCCATCATAAGAACCTGGATGGACTTCATTCGGGTCAAAAATAATAATACAAACCCTAACGTGATTTCAAATAACACTGAAACTCTATAGCACTAATGTGCGCAAACGATTGGCATCTTGACTACGCAGCATGGGTGCGTAGCCACCATGCCAATCGATACGACAACGAAACACTATCTGTCTCTCTCTCGTACTAATATGCACAAACGATTGGCATCTTGGCTGGGCAGCATGGGTGCGTAGCCAACATGCCAAACGTTTACGATACAACAAGGAAACACTATCTGTCTCTCTATCGCACTAATATGCGCAATCGATTGGTTTCTTGGCTAGGTATCATGGGTGCGTAGCCAACATGTCAATCGTTTACGATACGACAACGAAACACTACTCTCTCTCTATCGCACTAATATACGCAAACGATTGGTATTTTGGCTAGGCACTAAGCAAGTGTGTGGCCAACATGCCAATCGTTTACGATACGACAACGAAACACTATCTGTCTCTCTATCGCACTAATATACTTTATTTATACCTGCAGTCATTTAGTAACTTCTTCATTTTCCATTGGTGTGAAAGAGACAGAATAAAGAGCAAGGGTTATAGTACACTCTGTAGTCTGTACACTTAGTAGTAGTGTACATAAAAAAAAAACTACTGTGCATATACAATAAAATAAAGAGTGCCCATATGATATCATATGACACTAAAATTAATGTTGCTTGAAATTATATTGAAAACTATCAAGATTATTCTAGTCTGCATTAAAAACGCGCGTCGCGTTGCCGGCGCTCGCGTACCGAGCGCCAACGCCATCTATCGAGCGTTATTTCGTGAAATCGGAGAACGCTCCAAGGATTAAGGGCTCTTTTTATGTTTGTTCAACAAGGCGCGGCCAAAACTCATCAACGAGCGATCTAAACCTAATCCATCATAAAATACTGTTTAAAAACTTCGACGTAAACACTCAAATTGCGACTTCAAGAGAAGTTGACAAAATGTATTTTAGCAAGCGCGTTAAATTTGGGATTTATTGCTTAACTTGGAGTTTGTATAAATTAAGCATTTCCCCTGCGTCAGTAGATGTATTAGATAAATTATCTTTGATGTTACATTTACATGCAAAATTGCTGGTTGATACATACCTAATGCCTGGTTTACATGCGTGGCAAGCCTTGACAAGCCTGAGGGGACGCAGCTATGCGGTAGAATGAGATAACAATATCGCTTGCTCCGAGTGCAAGTGGATAAAACAACTGTAATTGCAAAAAAAACTTCCACTCTGTAACTTCTAGAACATCAATATTTTTTAGGAAATTGATGTCAACTTCCTTAGGAAATTATGCCTCGCATCTACCGAGTCAGCTTATCTGCCTCTCAAGTTGCGAGAGCATCTTCCGTCTCTTTTGCACAATACTTATAAACAAGACCTAATCTATTAAGGCTTAGTAAGTTCGTGTTTTTCTCTTACTCTCACGAGCGAGATAGAAGTGCGTGCCCGGGAGCGCGGATATTATTTTTAATTTTTTGTAGGTACGTTGAAATAAAAAAAAGTAATCGATACGTTCCCTAAAACGTGAGTCAGAATGGCGGGTGTACCTAAATAAAATTAAATGAAAACCATACCATATTTTTGTACCTAATTTGTATTATTTAGTACCTCCATTAAAAAAAATTGTACCTCACGGTACTTAAAGTTATCACCAAAAAACAGTACACCCGCCATCCTGACAGTCAGAATGGCGGGTGTATATGTCATGGACCAAGTGATTAATGTGGGCATTATATATAATGCCCGGGCATTATGAATAATGGCAAGCTATATCGGGCCAAGTGATAAATTATTATCTGAACTTCATTATTTATCACATTGTCTGGTCATTATGAATATTGCTACGTGGTCGTTGGGCAATTTGATAATAAAGATACATTCGATGAGGTGCGAGGAGGAAAACAAACACGTGACACGCGTTGACCAACCAGAGTCCGCGATAGCAACGTGCGGACGTCAAATGATTCACTGTTAACTGTAAAACGCTCACTGTTTTTATTTAGATTTGGACTGAATTAAAACCCGATACGAATGGACGCGGACGGATCTTATTTTCGTAATTCAGTTTCGAATAATATGTAGTAAAAACCAACTTCTTTTTTTTACTTCCCTTTCTGGGGGTTTGAGGTGGCCATTTCTGGCCCTTTTTGGCGGCGCTCTAACAATCGCTTCGAGACTTAGCGTCTCCTAGCAGGAGAGTCCTGGCAAGTAAGTCTTATAGATCCCCAGCTTTGTGCGTATGGGGGATGGCTGCTGTGGAGCAGTAGACAAAGTAGGGTACGCGCAGTTATAGCCCGTCTCACTAACTCCTCCGTGTGTTGCTCCGTTGTGATGCCCCTGTGTGACCCCTAGGTATTTTGCCATGTGCTGCCCCTATATCTCCTCGCCTAGTAGTTGCTCACATAGGCTGCTCTCGTGAGGAGCGGCTGCGTCTTGGTGACGTTCACCTAGAACCTCCGTTTGGTCAGCCACTCAGGTAGGAAATCAAGCTAGCGCTAGATCTTCAGTGAGGCGTGTGTTGGTGTGATGGACGACGCGGAGTACGCTGCGTCGTCTGCGAACAGACCCAGCTTGACGCGGCCAACCACCGAGATATCATCGGTGTACCAAGCATAACAAGATGGCGATAGATAGCTTTCTTGTGGGACTCCCGCGAGGTCAACTGCCACTTGAAAGCGTCGGTTGGTGAGGAAGGAGTTGACAACATGTATGACTCGACGTTGACAGCTTTGGCTTGCAGGCCCTCATGCCCGACCTTGTCGAACGCCTTCTCTGTGTCAAAGAATGCTGCGACGACATGCTTCTTCAGGTTCATCCTCTCAACCATGTAGGAGGAGAGGACTCTGGTTAACTACATAAAAAAAAAAAAAAAACAAAAAAAAAAACACTGGGTAGCCTACCTAACGCACGCCTCAAATCTCGTAGACCTATCTGGTCAGACTCCCAAATCCAGGGCCCAGTATGCTTGGACGTTAACCTGGAATGGATGGAAAACTGAAACTCATACTGCACATAAACTCAGTTTTCCAACAGTATCGAGATCAATCCAACAAAATAACCACCCGGTCTATACGAGCCACGAAAGATCTGAGTTACAGTGAACAGAATAAGGTCCGACGTCAGCTGCTGTAAACACAACCTCCACAAATGGGGTTACAAACCCTCACCAAACTGTGAATGTGGCGCGCCAGACCAAGCAACTACGCACATTGTGGAAGAATGCCCCAAGAGACGTTTTTCGGGAGGCATGAAAATCTGCACGCAATAACTACGGATGCCAGGGATTGACTGTCAAACTTATATAGAGCTATAGATGTACTTATAAGATTAAACGCTGAAAATTTGATTTCAATAAAGCCTTACGATAATCATATTACAGCCAGAAAAAAAATCTTATTATTATTAGATCTTTGTCACTTGCTGCTGGAGTTGGAGCTGCGGCTTCAGGAGCTGTGGGCTTCGTCTTCTTTTTATTTTTCTTTGTAGCCCTTTTGGTGTGTTGGTGGCCGCTGGTTGGTCTCTTTCGCCGCCTACTAGGCTAGTAGTAGTCTAGAGGGGCATTCGCCAGCGCCATCAGGGAGGCGGGCGCTGACTACTCCACCGTGGGTTTTGTAACGCTAGCCTTCGTCACCGGGCCTGCCTTCTTACGGACCGTGTGCGCGTTCATGCCCGCCTTCCTATTATGGGCCTCTCTCAGATACACGGGGCATCTCCTGTAACTGGCTAGATGAGAGCCCGTGTAGTTGGCGCATGTGCTGGGCTCTTCTTTTGGCCTGCGGAATCTTGTTGCTGGATGAGGTCTGCACAATGGACGCACTTTTGCGGACTATGACAGACCTTCGAATGGTGTCTGAAGCCCTGGCAGTTGTAACACTGCGGTGGGCCAGATTTCCCCCTCCATGCTTCCATTATAAAGAAGTTCAGCAAGAAGTTAACGCAGCCCGGCTTGCCTTCTCTGGCGTTTATCTGCTTAATGTGCTCTACAGAGAATCCGAGGTCCACGCAAGCGTTCTTGATTTCGTCTAGTGGCGTGTCTGCTGGTAAAGCTTGGAGCGCCACCTTCATCTTCTTCTCCGAGTCTAACTCGTAGACGTTCCACTCTACGGCATTGTCCAATTTTTCGAGATGCTTGAACACCGTACGGTACTCCTCTTCTGATTTGGGCTCGAACCGAAAGCCTGTCCTCACTGTATTGGCGTTGACGGTTCGGCCCAACTCCGCGGTGATTTCCTTGACCACCGCTACCCAGTTAAGCAGCACCGGCGCCACGATGCTGGAATATCGGATCTTCTAGGGTTGTAGGGGTTGTTGTTTTGTAGCAGCATCTTTAGGCTTCTTCTGGGTTATATTTCTAGTTATATAATCATAGGTAAATGCATCTTAGGAAACGAAGGAATTTTACGTTCACTTAAATGTTAAAATTTAAAATAATAGTATTGAAAAATGTTTTTTTATTACATTGCCTAATAGGTGAGAGGCAGTATGTATAATGCCCGGGCAATTTAATTATTTGCATATTTATTATCACATTGCCATCTCAAATTGGGCATTTTTCATAATGACCGGGCATTATGAAAAATGCCCAATTTATCACTTAGTCCATAACATATACACCAACGCTACGAGGGTTGATTGAAAAATTCGCGGCCTGGCCAATTAAAAAAAACTTTTTATTTTTCTGCCGCCATTTTGAACTGTCATTATTCAACTGTCTTCCCGCTAAATTTCAATTGGCGTCTATATTTAAAAGCAATTTTACGGCATATTTAAAGTTACATGTCGGTAGATATCGTGAAAATGGAGGAATTGGAGCAGCGTGCTGTGATTAAATACTTGCATAAAAAAGGAATGACACCGAAGCAAATTTATGATGATATGCAAAGTACATTAGGGCAATCCTGTCCATCATATACGATGGTGAAAAAATGAGCAGCTGAATTCAAGCGTGGACGAGATAGTATCGCAGATGACCCTCGTCCCGGGAGGCCAACAACGGTGACTAACACGGACAATGTGGCAATTATATGCGAAATGATAATGAAAGACCGGCGATTAAAGGTGCGGGAAATAGCTGACATCGTGGGCATCTCTTATGAAAGAACTCAAAATATTATAGTCAACGAATTAGGTTTTTCCAAGGTGTCGGCGAGAAGGGTCCCGAGGCTTCTTTCAGTGGAACAAAAAATCGCTCGCCGTACTAATTCACGTGAATGTCTAGACCTATATGGAGCCGATACTCAAGACTTTTTAGACAGATTTGTAACTATGGACGAGACGTGGGTCCACCACAATACACCAGAGACCAAACAGCAATCGAAGCAGTGGGTTCGTCCTGGATCTCCGCCTCCCAAAGAAGCCAAAGCAATTTTGTCGGCCAATAAAGTCATGGCATCTGTTTTCTGGGATGCAAAGGGAATAATAATGGTTGACTATCTCCAGAGAGGTAAAACTATAAATTCCGACTATTATTGCGAGTTATTACGCAGATTACGCGAGGCTCTGAAGATAAAAAGACCTGGAATGTTGACAAAGAAAGTTATCTTCCACCAGGACAATGCACGTGTTCACACGTCACTAAAATCGATGGCGGAGATTGCCAAATGTGGGTTTGAATTATTGCCCCACCCACCCTATTCACCCGATTTAGCACCATCGGACTTTCATCTGTTCCCCAATTTTAAAAAAACATATGGGTGGTATAAAATTTTCAAGCAACGCCGAGGTCCAAGCTGAAGTGGATGCCTATTTTGAAGGTCTCGAGGAAAGCTTCTTCAAGTGGTGTAATGGCTCTGGAATCCAGATGGAACAAGTGCATTCAACTCGATGGGGACTATGTAGAAAAATAAAAATAAATTAAAAAACCTCAGTTTTGTTTTTAATATTCAAGCCGCTAATTTTTCAATCCACCCTCGTATATTCCCGTGGTTATTGATAAATTCTATAAAAGCCAAATTTTTGTACCTTCATATTCAATTACAATATGAGCCATTTTATTTGCGGTTTCCAAGTTTTACTCATTTATATTTTGCTTGCTATTATAATTTTGCAGGCGTTCCTAATGATTTTTCTTAGGCAAGAAACCTTCCTAAGAAAAATCATTTTTAAGACATTATTTTCTGAGTTATTTGAAATAAACAGATTAAACATTAAAGGTACTAAATCCTGGCGTAATAAAAATAATTGTAGCTTAGCGTTTTTTCTTGAAAATGAGATTGATAACTTGAAAAATTATAATGCCTGCAAAATTGTAATAGCAAGCTAAATATAAAATGAGTAAAACTTGGAAACCACAAGTAAAATGACTCATATTATAATTGAATATGAAGGTACAAAAATTTGACTTTTGTAGAATTGAAGAGAAGAGAACACGGGAACATAGCGTAATAAACTACAACCGCCATTCTGACTGTCAGGATGGCGGGTGTACTGTTTTTTGATGATAACTTTATGTACCGTGAGGAACAATTTTTTTAACGGAGGTACTAAATAGTACAAATTAGGTACAAAAATATGGTATGCTTTTCATTAATTTTTTTTTAGGTACACCCGCCATTCTGACTCTCACCCTAAAACATAATATAGCCGATTTTTAGAAGCATTATCATGGTTTTAGCTTTTGTGCATCATTTTTAGGGATCGGCTATATTATGTTTTAGGGTACAAAAGCCCTTATGGTGCGACTCTATCTGTCCGTCCGTCCGTCCGTCGGAATAGTTATTTTTTTACATAATATTAACATTACTGTTAATTTAACAGGAAAAATATAATCAGACCTCTGTCTTGGTATTTTTTTTTAATTAACAAAGAACGCATTCCAATTCAGTTTGCAATTTAACCAACTTTACGTGTGTTTATTACACTTGAAATTTCTACGAGATTACATTAAGGACACCCTTTTCCAAATAAAAGAACAATTTTTGAAATTGATTCACATGATAGTGAATTATCACACAAATCGCGCAAAATAGTAGACATTCGCATTTGCATGAAATGAAGAAAAGAAAAACGCGCATGTTACTCCTCTGGAGTTGCAGGCTTACATAGGCTACGGAGACTGCCTACCATCAGGCGGGCCGTATGCTTGTTTGCCACCGACGTAGTAGGTATATAAAAAAACTAGTGTTATCTGGGTTAATCAACTTTTAGACTCACCCTTTTCACGTCTCTGGCGTTACCAAAAATGTCTTTGGAGTTAATATTTGTTTATACCCTTTTTTTAATATTATAAATTTTCTAACCTCTAAAGTAGTGGTAATTAACTTTTTTTTCCAAAAAGCTAGGATACCAGTGATATCTGATATTGCGGTGCAATAATATGTACAAGACATTAAATTCAGTGCATATAGTTACTCAGATTTAGTTTTGGAGGAAAAACTTACCACTACTTTTGAGGTTACACAATTTCTAATCTGAAAAAACTGACTATATAATTATGTGTCCGCGGCCGTCAAAACGTCCCACTTTGGCGATAGCCATAAGGATGCCTTGACAGTTACAGGTTATTCGTATAAAAATATAAGCAAATCTCGTCCTTATAGTAAGCGACAAAATGGGACGTTTGACTAAACTTCGACACATTTATGGTCTATTAGAGAGCAGATCGCTTGTTTTAACGAGTAGCATATAATGATATAAAAGTAATATATTATTTATAAGCCACATTTTAGATGAAGTTTAAACGTTGTGGAAGTGCCGGTGTTGGTCTAAAAGTTGATCCATGGACAAAGGTCATTAAAATGACAAATACATTCATAATTTTCAATTTATTGTATAGATATACACATTGCATATAAAATTGTCTAGTAAGACTATCTAATAAATTATACCTAAGCAATTTCATACATAGTTACTATCTGGTGGATTTGTAAATATAGATAAATATAACGTACCCTCAATGTACACAATATCTATTCAATATCGTAACACCTCAATTTTATAATAATCGTATGAAAGAGTACACAAACTATATGAATGTTAGAATCAACAATAAAATGTAATTATACATAATTAATATTTAAAAATTGCAAAATTCATTAACTAATGACATGAAATCAGTACTTACCATAACTTATTGTACAGTTGAGAACGGCCTTCTGATGCATAATTTTAAAAGGAAGTTCATTATATGCAGTCTAAAATAAGTTTCAGAAAAATAAGTCAGAGTGCAAATAAATTCGTAAGTATTTTAAAAGACTTATTGTAAATGAAATTCATAATTTTATTGTTGCGACATTCAAACTTTAAAAAGCTATAGGTACACATAGAACATGTCTGTTCTCATCATGCAAATTGCAAATAACAGATAAACAATACACATGTGTATTGAATTGACAGGTCAAAAATAACTTTAAAAATCGCCAGATTCAATAACGCAGGTCATACAAAGATTTAGTGATTACATTTTCTTTTTTGTTTCCGACAATTTAAGAACGTTAATGATTCAAATGTCCACAATTTCGATACTTCCGAAAACTACGTCAGGACCGATTCCGGGCGATGTCAGCCACAACAAAGAAATCCAGTAGCTTAACTTTCGGGTACAGGACGAGCACTTCGTTTAGACTTTCTGTGTATACCCAGGCAGATAAAATATTTATCAATACGTTCCCAAAACTCAAATGTCACAGTAACACCAATTATAGCTATTTTAGATAAAAGTGCGGAGAGCAAATTATTGACTGACAGTAGTTTAAAACACGAACGAGTATTTAAAAAGACAAACGTTTCACAATGCATTAGGCTTGTGCACTCTTAGTGTCAAAGAAACAAAAAATACATCATTTTCAGAACCAAAGTAACTCAATAATTCCAAATGCTGAATGTTTACATAGACCTGACACAACACAATTTTACAATACAATAGACGTACAAAACTTAATACAGTCCCATTTTCTGGCAAAACATTGTGAAATTTATTATGGACGCACGGACCTCACGGAATCTTAAGACATATCAGCAGATTGCAAAACCTTATTACTATTGGTCACTCGCTTGAAATTGGCAGTGCGTGTTACACAATTGATTATTTTATATATAAGTAGCAAAAGGCTATGTGCAAAAGGACTTCTGTCCATGACTGTTGAAGTAATATTTTAATTATTAATCGTTACTTTTATATTTTCGCCAACTGTACTGAATTGCTACCTACACCGAAACGGGATATCTATAAGCACAACAAATATTGAGAACGTGTGTTATATAAATCTAAATTATTGCTTTTATTCCTGTCATATTGTGGTAAATTCAAATGGAAGTACAATGGAAATGTGAAATTTATACATCAAAAAAACTGTAACTATAACTACGACAGTCTCACAGAATCAAACTGGGTCAATAAATATAATGTATATTATGCATGATAAGTATCATTAGACAATTCCTTACGTCACATTAGGGAATCAACACACTTTTCGACGTCGAAGCGGCTCATATATCACTAATTTATCGGTTTTTTCAAGAACGTGATTAGAGCCACGCAGATAGGATATAATAGTGACTTAGAATCGTAATTTCAGTAATGTAAATAAGGACGCTGCATTATGTATAACGGAATGAAACAGAAATATTTTTATTGCATTTAATTAAAGAAATCTGCGAAGAAATTCAAAGGTGTAAAGTCCCCAATCGCATTAGGCTAGCGTGGGGACTATAGCCCAAGCCCTCTCGCGCATGAGGCCTGTGCCCAGCAGTGGGACGTATATAGGCTGTTTTTTTATTATTAAAGAAATTACTATTTCCCCACTAGTTACAAATTTACAAGTGTATGAGAACTTTTTCGCAGAAGATACGTATATGAAGATGTAGATGATATATTTTTGTTGTTGCTTACTACTGCCACTAACTTCTCGCTTATCGTCGCCGGTGCGACGGCTGGTCAAAAATATTTGTTCGCCTATGTCGAGTCGATAAGTGTGGTGACTCCCGTAGCAGATGCTCATGGGATATTTCGCCTTTTTCCGTCTTCGAGGGGCATAATCGCGTTTATCGCACTTATAAAGACAAGATAAAACTTTTCTATTAAACAAGACATGCCTTATGTTGTCTTCATAACACAATTCATGCAATCACCTAGGACTGCAGGAAATCAAGATTGTAAGGTGCCAAGTTTGATATTATGAGCATGTATAATTGCAAAAGATGTTAGTTATGCGACCTACTTGGGAGTTTGTTTGTCTACCTGCAAACAAAAAAAACGAGGTGATGAGTTTCAATTTCCTTGGATTATAAACAATATTTAAAAATTAGAGGCAATCGGGTGTGATAATATTATTAAGTCTCAAAATTATTCTGAAAAATTATACCTTAATTAATAATTATAGATGTTTCTTTTTTGCATAGCTTTTTTAATGTCAAAGTCCTGAATATCAGTTCTGGTACACTAGAGCTGAAATCATAACCATTTCTTTCAGCTTAGCTGTAGTCAGGCCTGCCACGCTTATCTTTTAAGGTGGAGTCCATTCAGGCCATTATGCAGTTAGAAGTTACATGAGTCCATTCGATATTAATGATATTGTTATGGCTGTCTTTGAGAAACACCAACAATAGAGCCATTCTCCACAGTAATCGCACGGTTCAATCGGTTCAGTATATTTAAATGATCCCTGCAAATGATGGTTAAGAACGGACACGGTTACCTCTTCTTGGGCCCCTCGTCCTTGGCCTTCTTGTCGGCCTCGCGCTTCTTGGCGGCCTCCTCGCGCTGCTGGCGGATGATGGCGAGGCGCGCCAGGTCGGCGCGCGCCTGCTCGGTCTTGCCCTCCGCGTGCGCCTTCTGGTACGCCGCCGCCGCGCGCGCGCGCTCGATCTCCTCGCGCTCGCGTCTGCGGGCACATATTGCTATCTAAACTACCATCATCTACACAAATCATGGAATAATACCCTACACGAGGGTGTACTCGTCCACAAAACGGAAACAAAGAAACCGACGCGCCACTTTCCCACCTTACCCGCCCCGGCATTTGAAAGTCGCACGTGCGGCCGCAGCTATTGTTAACGTATAAGCCTTGCGAGTCACCCAAGTTCCTGTCGCACTTTTACGGATAAAGTTTTCAAATCATTATCATCATACAATTAACGAATAATACAAAGAAAATTGCCAATGTATGGACAATACGAAATAAATCACGGCCCAGGAGGACAGTCAGGGATAATTTTTTCTTGCTTCAATGTGAAGTGGTTAAGTTCCAAAATTATTATTGGTGTGAAAACTAATTTGTGATTGATGGATGGAGATGTAATTTATTTGCGCATGAACTTCCGATGTTGCAATATCACATTAGCAGAAATGTTTCATCAACCTTTTCCACCTTCGTGATATTGCACACAAGGTGAATGGAAAATTTAAAAAATGCCTAAGACTTAGAACTTTTGACATTTTGACATGCTACCGGGCAGTTATTGGGTAATAGAACATATTTGTATGAGAATCAAGTGTTCTCAAAACAATGGTCCAAAAAAAAAAAAAAAAAGCTCACCTAGACAACTGAGGTTTTTCTCCTTCTCCTAAAGAGGTATTCAAGTTGGACAATTTCTTGTTCTTCTTCACCACTCTGTTGGGATTTTCTACTTCAATTAAACCAGAGACTCCCTTTGCTTTTGTGGGATGCTGAAAAACACAATTTAAGGGATGTATTTTCATGTAAAATATGAATGATTTCCAAAATAAGTCATATTATGACTATCATAGATTTAGCAAATTCAGGTGTCCTATCCCGTTAATCTCATCAAGCAGCATTTCTAGAAGGTTTCTAAAAGCCAGTTGCACCATTACAATCAACAAACCAATCATCATACGGCAGTAGAATGATCAACCATAGAGCATTGTCAAACTTGATACAAGTAACTTTTAACAAGTTATGGTAATGTTAACATTTGACAGACATTTTGGTGCAACTGGCCCTATGCCTAAGGCCCCCTTTGTCAGTAGAATAAGCAGAGGCCAGAATTCTTGTGGCACTTTGAATGGTCATTAGGGTCCTCTCATTTTTCGACTTTCGATATACCTATATTAATACATTGTAGAAAAAAAGATATTAGAAAACATTAAAAGTAGAGGTTAATAACAAGTGATCTTATCACTAAAGAGCGATCTGTTCCAGATAACTTTTGAGTAGTTGAAAACGCGAAATAGTGTAAACGCGATATGTGCAATAAAAATAATGAAACCTTAATAGTTATTAGTGTCACATTTAATTACTTCAGTTACATTTTTTTTTTTCAATTTCACATTCAAAGCTTCACATTCAGCATTCTTTCAATGCTTACATATTCGATTAATTTATTTATCAAAGAAATAAGTTAAGTAGTATTTTTTTCCATGTTATCTGCTTAAATTACTTCTATTACAGTCAAATATCCATTCACTACTATTATAAATATTTTGTGTTCTACATCTTATCGGTATATGTAGTTGATGAATGAGAACTCCTTATGACAGTTAAAAAGTGCCACAATAATTCCGGTCTCTGAGAATAAGCTAACTTCATAACAAATTTATTTTATCACATGTTAATATGCACATTCATGAGTCTAAACAGACACTATGCTAGTCTAAAAGGTGAGTTTTGACTACGAAACTACAGCAAAAAAGTTACCTTTTAGAATAGCCCAGTAGATATTATAGTAGCGCGAGGTGTAACAATATTAAGAATGACTTACATCTTCATCTGAGTCACTTTCGTCACTGCTGCCCGAGCCTGATTTGTTATCCGCTGATTCTTCCTCACTGGAGCTCTCATCTCCACCATGCTCCTTTCTCCATCTGTAATTCAAAACAGGACATGTTTAAATTTACGACCGCTCTGGCCTAGTGGGTAGTGACCCTGCCTATGAAGCCGATGGTTCCAGGTTCAAATCCTGGTAAGGGCATTTATTTATGTGATGAGCATGAATATTTGTTCCTGAGATGGGTGTTTTCTATGTATAATTAATTATAAATATTCATATATTATATATATTATTGTCTAAGTACCCTCAACACGAGCCAACAATAGCAATAATTCTATAGACAAAAAACTGTATGTAGCTGTAGCATACAGAGTCAGAGATCTTAGTGTTTATCCAAAGTTCTTCAGCTACTGTTTTGGAAACAGAAATGTTAAAAATATTTTAGCAAATATTAGAAAACAAATCCCAAAATGCATACAAAATATACATAAAGTATTATCACACTGTTTTGTACATTTCTGCAAATGTACAACTCCATTCATACAAAATGTGTTTTAACAATGTTGAAATTCTATGCCAATTACACAGATACTAAATTGGCACTGTTTGCAAGGCATCTTTGTGTGTTATACATGCGGCATTTTAAAGGATTAAATCTATCTCTTTCGTTTGGCTCGAAACTATTATTTAAAACAAAAGAAATATTGCAGGCTATAAGCATATTCAGTATTACAATGTATGTAAAGTTACATAGGTTATAATAGCTTGTTTATTGAGTTATGACAGAAGAACGCTCGCTATTTTGGCATTACGGCGAACTACTGCCACTGAACTAAGACGCAAAATATACTTGCTTTTGTTTCAACTCCTCCTGCTTTCGTTGTTCTTCCAACTCCTCGGGGCTGGTGAACTTGCGGTTGCGGCCCTTGTGGTTGGTGTATTTACCTGGAAAACAAAAAATAAGTACATGACGTGAAAACAATAAGAAAGCACATTTTCTAGTAACATTGGATCGACATTGAAAAAACACGGGACCTTATAAAGCGTACTTACCACGTGGCATGTTGAATTAACACAAAAATACTTAAGATAAATAATATTAAAATAATTTTACTAGGTCGTTTAGTGCGCTAGAAGATTTTAGTCAGCAAATTTTATATCGTACAAATTTAGAGTTGACGTTCTTGCCGGAACTAAAGCACAGATAAGCCAAAGTAATAAATTGAACCTGTCAACAACCTAACATAGACTAATAATAGTCAAATATGGCTAAGTAAAAATGAATAAGACAACATTACAAAAAAATACTTTTAAGATTATTTTAACTCATTAAAATCAATGTATCCAAAGAAAAAAATGTGCAAAAAAAATTTATATAATATGTTAACCATTGTATTGGTGTTTTGTTGTAATAAATATGCTGTTTGTTCATAATTTTCAAACATGAGTTATGTTACTAAGGTTGGTCAATACTATATTATTATCACTTTTTGAGAGTTAAATTAAAAATACCTTTGTTTAGCGCCAATCGTTCTCCGTTTCACGGAATATCAGCACATCCCTAACAATATTTGACATGTAAAAAATACTTTGTCTCTAATTGCAAAAAATTTCAATGCTTGATATTTTTGCATATGAACCATTTTTTACATTTCAAATATTGTAAACGATGTACTGATATTTGGTGAGACGGAAAAATATTCTTTTTCAGGCCCGATATCGGGTCTGATATCAGGCCTAATAAATTGTGGATGTAATTGGCACTTTTGGCCTTTGGCCTTTGTGTACACTATAGTACCCGACATCGGACCCGAGCAAGAATATTTTTCCGTAAAAAAATGGTTCAATATGCAAAAATATCAAACATTGAACATTTTTGGCAATTGGAGACAAAATATTTTTTACATTTCAAATATTGTTAACGATATGCTCATCTTCCGTGAAACGTAGAACGATTACCAGGCCCGACGTTGGGACTGATTTCGGGCCCGATATCGGGAAGTGTGAATGTAACTGGCGCTTATCTGTGAATACCTAATTTTTTTCTTCAGCAATTCTTCAGCAGCAGTAGAAAAAATAGATAAGTTGAGTAGGTTCATTTTTAGCATTTTTTTTACATTTGCTTTAATAGTAATTAATTCGATAATTTTTTGAGAATATTAGGTACGGTCGTCATGGTTCTAGGACTTCTAGGTTGCCTTTTTTTTTCTTTCAGGTCTAGGTACCTAAAAGCCATAACGCTAGGTTCTCAAACTTTTTAAATGTTTCTAATGGTTTTATTTAACTTGGATATAAACGGGTCATGGTTTCTGGTTATAGCACAAAAGAACAAAAAATATTCAAGAGGTAAATGTACTGGTCGGCGCCCTAATAGCATCCCTACACATCTGGTCTATTTTTATGCCGGAGATCAGGTTCTGTAGTATCGCGCAGGTACTTATTTCTCGACCGACAGGCATTGCGTAAAACAAAACGTAATCGAAACCCGGTCTGCTTGTATGTAATGGGATGGGAATGATCGATTTTTAGGGTTCCGTAGCCAAATGGCAAAAAACGGAACCCTTATAGATTCGTCATGTCCGTCTGTCTGTCCGATTATGTCACAGCCACTTTTTTCCGAAACTATAAGAGCTATACTGTTCAAACTTGGTAAGTAGATGTATTCTATGAACCGCATTAAGATTTTTACACAAAAATAGAAAAAATAACAATAAATTTTGGGGGTTCCCCATACTTCGAACTGAAACTCAAAAAATCTTTTTTCATCAATCCCATACGTGTGGGGTATCTATGGATAGGTCTTCAAAAATGATATTTAGGTTCCTAATTTAATTTTGTTCTAAACTGAATAGTTTGCGCGAGAGACACTTCCAAAGTGAAAAAATGTGTGTCGCCCCTGTAACTTCTAAAATAACAGAATGAAAAAAAAAAAAAAAAAAAATATGATAAACATTTTTTTTTTTATACCACGACGGTGGCAAACAAGCATACGGCCCGCCTGATGGTAAGCAGTCACCGCAGCCTATGGACGCCTGCAACTCCAGAGGTGCTACATGCGCGTTGCCGACCCTTTAAAAACCTGTACACTCCTTTTTTGAAGAACCCCATACTGTAGGACATTATTACACAAATTGACTAAGTCCCACAGTAAGCTCAATAAGGCTTGTGTTGAGGGTACTTAGACCCACTACCCACTCACTACCTACTAGGCCAGACCGGTCGTCATTCATTACCATGCAAACTTCCACCGAAAATTGATTTGAACGAGATCTAGTAAGTAGATTTTTTTAATACGTCATAAATGGTACGGAACCCTTCATGGGCGAGTCCGACTCGCACTTGGCCGCTTTTTTACTGGACGGGACGACCAATAATAACCACAATACAATTGGTATGAGATTATCAAATAAAGATTAGTTAGGAGTACCTACTTACTTTCTTTATACAACGACGGCGGAAGTCAAAACCGAAACCATAGGTAGCCTATGGACCCTTGTAAATCCAAAGGTTATTCTATGGGTAAATAATAAAAATACCTACCGCTAACGCAATGTATTAAAACCTGTGATCTAGATCTCGTGAGGGAATCTACCCACGCGGCAACGTAACTCAAAATCAACTCTAAAATTTTGGTCCATTTATTAAGACCCTTAAGAGGGAAGTATACCACGTGATAGTCCATAAAAAAAGTGATAACGTTTTTCCACTTTTAGTATGTTATTGACATAATGAAAAACTCGATTTATAGGTTTTCTTCCTTTTTCAAAAAACATTTTTTTTTCCAAAAAAGCGAAAGCCAAACCTAGAATATACCTCTATTATCCTTGAATATAATCAAAGTGATTTGTTAAGATTTATTTAGTGGAAACCATTTTCTCCCGAAATGGAATTTCATAGAAAAATTACCGTTACCTCGTTACATTCAAAAAGCTATTTTTCCCTCTTAAGGCTAAGTAGAACCCCAAATTTCATGAATATATCTCAACCAGTTATAAAAATACAAAACATCTAAAAATCTGAATTTTTCTCACTGGCTGACTGATCGACCTAACATCAAAACTCAACTTAAGCCACTTCCAGATGCACTAGCAAGTTGCAATTTGGCATCCAGCCGGGCAATTGTGTGGTTATGAACCTAATATAAAGAAAGCGTGATTTTATTACGATTTGTAATATTTTCCCAAAGACTGTTTTTATTTACACACTAAGCGCCTATCGAATTTGTAATAGCAATAATAAATTTTAATTTAGAAATCAACTATGATGAATACTAATAATTTCTGTATACAACAACAAAGTAATGATATCCCATCAAAAAATAAATATAAAATGAGAACCAAGTTTAATATTAAGAATATGCGTCGTTGTTGACTTCGACAGCAAAAGAATTGAGATATAATTTTAGAAATGTAACATAAATATAATAGGTATAACCTGTACGTTAAAACTGCACTTGGCTTTCATTTCACATTTATTCCAATTCTATCATTCTTATTTATCATCATTATTTTATGTTTGCCATAAAGATTTTATATCAAACATTTCTTAATATAACTTGACCTCCAATTCTGCAAAAAATGTTCCTCATCGGAGATCACGCTTGGAATAGTTTAAAGACGATGCGCTGCTGTAATCGTAAGAATTTGAATTTTACAGGTTTCCTTGGCAGAAAGAAAACTGATTCGTACTATGAATAAGTATTTCCACTTTGGTCTGTTTATTGTGTTTATCACTACATCTCAACCTTCGGATAGTCCTACTTAATTAAAAATAGTGTCACTTCTTTGTGATATATTTTGTGACTTACTTACTTGACCTTAATTTTATGCGCAACAGATACCAGCATGGCCCAAGGAATGCCTTTATTAAAAGTTTATCCTGTTACAGAAACCGCCTAAAACTATACGATTGCTTACCTCGATAAAATTACTATTCCCATCTCCATCTATAGATGCGCATTCGCCTCGAAGACAATTATAAAATGTGATCTCCATTAAAGAACAGTGTTTTCGAACCTCGCGTTCAAATATATATCGGTTTGTAAGGGAAGCGTGCCTTTACTCTTGAAGCTATGTTAATAAAGAGCCAGAAGTGGTTATTGTCAAGTCAAGGTTGATCACCAACTTACTATGTAACGTGCGTACGCGACATCGAAACCTAATGTTTTGACAATTGTTTTGATGTAGATACCTAAACAATGGGCAATGCAGAATTGGAAGAAAGTGAGGAGAAAAAACAAGGCACTAGTAACCTAGTTAACTCAAACAGCTATCGCAACGGGCCACGTTATAGACTTGGGCTATTAAAATCTACTACGTTCTACACGCGGGTAAAATACCTAATAAAAATAAATAGGACATATACCTACTCCCGCGTCCTATTCATAGGTAGGTACTTGATATTCACAGGATATTAATAATAGTACATTACTACGGAGGCCGAGAAAATTAGGGACTGCTATCCACCGTAGTAACGTGGATAGGGAAACTAGTTGCGCCGAAGTTGTGCAAGCAGTTACCTACTGTATTTTCTTGAAATATTTTTTCTACATGCACCTTTAAAGATTCTGCCCCACTTCTGTAAATATGTACATATATTTATGACTACAACAATTAGCATTACGAAAACTCTACGTAAAATAAAGCCATTTACAATGTAAGTATATATTTAAAATTTAAAACCACCAACATCATCCTCCGAATCACATGAAATTTGAAGATACCTAAACGTTCCTTATTTTGATGCAATTCTTGTGTTTTTACCAAGTTTATTGCGTGGATAACATTAAGCAGTTAAACTGTATTATCCTACACGAGTTAATTCTTCATTGTAGCGGTATTGCTGACATTATCATAAGGGGCATTGGTATTTATTGGGCACTTTTGCAGAATTTGTGTTTCGTCCTGAAATAACAGTTTTTAAGGTGATAACGCGAAAGGTTTCCAGATTTTATGTTATTGGTACTTTACGAAAATATATAATGCAATTCTAGCATCCATCTAAATAGGGGCAAACTTATAAGAGGTTTGAGAATATCAGTCAAGTTTCCCACTGATTCTCATTTGACCTAGCCTAGTATCTCCTAGGGGTGGAAGATTCGGAACAAAGTAAATACCAGAAATATCAAACGATCCATATGTAAGCATATGTACGGCATGTTATAAAAATACTCATCCTTTTATTTCAAATGATAAAGCGCTTTGTAATCTTACGAGGCAAATTTTTACAACAGTTCCGTTAAACAATCAGACAATCACCCACTTCAACATCTTTGAAGAATACATCCAGTTACATGGCACTTATTGTATGTTTTTCAAGAGATAAATGCCCTTAAGTGTTCTCCATAAGGACACCGTAACGGTTTGTTTGGGACACATTAATCAGTTGTCGGAACGGTATTCGAATCATTGCCTTTTTAAATATCGGAAGGCTTTAATGACTTTATCATGTGTTCCCATTTGTCTCCGTGCGCCCAGGTGTCCAATGTCTGACCTCAAGACCCATATTCAAAAATACCTATACGAAGAGCATCTTTATATTGGATTGCTTGAACGTTAAGAGAGCTTGCGCACACAGAGCAATTGGAATAAAACCATGATAGCTCTTAATTAAAGAGATAACTTGAAAAACGGGTACGAACAGGTTCATGGCAGCATCAAAGGTGTAAAAACAGGTCGTCAAAGTCTGATTTTTAAAGACATCAGTTGTTAGCACAGAGAGGCGTAGGTCTTATGTGTTAGACCAGGTCTTTCATAATACAGGAAATAAAACTATGGATAATTAAAATTAATTATGTAACGGTCTGATGTAGGAAAGCCCTAACCTGAATCCCTTATTTGCTCCAAATATTTGTAATCCCTTAAAATGAACTGCTTAATGGGTGGCTAACTATTTGCGATTACCCATATACTGGTGTGATTCAGCTTTCTCTATTTGTATTATTTCGCTCTCAGTATTCTTGGACTTGGAACCTACTAGAAGACAAAAAAAATCTAGAGGATGTTTTATATAATCTTCAATTTGACCATATGACAGTGCACTTATGAAAGTAAAAAAAAAACGAGCAATGGTTCTTAGGTTCTTACCCTACACCGAAGTCACCGAACCCCAGAAGATACAAAGAGGCCCATTCAGATTTATCAATGTGTAATGGTTTCGATCTCGTTTTGATACTAAGTTAGGAACTTGAAGATCGCTTACGTTGATCGTCTGTGAGACGCCCGTCAATCACTTAGACCATCGTTAAAGTCGTATCAAAACCAGTTCAAAATCATAACACATTGCTAAATTAAAATTGACCCCCGGCGCAAAAACTCGGCGGAACCTATTCTTCAAAACTTACATTTCAGTATTCATTAACGTACTCGTACAATGTGATACTAATCCGAGTTCATTATCAATATGCTACTAGAGGCATACATAAGTGTCCCGATTAGTAAAATAGGTTTAATATAAACACTATAGATAGGTACTGAAAAGTACATTGCGCACATATAAGATAGATAAACGAGTGCCAGCACTGATATTAAGCTGAAATTGGTGTAAGTAACTTTAATCATAATAATAAACGTACGCAAATGCGGTTAAATGGCAAGCTAATTTCGTTTTTTTTTTTTTGTAATTACGCTAAAACACTTTTTTTCTAATAAAATAAAATGACATCGGTTCACGTGATAAAGAATTAACCAACATACAACATCAAACCGATATTACTGATATTACCATGATATTTTTTATATATTTAGGTACTAAGTACTAGCGAGACACCCGAGCGTTTAATGAGACACATTAAGTCGGGCTAATCAGTGCGCCGATTTTGCGATAGATGGCTCTATAGATGGCTGGATGGCACAAGTAAACTTGATATACTTCAGTACCCCAGTGCTCCTAGTGTAAATTCAGTCGATAGCGAAACGTGACGTACGCGTTTGCGTTAAGTGTCATTTTGTATGGGATTTTGAGTTTCCAAAACGTCCCGCTTGGCGCGCTGTTTCTAAATCTCATACAAAATGACACTTAACGCAAACGCGTACGTAACGTTTCGCTGTCGAAAATATTTACACTAGGGGTACTGGTGTAAATATTTTCGACAGCGAAACGTTACGTACGCGTTTGCGTTAAGTGTCATTTTGTATGAGATTTTTGACTTTCCAAAACGTCCCGCTTGGCGCGCTGTTCATAAACCCATACAAAATGAGACTTAACGCAAACGCGTACGTCACGTTTCGCTATCGACTAAATTTACACTAGGGGCACTGGTCAGAAATCTTTCGTTTTTATTTAGTTGCATAAAATAATTGAAACTTTGTGCGGAACTCTCGGTGCGTGAAATAAATGAACTCTCGGTGCTCGAAATAAATGAACACTCACTATGATATATGATACACTACTTGACTTAGTAACTAGACTAAGAAAACTCGCCCCGTTCATATACATATGAAATATTGGAAACTGAAAGACTTTTATGCTGCCTAAAATAAATCTACCCTGATAAACCCTTTACACATAATATATAAATAAGTACTCAATATAAATTGTATTAAAGTAAACCAAAGTAGATATAAATTTTGTCACATTATATTAAAACTGAAATATTGTTTTTTTTTCATACTTATTGTAGGTATACTGTACTGTACACTTTTTTTCTCTGTTATAATAGATTTTATTTCTGCTGCCAGTACTGTGTAACCTTTAACGGAGGAATCGCTGACTCCCGAGTCACAGGCTCTGACCTAGTTCGGGAGACAAAAGCTGGACCCTGGTGAAACCATTACAAACCTAATTATAAGCTTTTCTGTATCTAGTATAACATAATATCGACACTCTATACTGTGTTAGGTTTTTAAGTGAATAAAGATTTATTTATTTATTTATTATTTATTTATTTAAAACACTCCCTTTGGTCTTGTTTTAATGTATCCCCATTCGTTTCGAATATTCTATTTTGTGCACTTGTATCGTAAATAACGATTTTAACTTCTTGGTACAGAACCCTAATTAAGGGATGCTCCAGTAACATTTCCTTTAACTGATCAACATTCAGATACTTAAATATAAAGGCATTTGGTATATTTTTTAATTTTAATAATATCTAACTACCTCAAATTATTCCGCTCTGCGCCAGTTACGTAAATAAAGTCAGACCAAGATAAGCGCTGATATCTTATCTTGGTTTAACTTCTAACTGTTTTTAGGGTTCTGTTATTTCGGTAATGCTTATAATTTCGCCAGGGGCAGCTCTAAAAAATAAAATATCACTACTCGTCTCTCCGATTGCCGCCGATCGATCCGACTCCTCCAATATTTTCCCAATCAAATTAAAAGAATTGCTTTACTAATAAGACTTCATTCAGATAGATGTAAAAAAATAAAATACAAAATTATAAATACCTAATACCTACCTACATTACCTCAAGGACTATTTTAAATTATGAAAGTAATAGAAATATTTGAAAACAAAACTGGCACTATTTTTTTTAAATACTTGATTCAAATCTTAATTTATTTTAGATACGTTTATAATATTCTAAAATTATGTTTTTTTTTAATTATACTAAATCTTATTGATTGAATGTTATTTATTATAATGATTATAATCAATAATCATGCAACAGATAATACTCGTAATAGAATAGGTAATTAATAACGTATTCGAAAATAAACCTCGCATGATTTTCCAAGCATTTAATTTTGATTTTCTGAATATATTTCCCGAAAGCAACTCGCAGAAGATTTACATAATATTTTAAGGTACGGAACCCTCAATTTTGGGTGACCGTACACCGTTTTTCATATATTTTCATTCAAAATTACTTACAGTTAAAGGTGTTCCATATATTGTAACGGACCGGTGAAAGTAGGCTGCCATTTTTTGCGAGCTTTTGTACTTATATATTAATAAAAAATAATTCCAAAGATGTATTGCCAACAATATTTTTTCTCACTTCTGCATGGGTGTCCAAAAGGCGCCGGTACTCGTAAATGAATAATTGTGTTGTCACCTACTGTTATTTGGATATAAATGGCCGTATTAAATTCAGTTAAATGTTCAATATTAGGAGCAAAGTAAAAGAAATACCAGCTGAGCTCCTTGTCAGATTTGTCAATTTTAGGTACTTAAATATCTCCGTCGCCCTAACCTGGGCGGCTTCTAAAATTAGTGCGATAAGGACAATTTTGGGGACAGAATGAGGAAGAAATTATCTGTATCTGACCGTTTTGATTTTTGCGTTTATTGATGCCGATGTTGAATGGGCGCCGGCAATTTACTGAATGCAGAACCAAAGAGGAAGATTCGAATAGGTAATAATCTACAGTACCTACAGGAGATATCCTCACATTTACTTTTAGCCCAAAGTATTTAACCGGGTATGAGGTCTTTAGGTCCTCAATGACTACTTCGGGTCTGGCTCGGGAGGTAAATTGAGCTGTCTAGACAGGGATGCTTTTTACGTAACTTGATTAGCGTGTCTTCACCTCATTTGAAGGCGAAACAGTGCAATCAGATAAAACCATAAGGATCGCACGATTCCCAGGGACTGCTACAAAAAATGAAAACGAGAGCAGGGAACACCAATCTTCAATACCGTTTGTGCGTAAACACTGCTTGCGTAACAATTGCCTATTATGTCGCATAGTTTACCTGCGATAGCGAATACTGTATCCAATGAAATCATAACCTAAGTAAACTGTTATAGGTCTTGCTATTTAGAAATGGAATGAATTACATATTCGAGTAGAAAATAGGAATTAAGAATGTTAAATTTTAAATGGTATTGTATGTGTGTGTAATGGACAATGGTGACCTCTCCTTGCAATGCAATTATTTTCAACCTACTTCTTAATTTAAAGAATGAAAAAGCGGCCAAGTGCGATTCGGACTCGCCCATGAAGGGTTCCGTACCATTTATGACGTATTAAAAAAAACTACTTACTATATCTCGTCCAAACCAATTTTCGGTGGAAGTTTGCATGGTAATGTATATCATATATTTCTTTTAGTTTTATCATTCTGTTATTTTAGACGTTACAGGGGGGGGACAAAAACACATTTTACCACTTTGGAAGTGTCTCTCGCGCAAACTATTCAATTTATAAAAAATATATATTAGAAACCTCAATATCATTTTTGAAGACCTATCCATTTATACAACACACACACACAGTATGAGGTTCTTCAAAAAAGGAGTGTACAGATTTTTAAAGGGTCGGCAACGCGCATGTAACACATCTGGAGTTGCAGGCGTCCATAGGCTACGGTGACTGCTTACCATCAGGCGGGCCGTATGCTTGCTTGCCACCGTCGTGGTATTAAAAAAAAAAAAAAAAACAATTATTCATTATTACAGTATTTTTTTTAATACGTCATAAATGGTACGGAACCCTTCATGGGCGAGTCCGACTCGCACTTGGCCGCTTTTTTCTAATAATTTTCTGGTATTTTACGTGGAGTTAGGTCTGCGTGATCTGTATCATTTTTCCACTTTCCAAGGATTCGATTCTTATTGAGTACCGAACCCAAGTACCTACTACGCCCATTTAATCAGTCAGATGATTTTGCGTGCTTCTTTGTCTAAGATATTATTGCAAGTAACTATACTGCACGAGAAACCTAAAAGATCGTTCTTTTGAAATGTAGACGAGCTCTTGCTTAAATGATAATTTAAAGCCCAAATATTTCACACTACTTTTTCCAATTAATTCAATATGTTAATAAGGAGCATACGTACGTAAAGAATTCAAATGAGTTAATGAGCTCGATCTATTTTTTCGCGATCCTGGCGAGGAGTCAGTTATTTTGTCGTCGTACGTATAAGAGGCGAAGGAACCACGGCGCGCATCCACATACAGCCTCGCCGAGACCTTGTGCGCTACGCAAGGACACTCGCAGCCCCCACGAAAAACGCCCACAACCAATCCAACGCGCCCGCGGGAAAGTTCACTTTGAACTTAGAACTAAGTTTTCTTAAAAAAAAATAAAGATTTTTTTTGTTTTGTTTCTAAAAGTTGCCAGTTATTTTTATCATAAAGTTTCGTAGTTTAGAAACTTATTGATCTGACAGAATAGAAGTGACAGTGAGTTCAGTGTTCGGGGTGATAAAGGTAAGATATTTGGTTTATATTTATACATTTTTACGAATCTAATCAATAACAAATTATGTTTAATATTAACAGTATTTAGTAGCATAGTTGAAGCGCGCGTTGAACTCTTACTTAACGCGTATCGTATTTTTGTTCCACATTCTCAGTCCATTAACAATCATTTCAGTAAATATTAAGTATAAAAGTAGTTTAATGGCATGGTTACAATCGGTCGAATGAAGTATTGGATTAACCAAGCAATAAATTACTAATTATATTTCGTCACTTCATTTTTTAGATATAGTTTTATATATTATTAACAATGTAGTTTCCCTATATGTACCTAACCTACTCAAATTAATCCTTCATGCAAACTAGTCATACACAGGTCATACTGAAAGTTCCTATAATCTCAAAAACTGTAGTAAATATGTAGAATTTTGTTTTATATTCGCCCTTCTTAACTCTTTCAGACAATGCGTAATTCTTTACGATGGGACCATGTCTGAAATTTTTTCCTAATTAAGACACTTTTTGTATGTAAAGTAAATTTGGGCTCTCAGTGGTTTTGTATGGCAGTTGTGGGGTACATATTTAGATTCATGTTTTCTGACCTATGTATACGTGTACATGTAGGATTTTTTTCTTGGCTCATTTGGATACCTAAGGTTGTATGAATGTGTTAATATGCAATTTTTTGAACTGAAAATTTCTTTAGCGGCGCTGTGCACTTTTTGTGATGGGGAAAATATGTTAATCTCGCGTCAGGTGTCACGTACCCGTCAGATTGAAAATTCGTAAGACGGACACGTGACATCATGGTGACGTGCAAATTGAATGGCATCGAAACCTGGTTACTTTTGAAAAATCGTATCTCATTCAAGTGTGACTTTTTTTTCTTCGTAATCAAAGTGCTGTCATAACGGTTAAAGAGGTTCAATCTTTGTTAATTGTGTTGTATTGTATCTTTGTGTTGTTGGGTGTCCATGATTGTAGATACTCATATTTTTCTTTACCAAAAAGTTAAATAATAGAAATGAAGCGTGATTGTTTTACTTAATATGATGGTGAACGATTCATTAATATTTACTGATTGTGTAGGCTGTAGTCCTTCTCACGTCTGATGAATAAAATTACTCTGTATATCTTTTAACACTAAAATTCGCATTTCAAAATATCTTCCACACTCAAATTTATTTACGCAGTTATACTTAAAATATCAAAAATGCACAATATTAATATTCAAGTTTTCACTTCTGCCGGCACTCCCGGAGTGCAACCCGTTGTTTTTTTTTAACTTTTTATCATAGAGCACACAACTGCATTTTGAACGGCGGCACTGTTGAAAGGTGTCCTTTTCGATTATACACTGTAAAATAAATACGAAATTGACTAAAATTATAAAACCTACTACAAACAGTCGCACAAGAAGTCGTGGGCTTCATCATAAGATACTCGAAGCCTGATATAACTTTGCTGTCGAATGAGGGCACATTGAGTCATATTAAATTCTACACGAAAAATTTCTCGAGTTAATAAAGCATTCCAGTAAATTGTAGTACTTAAAAAAAAAATTTCTTAACAATATACTTTCGTTTTCTTTTACTGCGTGAAGAGTGAATTCTAAATGGCTCAGTATAAAGTACAATCGCAAATAACTTTTTATCTCGTTTTGCTTAAATGTGTTATAAGATTAATACCTAAAAATAACTAAAAATAAAGATTGTTACTTTCAGTTACACTTGAAATTGAAATACATAACAATTAATTTAAACCAAATCTTTTTGTTTTCTACATGGCACCCAATTGAATACGAAAAAAATTGGTACAATTTATTAAACACCAACATAGCAATGATTGACTTCTAGTATACATACCTACTTCACTTTTTGTACAGGTCAATAAAAATTATTTGATCACTCATAATCTAACGTATTATATTTAATAATTTATGGGTACATTCTATCTTCCAATCCATCCTACGATTAGAATCGCCAGTGAATACATTTAGCGAGTCACCGAGCGCGCCGCGGTTGTTTGCAATGTACTCGTGGTGTCTCATTATACTATCGTGACAGACGGATTCCGAGACCGCAAAGTTGAATTTGATTTGATAAAATTTATTGACTATACTGGTAGAAATTCGCAGGTTATTCTTTTATAAGATTCTAGCCTGATAGGTATTAATATTTTTAACAATGTTTTAAAAAACATTCCCTTTTCAAATTGTGTTTCTTACGAAAATAAGACTAAATAATATTTCCTGAAAACCACTCCAAAAAGGTGAACCTCTTAAGAAGAACCTACAAACAACCAAATAAATTGTTTCCGAGATGGGTATTGTACAATCAAATCAAATCGAATGTACAATAAAAATTTGGTTAGTCGGTAACCATTTACTCACGAGGAATTCTTAGTTCTTAGTAGGTACCTCGTTTCTTACTACAAGTTAGGTATAAGTTCAAAGATCTTACCTAAGTACCTATAACTCACCCAATCCATGTTTTGCCCCTGCATGAATTGCCTAGTGTTAAGTAATAATAAGTTATTGAGAACTAACTAAGTTATTATGTTAACGTTTTATTTCAAATAAATTACGAGAATCTATGTAAATTAAAATGGGTAAAAAATGAAAAATCTAGATAACAGTGTAAATTAACTATGTTCCCTCGAGCTTATACTTAAAAAAGAGTCTGGTGTGAACAGATAGGATATTATATTAGAAAATATACACATTCAAATAATGAAGAATAAAACTAATAGGTTCAACGTAGGTATACACTTCATGTATCGAAGTGAAATAAATAAGCCTCGTGACGAAAAATAAACGCAGTCACATAGTTGTAAAGGCATTCTCGAATCTAGATCATTCCTCACACTCCACTACAATTGGATTTAAAGCCTTTTTCTCCGTTTGCCCATACATTGTTAGGTGGTAAGGCTATGCCCTGTAATCGCTTAAGCGGAGCGATTAACTTATTCTTTCAAAAACATGAGATACTGTCATCATTGCCAATCTATCAAGGTCTATGTAAATATATAAAACATGAATATAATTAAAATGTCCTCTTATCTTTTATCAAAGAAAAAAAAAAGATAAGATAATAACATAGAATTCTCAGAAGTATATGGTTTATAAAAAATATATCTTAATTATTCATTTTAATATTTGTTAAAAAACTGCAGAATTAATTCATTTATTATTATCCCTAAATCGAAATCCACCGTTGTGTTCTGATAGAATGAAAATAAGTTTTCCCACTGAAAAATAACACTTCTTTGCTTCATATACACCGAGGCCCTCGGTCCGAGGGCCCATATAAACAGACAGATTTTAAAGGTGTATTCTTGGCTGCATTTAAAGACTAAAATATCATAAACGTTTTCTGAAATCGGTGTTGTTTTAGAGATACGACAATTCTTATGAAAATGTATTTCTGTAAAAACTCAGTAAAAACGCCTTTTTGGCTGCTGCCACTATGTGATTTAATTAATTGGTTTTTAGACAGACATACTGACATTAAATTTTTAAAGGGAACTTGCCCAATCTATCTGTAAATAAAAACAAAACTTTACTTATTTGCATTTTTTTTGCCAACTTGTAAAAAGAAATTACGTGTCGTGTGCAGAAAACACAAACACACAAAATATTTGTTTGCCAAATTTGACCAAAAGTCATAAAACGTTCAGAAATGCGTGGTGCGTGGTTATATGGGCCCGGGTAAGTAATAGAACGTATACAAACCTATAATATATCACTCTGAATGTATAAATTCAATTTGTATAATTTTGATCGGAATAACATTCAATTGCAATAACATGCAATATGTATAACAATGAATTCTATAATTGTAAATTGTATAATAAACACTACATATATCATTGTTTACGATAACATTAGAAAGGTATAACGTTGAAATAATATAACATACAAAACAAATATCATACATTAAAAATAAGCGCCTACTATTTGTTTTTTGGTCAACTGCATGTATTTTTGCAAAATATAATGTATTTTTTATTGCATAATCGATTGTTTTTTTTTCCTCACTACCGAAATTACATTATTTAAATATATTTTTGTGTGTTAGTTAATGAACAGATACAGTTTTTAAATTATTATGAAATGAGCAATGTATTTGAAACATCTATTACTATGCGAATTTATATTTCAACGTAGTTTGCTCCGTATTTATTTATTACAGATTGCAGCTTTTTTCTGTGGTAATTCTGGTGCTAATTTCTTTATCTAGAGGGTCACAGTTCTAACCTAACCTAACCCACTTTTCTGTTAACAGTTTCTTTTTCCGAAGCCTCAGAGTTCTAACCTAACCTGCTACCTTTTCTGGAAACAATTTATTTATCTAGGGGGTCACAGTTCTAACCTAACCTAACCCACTTTTAGCAGTTTTTTTTCTAGTAGTGTGTTCTATGAGGTTTGAAATTCTAGGTCATCCTACTAATTTTACTACTTAATTATATAAGATGATATTTATATTTTAATATGTATATATTATGACAGTTATATGAAATGAGCTTAACTTATATGTATATTATACCAAACAGCCATATGTATGTCGTATGTTATATTATTTTTATGTTATACTAATTGAAAGTATACGTTTACTTTATTATACATAAGATTAGTATAAATTTTTAACGTTTGTAAACTGAAATTATTCCAAAAGTGCGTATATATTATAGGACGCACCCATATCAATCGGTACAAATACATAACCCTCTATTTATCAAATATAGTTTGTTAACTCTGTCTGAGCATTCAAAATATCTTAACGTTGACGCAAAGCTCTCGTTCTCTCAAGCTCTTCATTAGTGGCTAGACTGGCTACTCTTTCAAATCCAACCACGTATAAAAACAAACCCCGCTAATTCAATGGTCTCAGCCTCCTGGCGATGCGGCGATAGGTCGCTCACGGCTCATGTTAATTCAATCGATGGCCAGCGTTCCCGGCAGATAGCTTTGCACGGCAGGGATACAGGAATTTTTACGATCAACAGTTTAGAGGACTTTTATTTAATGTCATGGGAATTAAGCGAAACATTTGCGGTCGCACCTGTCCTGATAAAAATAATTAGCTTGTCAATGTAGTTACTTTTAAGTATCTAAGATAGGGAGGTGGAGGTATAGCGAGTTTTATTTGAATGGCTTACTATGTACGGATGAGTCGAAGACGATAAGTGCGTAACTGCGTACTACGTCTATGCATAGGACTAGTAGGGAGGGACACAGCGGAATGTCTTTAAACTCACACCTGAAACATGCTTGGAAAGTACTTTCTGAATAGTGAAACTTGGATAATTGAAATCTGAAAGATGGGTAATTTTGTGGCAATTAACTAGGTTTAAGCAAACATACCAAATATAAAGGTATTTTTTGCTGTCTCAATTATATACTCAAACTCACTCAGTTTTAGAGGTTCTCGTTAACGGAGATCGTTTGAACAAAAATATTTTATGGAAGGGGGAAGCAAAACACTTAAATCTGAATTTTATGAAAAGGTTTTCCTTTAGATCCTTGCGTGGCAAGGGGCCAGGACCAGACAGACCAGACCATTTATACGAGCCCCTATTAACCAGGTTTCATTGCATTAACTAATAGTTAAGTATATCGAATTAAATAACTACAGGTACCGATCTACCTGGCATTTTACATGGGTATCCGCTGGAGCTGCAAATGCTACCTACAGTATTCGATTACCATCATGAGCCCTTAGGATTATCAACCATTTTTTCAAAGATATTTAGCATAGTTATTAAGTAGATAAATAGCACGGTTGATAGTGCTGCTGCTAATGATAAAAACTATGTAGTGTATATAATATTTTACGACAGCTAGTTATAATAGCAAAACTATGTGATGCGGTATTATCTTGGAGAATATAACAACTGGAGATGCCTTGTCTGTCATTTTCTGTACAAAACAGTCTACCGATTTTTGCGGGGTAGAGGCACGTCAAATGTATGGCTATTTGTACGTAACGTACATGTCTTTTTGTACGTAACGTACAAATAGCCATGTCAGAGATAAACGTTAGTCCATTCCATACAAAACATATGACATTGGCCGAGGTTTTCGACAGAGGGGTAAGCTCTTAAAGGTGACTTCGATTGTTAAATCTTCAATAGGTATCATTGAGGTTTTCCGAAATATTACAAGCATACGACCAAATATTCTTGAATATAATATTAGGTTCAATTAAAAACAAACTTATACTTAATCGATTTAGGGCTAAAACCCTTAAAGGCCCCTGTTCTCAATCATATAGACTTCCGGCATCGCTAATACATAATTTTGGACATCTGTAAAAAATACAACAATAAAAAGTAAGGACGATACCATTCTATAGCAATTGGAGCGATCCATCGTCTAATGATATGTTGCCTTCGTAATAGCAGTAGGTATTAAACGCGAGATTGGCGCGGTAATTATTATGTAAGTATGGTTTTTCGATCGCTACCATATCGATGTACCCTGAAATTAAAATGACCACTGGCTTCGTTCAACGGGTTTTTTGGCTATCGATCTAATAGACATTATAATTTCGTTTTAATTCGCTACGTTATCGTTATGAGTAATAAATTTATTTAAAATATATTTATTTAAAATTATTTTAAAAAGTGAATAATTATGGTTAAAAAATGTAAAAATAATTATAGTCAAAAAAGTTTTACCCATGTCAAGCCATGGATAACTCATTGCTTTAATATAAACATTTTATGTCATTATGAACTAGATGGTCATGCAAAGACAAGACAAGATCTTATTATCATTTAACATCGTATCCTTTAATAAGCATCAAAGGACCATTTAAAATGCGTGTATTCCTACCGGATCACATAATACGAGCCCTAAGCTTATTATATACGTCAACAAGGTTATATTACTCGCACCTCTGCGTTTGCTAAGGCAAGTCAACGTTTCAGCAATCCAGTCAAACTTGACACCTCGAAATCCTTAACATCCACTTGTAAATCAAAGACCTTTATAATGGTTATTCTGATACCACTACGGTAGCGATAAGTAACCAATAGGGATTGCAAAGCCAGTCCATATAGGTCCAGAAAACCAGTTCGCATCCCAGTTCTATGCATTGGAATTATCGGGAGGAAATGATAATGTCACACGCAAAACGATAGCGATAAAAACGGTAGATGGTATAATTTATCAACTCCCGTATTTTTTTTTTTTCACTCCAGTCGGTCTATGAAAGTGTTACATCTACATACACACTTTGAACCTTGGTACTGAGTTGAGAATTCCTTTTAGTGAACTCAGCTTGGATCTTAACGATAGTAAACTTTAAAGTCATTTCTTTATCTTAAATACACTATAGTAAGCTTTGAAGAACATCTTTAGTGTATTTTTTAAAGATCCTTTCTTTAAAGTAAACTTTAATTTAAAGACACTTTAAAGTTTACTTATTAGGGCAGGGCGAGGCTAAAAGTTCCGCGGCCAAGAAGAACAACTACCACTTCCAACAAGTTACAATAAGTAAAATTAAATTAAATTATGGCATAAACTTATTCTTAAAAGATTTTATTTTTAATGTTTTTAGAGCATGTCGTACACGTAATTTCTCGTAGAAAAGTTTTTATGACATCACAAATATACATAATAGCAAGAGCAACCGTTATCGAAAGGTTGTTGACATGTGGAAATTGGGATTTTAACACATTAACCAGTAAAAAGATGCAAATTTGGTGACATAGGTGCAAAAAGTTAACATGAGGTTAACATGCTAAGTAGCTAAGCAACAAGAATGCCTACTTCTTGCTTAGCAGTCATCCTCAAAGGATGACTCACTTTAGAACGGCCCGGGTCCGGGCCGAGGCATACGATACTTCACCGGTCACCTACCATGGAAAATGAAGGGTCGGTTGCCTCGACCCGGACCCGGGCCGTTCTATCGTGAGTCATCCTCGGTTATCAACAGGTTTTTAAAGGGTCGGCAACGTGCATGTAACTCTCGTCTGGAGTTGCAGGCGTCCATAGGCTGCGGTGACTGCTTATATATATAAAAAATGTCGTGGTATATATAAAAAAAAAATTATAAGTACGGCATTTTATATTAACTACAATTAGGTCAACAAGCCGCATTTTGCTTTTGTACATTTTGGAGTAAACACATAGTATTTTTTAAACACTCCTTTTGGCAATTTTTAATTACATTCTTGCGGGTAAAATAAATTCAATTCAATTCAATTTATTTTTATTTCGGACCATGTCCATAGTGTTAGTATACATCCCCTAAATCCTATGTTAGTTAACTACTATATATACTAATACGTTTTAAGCCTTTTTTTTTTTTTTTTTTTTTTTTTTTTTTTTTTTTTTTTTTTTTTTTTTTTTTTTTTTTTTTTTTTTTTTTTTTTTTTATACTACGTCGGTGGCAAACAAGCATACGGCCCGCCTGATGGTAAGCAGTCTCCGTAGCCTATGTACGCCTGCAACTCCAGAGGAGTTACATGCGCGTTGCCGACCCTAAACCCGCAACCTTACTCACCGGCAGAAACACAACACTATGAGTAGGGTCTAGTGTTATTTGGCTGCTGTTTTCTGTAAGGTGGAGGTACTTCCCCAGTTGGGTTCTAATTAAGGCCTTTACTAATCAGTAAAAGTAAATAAGACAGATATTTGTCCACCAGATTTTAGGGCCATTGTTCTGGAACCGAAATTTGGTGGATTATGTAATATTATATTACATATATAAATGGCTAATTAATTAATTACAAAATTTTAAGTTTTTTTACGAGTATCGTAACAGTCTCTGGCTGTAATAGTGACAGTAATTTGTAGTACGATTACGATCATTATTCTCAACAAGTATTTCAATCTTCGCAACTTAATCTATATACATCATAATGTTAGAGACTGAGGTTAGAGATACCGTCAGGGGAATTAGATACGTCCCTCCTTCAGATCAGAGGGCCTAGCGCGAAAAACGAAAATGGAAATCTCGCTACCTGCCTCTCTATCGCTCTTGCCCATTCGCGCGATAGAGAGGCAGATACAGAAATGTCGATTTTCGTTTTCGCGGAGTCTCTGGTTCAAAGAGTAATTCACGCAATAAAAAATATACATTCGTTTAGTTCTTATCTCGAACAAAGATTTAATGTTTTTGCAGCCAGTATATGCAAATTGAGTTGCTATTCTTCTGCTACGATCTAAATTGTAGCGGTTATCATAACGATCGGTCATCGTGGGTGTTGCCCTCTTATAAATTAGGTGTAGGTTACACAAAGTCAAAGCGTATCATATGAAGCACGTTACGCGTGTATAAAGCTAGCGAGATGTTCATACTTCATGATCCTAGCAATGATCCGATGCCCATTCCGATTTTGTCAGTAGAGTATCGGTCGATAGAGTGCCTTCACTACACTGTAAGTATTTCTTTTCGCGCCAACCGGATAACAACCAAGATTTTTTTTTTATCTTTATTTAACGAGCTTAGTCTAAAAGACGATGCCGGTCAATAGTACACATCGAGGAGTGTTCTTACACTAAAACATTTAAAAGCTAAACAGATCATTATTTTCGTCTTCGGATGCCCACCATCACCATACTGAACAGAGCTCTAGCAACAACCAAGATGATAATAGTTTGCAAAAAACGAAACGCTAAGATAAACGTAAATAATGTATGGAAATGATAGCGTTTCCTTTCGTTTTCTGAAAACAATTGTCATCTTGGATAGGCCCCCCGTACTAATATCGCTTCGATTCCTTAATGCCATTGCCATCTAAGCAAAACTTTGACAGTTGTCAATCCCATTTTAAATCAATAACTATTCGACAAAATAAAGTAAGACAGAAGGTAACATGGCTTATGGCACTTTTGTGATAAATGGCGGTCGAATTACAAAGAATGCTCGACCTTATACAATCGCTGCTTAACGCAAAATTAGGCATTATGTTACTTGATCACAACTGTCATGCCGTGTCATATGTTAGTCATGTGCAAATTTTGGGAGCAAAATTAGTAGGAAATTCCTTTATCAATAAACTCAATCTTCGATGAGTTTCACAGACAGGTACTAAGTTTTACTTAATTAAATTCCGATGTCTGGTCATGTGACTCGTGTGTATGTATTTTACTCGATCTAAATAGGGCTCTAAGATAGTTAATCTCCGATAATCGCAATCTCGCCATCGACAAACGTCAGTGTGGAGAGGCTCTTACAGTAGGTACATAGTTGAGGAAATGGCATAATTCAGTGTGTGTTGATACAATCGCAAGTCGCAGGACACGGGCGTGTGGGTGGTGTTGTCATAATGTTGTAGGCTTTGCACTATGTATTTAACTTTAGTGTGCATTGAACCGTACGGTATATTTTCAAGATATCTCTATCTCGAGTATTATGAAAAGGAATATAAGGAGTAGAATATTAGAGGGTCTCACTTAAGTTTACTCATCTCTACAAATGTTTTCATCGTATTTACTACTGAGATAAATAAAGACACCTGACGCCAAAATTTATAATACGTCGACTTAATGCTCTGAATGAAAGTGTTTGAAAGTTTACCGTAAAACCCGGTAAACCACAACTGACGGAATGCGGCACATTTGGCCACGATGCCAAGTAGGTTCGATGGGCAGAAGCGTTGCCAAGAATTCGACATTTCTTCCCCAATTCCGATCGCATGTTGCACTACTTCCATAACTTAGCCTTGACTTTGAACTTTTTAAGCGGAAGAGCTTAAGCGGGAAGAACAGCTTTTCGAATCTAACGAAATAACGGTAATTTTTCTATGAAATTCCATTTCGGGATAAAACGGTTTCCACTAACTAAATCTTAACAAATCACTTTTGATTGATTTTAATGTCGCTCGCTTCAGCATAATATATTCTAGGTTTATAAGTTTCGCTTTTTGAATTTTTTTTTTCGTTTTCTAATTTAAAAAAAAAGGATAACCTATAAACCTAGTTTTTTATTGTGTCAATAACACACAAAAAAATATGGAGAATGGAAAATATTTTGAAGTGGCAAAACGTTTTCTCTTTTTCTATGGACGATCACGTGGTATACTTCCCGCTTAGTAAATATAATTTATAAACAATAGATATGTGTGAATGTAACATAAACCGTGGAACTCAATAATCCGACAAACTTTAGGCACTTGATGAGCTTAAGCACCTACCACGAGTAAGTAAATAATGTTGAAACTACATATCTCCGATCCATTAATTTTAGTTATAGATACTCTGTCTTTTAATGTTGACTAGACTACAGTAGTAACAACTAACAACTGATAACGAAGTACTGAGGTAACTACATAGATCAACTGTTTAGAATTACATTATCCTAGAGGAATTATTAATTTTGGTAAATAGCCGTGTTTTTTCCAGGCATCTGAATACAAAAATGATGTTTCTCAAAATACAAACCATAAACCAATTGTCCACGTATCAAGAATCACTTTTAAAATAATATGTGTCATATCAATCGAATTACCGTGTCAATGAAACATTAGCTATATATGTAATATGCATAAAACTACAACGAATTGATTCTAAATTGACAATAGGCAGAAAGATTATTTTATAATAAGATTAGTTCTAGAGGAAACCACAGTAGGTAAGATACAACGGTACCTACAGCCTTATATCAGAATGGACACAATGGGTGTGGATTTTGGCTCCGGTTACCTCTTGTCACGCGGGTCGTCACGATGTGTCATCAAATCCTTATCGATCAATTATAGAATAACCGTTCGTAAAAACGTTGATTTGAAAACAATAACTTATTTGCAAATTCAAACAATGATACGATGGTTTCTGTAAAGGATAAGTGGCTGATTTTTAAGAATCAAGTAACGGAGGATAAAGAGCTTTAAATATTTAAATAACAAATAAATTAAACAACAATCGTGTACATATGTTAAATTATTTGGGCTTGGATGATATTATCAGAGCTCATTTATTTACTTTACTATTTACCACTTTGTAACTGGATAAATCTTCATAAAAAGGCAATTTTGTCACTAAAACAATTTCAGTTTATAATCAATTTATAATAATGTTGGCGAATATGCTGCACGAGCCGTATGAAGTAGGACAATGAGAAGCGATAGGTATAAGATTAAGTAAAATAAACTTGTTTTGTATTTTTATTTTGTAAAATAATCTGTATTTCCGTATCTACCCCGTAATTTACATCCATTTATTAAAGTAATATATTATTTTGTGTTTAGAATATTGCGCAGATAAATTACCACTACATTTTGACAGACAGGATGGTTCCATTTCATGAATCACAACATTTTTGCAGGTTTGAAGGCTGTAACAGTGTATTGTTCATTCTCTGCATTAGTTAAAGGATCTCTTAGGATATGATGTCATTGTGCTACGAGACTTAGTAACATTTGGTTAAGTAGTTACTATTGTGATTTTATTAATGTTATTGCGACCCCCCGCCCCCCACCCCTTCAAACTTGATAGCAGTAACAAAAGATAAACGAATTGATATACTTAAAGAACTAGCTTCTTATTTACTTACACCTAACATAATGTTTGTATTCAATAAGATTCACAAATTAGTATCAATTTTCACTTAAACAATTGAGTCATCGATCTTTTTTTTTAAAGCAATACTTCCTAATGCTCCATCGACGATACTCCGACAGACGACAAAGACTGCTCCGTTAGATTTTATCAACCGAATATGTATTCTTGTTATTATCTCTCTAGCTGAAGTGATTGCATATGTTTGAAGTGATATTCGACTTTGCTTTTTAGGAACTTGTGTTATCGCATAATAAATTGAAGAGCACAAAATCAAAATTGGGCTACTTCAATTTTCTATTACGTATTTCGAGTAACTAACCTCTAGTCCGGACACTATGAAAAGCATGTAACCATTTGTCATAAAACGAGTGGAATTGACTCCCTTTATTTTTGGCAAGGTCGCTGAACTTAGGCGTTTATGATCCTAAGAAATATGTATGTATAATTACTCGAATGTAAGATCGCTATCAGGGTGCTGCGGACTGAATAAGGATGTTTTGTTTTATTCGGCAACAATGACTGTTTTTTGTGATGCTCTTAATTAGGCAATAAATGGCATGAAACGACGTGAAGACTTGTTATACCTACCGTTGCCACCGAAAAAGACTGTGTACTTATAGATAGGTATAGGGTGTATGTACTAAGTATTTCTGAGCTTTCATTTTATGCTTATCTATAGCCAAATACGAACTGTAATTGGAATAATGACTTTTCTACAGTAATATTCTGTACCCCTAGTGTAACTTTGAACGACATCATAACGTGACGAACGCGTTTGCGTTAAGTCTTATTTTGTATAGGATTTTGAGTTTCCAAAACGTCCCGCTTGGCGCGCTCTTTCAAAATCCAATTCAAAATGAGACTAAACGCAAACGCGTACGTCACGTTTAGAAATCGAATTTATTTACACTAGGGGTACTGAAGTCATTCTTTATAGAAAATACCTCGTATTACATCTCTTATGTAAATATGTAATTAAACTTTTGCATGACTAAATTAAGGTACAAACATTATTGATACTGTATTAACTTTTTAATCCAGCAACTACACATAATGTTTGGCAAAATAAATGATTTACTTTACTTTACTTTACTTAACAAAAATGCGAATAGTTGTTAGCGAAAAGGAATTTAATTCAAGTACCGCTGGCCCGTCCCAGGCGTTAATTGAGACAGAGATCCGAAACGTGGAAACTAACGAACACCATAAACTTTATGGTCCTATTACATAGACGAAAAAAAACCGTTTTGGACAATGACCCAAAGAATGCGAAAACGAATAAAGGATTAATAAAATTAGGTATAATAATATGTTTCATCGATAACAAGCTCCGTCATTTCGGGACGAAATAATTGTGTTATGTATAGGATTACACTTTGAAATTTGTTTGATTTTATTATCATCAAGTGAATTCAAATGCGAACCAAAACAATGTTTTAATATTCCAAATACCAACAAATGAATTGTCAACGTACGTACTATTACCTAAACAAAAAAGTACGTATTTGGAAGATAACTGTACCCCTAGTGTAAATTTGATCGACATCATAACGTGACGAACGCGTTTGCGTTAAGTCTCATTTTGTATAGGATTTTGAGTTTCCAAAACGTCCCGCTTGGCGCGCTCTTTCTAAATCCAATACACAATGAGACTAAACGCAAACGCGTACGTCACGTTTCGAAATCGAATTTATTTACACTAGGGGTACTGATGATTGGCGCTTACGTCAAATATAATTAATGAGTGAATGAAAAAGCCATGCTCCACAAAAGTCCGCCGATCTCCCTTAGAGCGTGTTCACATTGCTCGATCCGATATCGGATTTCGATAACGACCATAAAAATGTAAACATATAAAAAGCGCCTTATTATAGGTACGTCGTCGGGGTGACTATGAACAGCTGGGGTGAGCAGGGACAAAACTTAATTGTAATTTACCTAGAGATGGGTAGGGGTGAGTAAATACTCAGTATTTAAAGCCTCCGATGAATACCCGTATTTACTCATTTATGTGAGTAAAAAACGATTGCTAATAACATATTTAAAAAGTGAGATTTAAGAACTAATTTTTTTTTGTTGAAAATTTTTAACGTATACTTACAGTATTTACATAATAAAAAGCATATAGGTCGCTTAAATTATGAAAAAAAGGGTAATCATCAGTGAGAGACAATTTGTGATAATGCGGAATTAACAAGTTTGTTTTTAATAAGAAGGTAATTTCTTTAAAACTATAGGACTTAAGTTCTATCGAAGTTAACTGCATGTCGCGCAAAAGTGCATGTTTGCGCTGCAGTTACGACCTTTTATTAAAGGTTTTTTAAAGAAAACTCAAAAAATTGCTTAACCGATCATACTCAAAGTATTTTTTTAGTACTCTATTCTACGGTTAATCTCCCGATTTTTTTTCAAATTTTTTTAAGAGTTAAAGAGGGATAAACATTATTTCGGCCTTTAGATACAACTTTTTTCCAAAAGTATTTTATTTATCCAATAAAGTTTTTAGAGACATTCAAGTTATTTTTAAAGACCCATTTATCTTAAAATTTTGAGTACTTAATCCAGTAGCGGGTTACATAATATACCTATATTTCAAATTTATATGCGCCTTTCAGCACTCTAAATAATTTATACCCACCAATTTGGGTATAAACGAGTAAATACTGCTAAATTGAGTAAAAATACTAAGTAATTACTCGTGAGTATTTTTATCCATCTCTAGATTTACATGACAACTTCTAAAAAACTTATATCATTCTATTGAAAATAATAGTAGATTTTGTATGATACAATTTGTGTGGGTATTTTCTGAGAAATGGTCAGGTAAATCACATTTTAAGTTTTGTATTTAATTATTCTTTAAATGTTTATTGTTCGAAAGATAGCCGTAACCAAAAAAAAAAGAACTTGATGCCATAGGGCACTCTTTAGCAGCTGCTTTTCTACAAGGGTCATCCGACATCCAATATCAGACCGGACAATATGAAAACGCTTTTAGGTCCATTTTAGAAGGAATAACAATAAAAACTGTACATCTCAATCACAAACAAAAGATTTTTTTCTTATAAGTACATGAAACGTTAAAAAATTATCAGTTATAGGAGGTTTAAATTAGTTTTACATAGACGAGTTTTAAGAACCGTTAACTATTCTTCTAATTGAGATATTGTACGAGTATATTCGCATTACGATCATTAGTACGAGTAAAACGTTGTTTCGTTTTGGATAGTCAGTGATCGTTTTATTATAATGTATATTGGACCTTTTAAAACTACGGTTTGATAATTTGCCTCCATTACGGGTAACACCTTGTATTCCAACTGTAGATAATACTCATAGTAAATATGAGTTGTTTTAGCCGCTACATTTTAATATTCATTAGCAATAAAGTTATCAATTAATTGTATAACTTGCAATAGTAAAATTAAGTGAAATAAACAGTTTAACGTTCCTAATGAAATAATAAAGAAATATGGCAGTTAGAGGCAATTCAGGTCTAAGAATAATAAAAACCAAATCAAGTACATTAATTCCTACTATGTAGGTATAATAGTCAAAAAACCAAAAGATTTTTTTAATGGTTAGTATACATAGTAATTGAATTTTGTATATTACATCCTGAGGCATTAAAGTGGACGGTGAATGATGAACTGATGAATTTTGTATGAACTACGGTTAATTTAGCTTTAACAATACGATGGAGGTCAAAGATAATTGGTTTGACCTCTTGTCAAATAACTTGTTTCAAAAACAGTAACAAAGTGTGATATAATTTTAAATTTTAAATTAAGTGTAAATAGTTAGTTGTAAATAGTGTGTTTGTTTCATTTTTGGGCATCTTTTGCATTTTGGATTTGCGTAATATGTACATAGATCAACGATAATCATTGTTACTAGGAATAATTAACTCACTAAGCAGTCTGATTTTTGAGAAACTAATTTTACATTTTCATTCTCAAAACCTGCCTACTGATTACCAGGTTGCCGGACGATATCGGCCTGTCAGTTATTCCCAAAAGCCGACAGTCGCGAATAACTGACAGGCCGGCCGATATCGACCCTTTAGGAATCGTGGGAATAAAACGCAAACTATTCTTTTTTACAGAATGACACAAACAATTTATGTGGCGGGTTAACCAATCATTTTACGTGTCATGTTCTCTCTAGGTATAAGACATAACTTTTAAAGCCTAGAATTATGCGTCATAAATTTTATGATCTGTAAAGAACAATTGGCAGAAAAAAACATAAATTACAACACTTCTTTTTATCAATACGATCCTTCATACACATTTATATCAAGGCCAAATCCCTGTGCCATTGAACCACATACATCTCTATCCTATATAATTAAGACGAAACAATAAGAAAGTGAGGATCTAGCATCGATTGCACAAGAATGGCTACAGAATCGCCGGATGACACGATACGATCGAGCTGCGAGCTCCGTGCCGTGAAGAGTTGCCAAACTAAACGATTTGTGTCGGATTGATTTATTGTGCTTTAACAACTTATAGATTAGCGATAGTCGAGGGAGTGGAACTGATAGCTTAGATAGAAGGGTAGGGGAAAAACTTTATGCCTGATTGTACTAAAATTATACCGTATCCTATACCTTTAAACGAGCAATCCTTGTATATATATATTGGGGATCACGAAACAGCTCTAACGTTTTCGATGAAAGGGTCTAGCAGGCCAAGGAAGGAGAAGTGGCCCCTGTGACGAATATCGGATTTTTATATAATGTCATTTGTTGGCTATCTCATAATATAGAAACGCCTTAACTTTAAGCCAACTTTCAGCTAAAAGCAGATACTTAGTTAAATGCTTTCGTTGACATTTTCTTTAGGGTTCCGTACCCAAAGGGTAAAACGGGACCCTATTACTAAGACTCCGCTGTCCGTCCGTCCGTCCGTCAGTCTGTCACCAGGCTGTATCTCATGAACCATGATAGCTAGACAATTGAAATTTTCGCAGATTATGTATTTCTATTGCCGCTATAACAACAAATACAAAAAAGTACGGAACCCTCGGTGGGCGAGTCCGACTCGCACTTGTCCGGTTTTTTATAAGTATGTTGCACCAATTATATTGAATTAATTGCTATTATAGCTATTTGCAGTTTATGTGATTTTTCCCATACTTGTTGAAAAAAGCTGTCAAAAAATCTCTGACATTTTAATCGTTATTTTTTCATGGACTTATATATTTTTTTTAAATCTGAGTTATACTCCTACTCATTTTTTGTAGGTATGACTTGGTTTGATTGCTCTGCCTTATATAGTTCAGGAGAAACACGACTTTGAAAAATGTGTCCATAAAATGACGTTTTTGACATTATCTCGGTGACGGTTTAAGATATGGGGTGAAAGTCAAGGTGTTTCTATATTATAAGATAGCCAACAAGACATTATAAAAATCCGATATTCGTCACAGGGGGTCACTTCTCCTCCTTACCCTTGTAGACCCTTTGCTACATATATGGTGATATTCGGGGGCGAAAAATCGATCAAGCTAGGTCTTATCTCTGGGAAAACGCGCATTTTTGAGTTTTTATATGTTTTCCGTGCAAAGCTCGGTCCCCCAGATATTATATATTGTATATACGTACGATGATCGATGATCGATGATTGTATGTGCTACGTATTTTGATTTAAATAAAGCTGCTTTTCAACTGCGGGTATCAAAACTGGTAATCTGCGTACGTAACAAATACTAATAGACTCTAAATTTTTGAGAAAAACGTACGTGTTTTGGCCGGTTATATCCGCATTTGGTGGGCGAGAAGTCAATAGTTTTCAGTATCCATTACCATCTTGTCCCGTAACATCTGAAATTAACGTATTCTAAGAGACTGTCGCCTTCCGATCTTTTAATCAAGAGGAGGACCAGGAACTAAATATCGATCTACCCCCAGGTTTGTCACACGACAGTCAAACTGCCCACTCTTAAGTCGGTAGTTTGACTGATATGACTACCTAAGTATTTATACAATACCTAAATGATGAAGTCACCGTTAATGACAGCTCATGTCAGATCTGCATGAAAATCGTGATTGTGAAGGAAAACTTAATCTATTACTTCAATTGCACCTTCCTGACAGACAGACAGTACCATCAGTGATTTCTAAAAGAGCGTAAGTAAATTCTGGGTATAGAGCTACATAGGCCATGTTTATAGTAATAGGAAAGAGTAGGCCAAGGCGTGATGATACCAGCTAGATGGTGCGTCATAACATCATGCGGCAAGAAGTTTTACGGGTTGGATTTATTTGGTCATGTAAGTCATGTTCGTGCGTAAGCTTTCTCAGATGTTACCTCAGTTATTGAAATTTAAAATCATTTCATTACCGAGTCGAGACACTGGGGCCGTGGGGTCCAAGCGCCCCCGTTCTATTTAAAGAACTAAGTAAAAAGCTCATCGACACTCCCGGTGGCCAGAGAGCTGGCAGCTTTCTCTTGCAGCGCATAAGTATTGCCATTCAGCGAGGGAATGCTGCCAGCATCTTTGGCACAATGCCGCGGAGGCCTTATTTAGTTATATATTAATTTAGATTAGTTTATAATTTTATTGGAAGTAGTTATAGTTATACGCACTAACATAAGTAGGTAGGTATGCCAAAATATTGCAACTTTGTAGTCATGAATTAAGTTTTTGGAAAAAAATCCATTTTCGGTACAAACTTTTATCGCTGAGTGTACTTTTCTTACCACAGACAACTAATACTCATCGAGACAATTCTAAAAACCCCACAAACAATTAGGTTGCATTGTTTCATCACAAAGTTTCCATAGCCACCTTCTGTCTTCATCATCAGATCAGCTCGATGGTACCGTTGGTAACATGGTAACATTGCCGACTACGATATGTATGCAATTTTTCAGCTCAATCAAAAATCGGAAAGCGAATCAAGATTTGACCCACACTAACTTACTCGTACTCATACTACCATACTAGTCGTAACAGGGCAAGTTAAATAAAAGCTTGTAAAAAAGGACATCTTTCTTTTTCAGCGAGATACAAAGTCCTTCACTTACGTCGTCATTAAAGTCCCTGATAGCCATAAGGCGCGGTGGCTATGTAAATAAAACCTGTTTAAATACAATTCTAACTCAGTATAAAACTAGTAATAATATAAAGCAATTCCGCGGGCGCAAATAACCTACATCCGGTGGAATTAAACCAGTTTATTCGCTTGTCAATAAACAAAAGACGAATGTATCAATATGACTGCCTTGCACTTAAGTTGCTCTTTAAGTAGTTAAGTTACTTAGTTGGGGCTGAAGTCATCATTAAAAAAGTCACTCCTCGCAGGATTACTCTATTTAAGTTTATCTTGTAAATAGGCTATTTGTTTATCTTTAACTATCCGTGTTTTAGATAAAGACAGACAAGGTTATGAATATGTAATAAACGAAGATGTGAATCTGATGTAAACACAAATGAACAAAAAAAAAAAAAATTTGAATCGGTGTGGGTACAATGAAGATCTATGACTGAAGCATGCGAAAGACGAGAGACGAAAAATCTATTGAATAGTTTATCTACGCAAATTGAAGAATATGTCGATCTGAACTACATTTCAGTGAAACTTTACACTTTCAGCTGTAATTTGACCTTTACCTAATAGCAAGTACATTGAATTCACAGACCACTAATCTTCACATCACTAGCGGCCGGCAGTCATTTTTGTCACACAGCAGTTGCTTTCGAAACAAAAACTATTATCTATGTCAATTCTTGGGATTAGGTTGCCGAGCTGCCGGGACAACGCTAGAAGGAGGATGATGATGACCTAGGTAGCAGTAACACCTTTCGTTTACATAAAAAGTAAGCTCTGAACATCATCTCTAATAACAGTAATAACAACATTTGCTGTTGAAACCAACGGCGAACAAATACAACACTGAATAGTGCCTTTTCAAACAAACGTAGTCCTCATTTTCCTCTTTGGATATTAACATTATTGAAAATATTTTGGCACATTTGGTTCACATCTAAAAAATCAAACGTAGAGGCATAGATATGGTTAATATACATCAAATTATGCAAAGATATTTTTTCCATTATGTCAATATCCATAGAGGAAAATGAGGACTACGTTTGTATGAAGAAGCGGCCGTCCCTTTCCTCTTAAGAAAACGTCATAATTTCATAGAAGTTTGACGTTTAAAATAACACTGCACTCTCTGGGCTGTCAAAATCGCTGCCAACTTATCTTGGTCTGTCCCTACTTATATTATTCAAGCTACGGATCTCGAGGTCACCTCACGGTATACTGGTTTACCTATCGTTCGAGTCGTGTGCACCCGCGCAGCAAGAACACACACGCATGCGTTGACGGCGTAGCCTCGATCTTGAACTTGCTACGAGTTGTACAAGCATTACACAAATTACCACCGCCCGCTGTACTCGTAATGCGTCTGCGTAATTTTAGTAAACTACGTAAGTAAGTGGTTCGAATACGAATGTTGAGGGCTATATTGTAGTAAAAATTTTGTTGTTGTTTGTGTACTAATAATAGCTTACATAATAAAATTCAGTTTTCTTGGACTTCAGGAACTACCCTAAGTTTTGGTGATCATCAGTGAATGAGTGAGTCAGTGACGAAATCGTTTTTTTAGATATCAATAAAATCTAAAGTATAAGAGCTGCAATTGAAACTTTTTATGTTTAATAGGTTCACTATTCATATCATATCCCGTGATTTTTTTTTATCTGGGCTAATCCAAACCCAAGTTATGAGCGTTCAAAAAAACGACGAAGCGCTTCGAGAAAAGGTAGTGCCCGTGCTTGGCTCGTCTTGGCGGGTGCACTACCGTGCCCCCAGATCAAATTATTATACTTAGTCAGGTCATAAGTTCCGTCACAAAGATTTTGACTGATAAAAAAGCTACAGGCACAGATCCCTTATCATTCATATATATGGGTTGAAAGCTTATTTAATGCTGAATTACTTGTAATATAATTTAATATAATTTGGTGTCTCAGTTTTGCAGAATTCTATGTAATATTCGGAAGAATGATATAAAAAAATACGCAAGGTGATTTAGATCCCTACTTTTTTACATAGTTGAATCTTACATAAAACAAAAGCTGGATCTTTTATCTTTCTTAAAATATATCATTCATGTGTATTGGATTGCCAAAATTGCAACTGTACGTGTTTTACCAAACATACTCGTTGGATGGCAGTCAAAAATTAGCGTGTCACTGATAAGTACCCTAAGTTTCAATAGTAATAGCTGAAGTACAGACTTGTCGGAGAATTAAATGCTGGTGATAAAATAACTTTCTAATAAAGTAGGTTCATACAAATAAACAATTGTACCTATTTTATTAATGTGACACTGATTTTTACTCCCTTTTGTACAGTATAATTATTCACAATCCAGCCGCATATTTGCGTCTAACGACAATCCCAAAGTAAACAAGTAGTAAATAAAGATGCGATCCAAATTTTAAACTTTTTTTTAATACTTTTTGATCAGTATAAAACAAGCTTTCAATTCATGGCAAACTTTTTTTTATTAAAAGCTTTGTATTACATTTTATCAGTCAAAACCTTTGTGACAGAACTTATGACCTAACTAAGTACTAGAGTTTAAGGTACTAGACTAGAGTATAGAGTTGCCCTTTTAAAAAAATAGCATATACTGGAGAAAATTCGAACCATGACGCCGTGACTCAGGTGAGGTGGTTATGGTATCTGCGAATGTAGAAGACGCTGGATCGAGCCCCACCCTGGGCACTATCCAGCGCACTGCTCAGGGGCAGTTTAGCCATTTATTTACATTTAAGTATACGGAAAATGCCTAAATGAGAAAATATTTTAAGTCTCAATCTGGTAAATAAAAAATTAAATAGTCAATTTTAAAGTGTTCAACTTCGGCCTTAAAAATGTTGATGACTCGATGAAATGTTTAAGGAAATAATTAAGTGTATGATTTGATGCGCGTTTTTACACACGCATCACACCACACGTGACAAAAACTAAACGACGGAAAATGACTAAATGTGGTAAATATTTAGGTTTAGGAGTAAAAAAGCCAAATCCGGGTCTCTTTGTGCATAATCACATTAAATTAGTTGATGACATGTTGTTTTACATGCATATCCGATTCCATGGATGTACAGCTTGAAATTAATAATGGCACTTTGTTACAATTTAACTGACGTTAAGTGTGTAATTATTTTAGATTGCAATTGTACAAAATATAGTCAAGTACGGCTACCACAAGTTTCCAACTTTCCATCAAAAATTCTCAATATGTTACTGCAGACGATAGGGAATAAAAGGATTTCGAATAGTAGGACTTAGTAGTAGAATAATAGTAGCTAATAATAGTAGGTTGAAATCGTTTTTTTTTAAATATCCTTTTATGTACTTAGCGGGAATGATGCCACAATGTGATAAAGTATAAAAATAACCAAAAATACACTTTCTACAGTCTATGCTTAATCTACCACTGCAAAACAAGTTCCCGTAGCTCAAGTTGCTCCTAGATACATTATCGACAATCTGGTGGCCACAGGAATGCAGTTCTTGACCACAGCAGCATCTTCACGAACCTGTTCCTTCCATGTGCGGCAGTAATAACTCTGCGATGCTAAATGCAGTTTTACTCTCGTTGGCATAAAAGTAAAAGGAGACTTTTAGTTAGTAATGAGTTGGACGAGACTTGAATCTATTTATATATTAATTTATATACCTTACCTACATCAGTCACAGGATACTTATATACGGGACACATTTGTATGGAGACATCTGCTCTGCAGGCCTATTATGGTTGCTTTTTTATCGTAGAGAATAAAACATGCGAAAGCCTCGCACTTAAGTAACAGCTAGTCAGGTAAGTATCGATGTAATTTAAAGATGCCAAAGGGACATAGAAGACAATTTGTGGGTTGCAAAGGATTCGATTTTTTCCGAAATAATACAGCATAATAAAAAGTGGCACGCAAAAATGGCCAGGAATGTATGTGAATCAAGCTTAGATAATAGTTATAAGACTGCTGTAAGTTCGCTAAAGACGATTCTGAATAAAGCCAGAAATAGAGAAAATTTATGAAAATAAGTCGTGGAGTGGAAAACAGGGTATTATTTGAAGGTCAAAATTATTTTCGTTGTCTTGTTTCCGACTACTCTGTCACGCTTGTAGCTTCTATCAAATAAATAAAAAAGTCTAGTGCTATTGTTTGTCTTTCTAGCTGTAGATTATATTACATGAGAAAAATAAAATAAAAATTTCATCTCATTCAAAAGCTCCACTCTGTCACATTTTTTAGGGCCAAAAAACAAGATAACGAAAGGAATTTTGACCCATAAAACGTGATCGTGATTTTACTGTAGTGGTGTAACCCATCTACTCGTTGTACTTAATAACTTCAGTGTCTTCATGATCAAAGGAAGCTAAAATATAAAAACTTAGTACTTACTCAGTACTAATAGTACTTAAATGCAAATGTTATTAGTGTGAACTGCAATTTGCTCATAAGTGTAAACGTGGATCTCATTTAATTGTTTGTAATAAGATCTGTTGCCTTATAATAGAAGCAAAGTGATACAATCATCATAGCTCAGCTGCTTACGATTCCTATTTCACAAAATTGCACTAAATGTACATGTCATGTAAATAGGATTCATTCATTCTTGGTGAGTAGGTAGGTACGTACCTAGTTCAGACAGGTGACTCATATTTTTAAATGCTGATGTCGATTTTCGATTGGAGATCCTTATCAAATTACGTAAAATTGTAATCAAGACATACAGATATTCCTTATATAAGATGGCGAGGTGCATTAGGACATTCAGTAACGCGGTAGTTTCAAAAATCGCAAATATTTATTAAATTAGAAGTATTTTACACTTTTGAAACACTAACATATGGCTCTACGCTTAACATCAAGGCGTCTTGGTAATGTTTATTACTACTGCTCGAGTACAAAGATAAAGTAATTAATAAAGTTCGAGAGTCAAGCAGACATTTGATTATAGAAATTATTGAGCACTCAAAGCTACTCCAATGCTCTTTACAAATTTTGCGCCTCGAATTCCAGAGGATCGGAGCTTCCAGAGAATCACACCTATCCAATGCACGTGAGAGTCAGAATGGCGGGTGTACCTAAATAAAATCAAATGAAAAGCATACCATATTTTTGTACCTAATTTGTACTATTTAGTACCTCGTTTAAAAAAAATTGTACCTCACGGTACGTAAAGTTATGATCAAAAAACAGGTCACCCGCCATCCTGACAGTCAGAATGGCGGGTGTACTTTATTACGCTATGTTCCCGTGGTTATTGATAAATTCTATAAAAGCCAAATTTTTGTACCTTTTTTGTACCTTCATATTCAATTATAATATGAGTCATTTTATTTGTGCTTTCCAAGTTTTACTCATTTTATATTTTGCTTGCTATTACAATTTTGCAGGCGTTATAATTTTTCAAGTTATTGATTTAATTTTTAAGAAAAAACGCTAAGGTACAATTATTTTTATTACGCCAGGATTTAGTACCTTTAATGTTTAATCTGTTAAGTTCAAATAACTCAGAAAATCATGTCTTAAAAATTATTTTTCTTAGGAAGATATCTTTGAATTGGCGCCTAGCCTTTTTTAAGACATGATTTACTGAGTTATTTGAACTTAACAGATTAAACATTAAAGGTACTAAATCCTGGTGTAATAAAAATAATTGTACCTTAGCGTTTTTTCTTAAAAATTAAATCGATAACTTGAAAAATTATAGCGCCTGCAAAATTTTAATAGCAAGCAAAATATAAAATGAGTAAAACTGGGAAAGCACAAATAAAATGACTCATATTATAATTGAATATGAAGGTACAAAAAAGGTACAAAAATTTGGCTTTTATAGAATTTATCAATAACCACGGGAACATAGCGTAATAAAGTACACCCGCCATTCTGACTGTCAGGATGGCGGGTGACCTGTTTTTTGATGATAACTTTACGTACCGTGAGGTACAAATTTTTTTAAACGAGGTACTAAATAGTACAAATTAGGTACAAAAATATGGTATGGTTTTCATTTAATTTTATTTAGGTACACCCGCGATTCTGACTCTCACATCGTATCCCATCGTCGACACAATTAACTGGTTAATTGTAAACCCTATTGCAATGAGTAAATGTCTACCAATATTCAGTTAAAATGGTAATGTTATGTTGATAGTGTAGGTGTAGCGAAGATTGCTCTGCCCTGATAGTACTGATATAATAGTACGTTGTGCAACGAGGGGGGTAAATGAAATTGTGGTAATTCCCGACAGCCGCAGGCTAGAGGGAATTAAAACCCGAGTTTGCAATATGCTTTCCCCCGGAGTACACACAATATTTTTATCACACTTGCGAAGAAAAAACTAAATTTTAAGCGGAAATATTCTTAACCCTTAAATGCATGATTTTTTCTTTTTGCCTGAAATTAATTTATTTGTTACATAATTGTTTACTGATTCTAGGAAAAATAATAAAAAATAATAAAACATCGATTTTCACTGCTAAATCAGTGTTCGAATTTACATAAGCTAAATCATATTTATGTAAATATATAATTTTCAGTACACTATTGTACACAAATGTACACTATTTGTGATATACCTATTACCTATGATAATGATTTTAAATATAAAATAATTGCAAACCCCGAAAACAACCATCACCAACTTTTCCAGATTTTCCAAATTTTCCGCCATAATTTTTTAAAACTAAAATACTGCGCAAATGTGAATTAAACATCTGAAAGTGTGATAATTTACGATCAAAATAATAATACAGAACTAAAAATTAAATTTAAATTTGATTTTTAAAATCTGTGAGCTGGTCTAATGCTTTGTAGACATTTGGCAACACTTATGCATTTAAGGGTTAAATACAGTCACATAACAAACATTCGTCCGCCATATTGTCATTTGTTGACAGGTTAGGCATCGAAGGCACAGACCTATTCAGCATTCAGCCACGATTGAAAATTATGTAAAAATATTTTAAACGGCAATTAAATTTATCAAATTAAATATTTTTAAACATAATAAATTAAAGGCAGTATGTTTAAAATACGCTACTTGGTTTGTATGAATTAGTGACATAACTCACAATCCCTCGGGAACAATATAGGCCTGTGTCCTTCAGTACACCTGCATGAAATAAGATCTTTTTCGTGCAAGTGTGATGAAAAAAATATTGCATGTTTATATCGCATAAAACATCAGCGCTGCATATACAGAACCCTCGATATTTTACACAATTTTTTCCTGTCCGTAATCATTCGCCAAAGGCACGACGTTTTGTTTTTGCCGCGGTTACCTGGTTATTCACTCGTGACCTTTAGCAAATGCGTGAGGAATTACCCGCTGGGAATGCAAGGGAGATGGCGGTACCAATTTGTTGTTGAATAATCTTACAGCAAGGGCTTAAGATAATTACCTGGCCCTGAATTTCCATCGCAAGAGCACAGGCCAGCGTTCGTTCGCTCGACAAACCAGTATAAATGTATTAATCTTCGGGTAGGTAGTTGATTTAGATTCCGAGGTATTCATTATACTGGCTACATAGAGACGAATGCTCGCCAGCGTTCGGTAGGATGAACAGCCCAGATAAGAGCCCATTTATGCTTACATTGCTTACCTTCGTCTACACGGATTATTTTCAGTTTTGTTGCTAATGGGATTTATCAGGCGCTACATATATTTATGCAAAGACGTTGGATGTAAAAATTCTAGGACGCTCGGCATAATAATGTTCTTCTAGTTCATAATATAAACAAATAATAAATTCGTTTTTGCCAAAACTATCATTTTTAGTAAGTACAAGCTTTCATCGCTGACTGTATTTTTTGGCCACAGGCAACTAATGCTCATCGAGACAATTCTAAAAACCCTAAACACAAAAAGGTATCGTTGTTTCATCACATAATTCCTATGACGACCTCCTGTTTCCATCATCAGCTCGATGGTACAGTCAGCGTCAAATACTTTGTAGCAACCAATGTAGCCAAATAGTTCGGTACACCATATATTTAGTATGGTGTACCGAACTATTTGGCTACTTTGACTGCTACAAAGTATTTGACGCTGACTGTACCATAATATTTCATTGTCCCCCGCCTTAAATACACATGTATGCAAATTTTCAGCTCAATCGGAAACGGTGTAGTACAAAGGCGTACTTATGCCTAAGAGGGCTCTCTTCCAGTTAATCTATACATAAAAGAGTAATTAAAAACTATACCTAAAGTAATTATATATTATTACCTATTATAAAGTATATAAAAATAAATAACTTTATACACATATGAATAAATATAATTATATATTATGACCGCACACATCTTCCCACCTGTCAGTAGGTTCTTCGTCTGAGAGCCATAGTTTTTTTAATTTATATTTTTGCGATTCCACTGATTGACATTGTCTCAAAGGAGGTGGTAGCGCGTTCCAAAGCTTAACAGAATTTACGGTGAATGATTTGTGATATGATCGGAAGTGGGATACCCACACTAACTAACAAGCCAACTATCTCACTAACAGGGCAAGTTAAATAAAAGCTTGTAGTTAAAAAAATCTGACAGTCTCATTGTAAAGATACGATTCCGACCATAATTGTACCTAAGTATATAGGGATACAAAATACGTTGACAAATAAGTAATAGCACATTTATCTATATAAATTTACACCAGTTTTCAGTTTCATTTGTTTTATACACCGTACCTATAACGATTTATTTTAACTCACGCATGCTCTAGAGCATTTATGCAGTCGTAGCGATCAAATTTAACTTGTATAATAATATGGGTTTGGTAACTTTGGTACATTGACAGTTTTTAATATTGACTTGTCTCGAGTCGTACCTATTGCTGGTGCTATACTAAGTGGATGATGTTACAAGTTCTTAAACTGGTTCACTGTGTTTAAGATTGTCGTGCAGGACTACTGACGTGCCATCACGTCTGAATTGCCACCAAACCACTGAAACTGTACAAGAACACGTTCATACAATTTGCATCTTTTGTAGGATGATACAATAATCAATGTATGTGTCTTAAGTTGTTTTCTCACATAGCCAGTACTTAATAAAGTACATTCCAAAACAATTAATAATATAATAATAATAATTCAGCCTATGTACGTCCCACTGTTGGGCACAGGCCTTCTCTCATGCGCGAGAGGGCTTGTGCTATAGTCCCTACTAAATACTAGGTAATTTATTTGTTTACCTATTTCGACCGATCAGATGATGATGTGTTCGGAGTATATAGAACAGCTAATTATTTCTCGATTTTGGAGTAGGTTAAATTAGCATTAGTGGATGTTAATCAATACAACCTACACATTTATCTGACAGCGTATGGATGCTAAGGATTAAAAAAAGCCTGTATAAAGCGACAACACATTTAAAACACACAATAGAAAAGAAATAGACGCCTAGTTACACTTAGCTATACTCGATATAAAAGGAATAACTAACCTGATAATGTATAGTTTTACAATTAAAAACTGGCCTCGTACTGTTTTAAACCATAAAAATAGATCAACCCATCCCTTGCGTTGAACGAAACTGTATAAAAAAACCGGTCAAGTGCAAGTTCGATTTACACGCGCACCGAGGGTTCCGTACAAACTTTGAATTATCTTGTGTAACTATAAAGGCAAAAGACTTTTGATCAGAAGTATAACCCTAAAAAGCAACAATGCATTAACTTCGATTGCTTATATTAAATTTTCCCAATATCGTTAACTTGTGATACGAGGTTAAGAAAATTATTCCTTAAGATGAAAAAAGGTCTAGATGCACGAGAGTTTGCAATTAAACGATCTGAGATAGCGGTGATGAATGTGGACAAGCCCAGGCCATCGCCGGGGGCATACAGCCGTAGGTACACTTTGTATGAGTTCGTGAGTTAAGGCTTACGGTGTTATTTACATTCAATAAAGTAATAAGCAAAGTGTGGACACTTGATCATTCTGGTTTATCACGATCACTTATGAGACGAAAGAGTGGTACATACATACTAATGTATAGGCGTATCGTATATATCCTACAACCTGGGAGTTTTTTTAAGTAACACATTGTAAGGTCGCGGAACCCCTATAAGGGGGCGCGAGATGTTCCGAAACCTAGAAGGAACCCTAAAAAGTACAGATAACATATACAAATTACAGTATTTAGGGGGCGTTTTGAAAAAAGTTGAAATGTTAATTTGGACCTCAAAACCAGCAGTCGATACATATAAATTTTAAACATACCACCATCTCTTTATTATTACCTATACGAACAAGACGCACCCATAACACCTGAACGGACAATTAAATATGGCGAGGCATCCAGAACCATCAAAAATTATGAGACGTGCACTGAATACAGTAAACAGTTTAATATCCCAGGGATCCCAAGTGAATCAAAATTTTATATCGTTCCATGTCATGCAATTTCAGCCTAATGGGCACCTCGTATTCATTATAATGACTTAATGACTATGAATATATAATAAAAGTTGAGTAATCAGTTTATTTCTGGGTATTTTTAACGAAGTGCGGGGTCAATCGAGGACGTTAACATTGGTTCACGTCCGATCTTGACCTACAGCGCTTGCAACTTTGAACAACAAGAGTTATGTAACGATTAATCGAGTTGTGAAATATGAGACAACAATGAACTGTCTTTCAACTGCCTTATAAACGGAGAAGCTACCTATAATCGTACGTACCTACACAAACTACTACAGAACGAGCTAAACAGACGAAGAGTTCAATATGCACTACACTACAACTATGCAATGCACTTACTTAGGTACTTTAGAGTAGACCGCAATGAAGGTTAGAGATATTGTTATGGGGTTCGACAATGTTATTAATTACAATTAACAATTGTTTTAATGAATACCTTTGCCTTAAAAAGTAAACTATCGGGGTCGACCTATTAAATGTCTTATAATGTAATCCTACTATTACTATTGCCTACAAAACCGACCAAGAGCATGTCGGACCATGCTCAGTGTTGGGTTCCGTAGTAACTCGTACTTTTTGCAAAATCTCAATAACAGCTTAACCGACCAGGTTCGCTTCAGTATTCCTTGAAAGTCTTAACCAAGCTTTTATTTCACGATTTTTTCTTATTTTTGGATCCACAGACACATTTTTTTCCTTTCAGAGTAATTATTTACGAAAATATTATGTTTATCAAAAAATGGTTCGCGTAACCCTTATTCATTTTGAAATACCTATCCAACGATACCCAAAGCCCCACACTAAAGGGTGGATGCGAACAAAATTCATACCCACTTTTCGTTTAAGGAAGAAGAAATATTTTTTCTAGTTTTTATTTTACGACTTTGTCGGCGTAACTGATTTATATATCCATGCCAAATTTAAACTTTCTAGCACTAACGATCACGGGGCAAAGCCGCAGACGAACAGACGGACAGACAGAGAGATATGGCGAAACAATAATGGTTAAGTACTTCCTAGTTGATTAACGAACCCTAAAAACGATCTTCTTCCATAGAAACTTCTATAAACACATACCGCCCTTACTGCGTACATCTCCAAATCGTGGGAACTGGAGGATAACTTTCAATGGGATTGGAACCTGTTTCTATTAGTTCTATGAGATTTGGCTTAGCTTAGGTGGCCCCCTAAAAAGTACAGATAACATTTACAAATAACAGTATTTAGGGGGCGTTATGAATTTTTTTTTGCATATTTTTATACATATATTTTAGAAAAAAATGTATTCCTAGACATTTTTTTCTAAATAACTTTGGGGTGATATCTGCCAGCGACATATTCAGCGTTACCTATAATCGTTCGTATAATTGTTTTGATGTAGGCATTGGAAATAAAACATTTCCTGGCAATGTAGATTGTACAATCCAGGATTTCACAACTTTAAATCCTATCAAATCAGATCTATATCCTTATTTATCAGTCTCATCACGATCAGAAGTACAGCTTTGGGTGTGACTGCCAAGATCGTGTCTTTAGTGAACACGAGTGTCTCGAAATGAAGACGTGATTATAATAGGGGTCCTATTGTACCTTCTTACCTAACTACTTATAGAGCCCGCCGTCCAAGCTGCACCATGTTTGATAGTATAAGCGCAGAGTGATATTTTTAACGTAGAAATTTGACGATATTGATAAACACTTCCACAATATGCTAACAAACACTGCTAAGTTAGCTTAGCCGCACTCTGTAGTCTCTCTAGAAATAAAAGACTCCCAAAGCGAATTAGCCAAACCTTCGGCTTCGATTTCGGCAAAAAACATGTTTCAGTCGGATGCTATTAGTAAATATGTAAAAATACTGAGCTTGTAATGAAATCAAATTGACGTTACTTTAGGTACTTATTTCTTTTTAGGGTTTCGTAGTCAACTAGGGATCCTTATAATTTCGCCATGTCCGTCTGTCTGTGTGTCTACCCGAGGCTTTGCTCCGTGATCGTTAGTGTTAGAAAGCTACAATTTGGTATGGATATGTTTGGTGTGGTATGTATAAATCAATCAATCCGACAAAGTGGTAAAATAAAATCTAGAAAAAGTGTTTTAAGGGTACCTCTCCTACACGTAAAGTGGGGATGAAATTTTATTTATCGATCAGACCTAGTGTGGGGCGTCGTTACATAGGTATTTTTAAATGAATAATAACTATGTTAAGTTAAATAAATATTTTTCTTTGAATTTGAGTAAGGTAATTCGTCGGCATCTGTCGGCAAATTAATTGTCATAGAGAGGTAAAGTCTAAATAAAAAACGTGCCACTTAGTTTGTCATTCAAAACAGATGGCACTGTACTGTGCCATGTTTTGCGGTCACTGAATTGTCAGACGTCACCTTTTGACAATCAAAGTTACCACAAAATGTATCGAGCTGTACAGTGTCATTTTGTTAACCAGTTAAATTCGAAGCACGAAATTGTCCTAGATTATTACACATCTTACTCAATCAATGTATCTTGGCTATCGGGTTTAATTTTTACATTTTTAGATACGATCTTTAATTTATTGTTGTCATACTGGTGCCGTTTTGTACGAACTACTTACCTTAAAACCTAGTTAGATACCTACTTACAATGCCGTTGCGTATATTTTAGTTTGGAAACTAACTTAACCACCGTGGCACAGGTTGTATGTGTACTAGATATGTATTTCTCTATTTAAACTTTATTGCACAATAATAATAAGTACAAATAGCGGACTTAATACCTTAAGGCAATCTCCACTAGTCAACTATAGATAGAGTAAAACAGATTTTTTCGAAGTGGTGGTGGCGAAGTGATGCACTGGTGCAGTGATGTAGGTACTGTACCACACTGTACGATAAAGTAAATAAAACAAGATTAATTTAGATTATAATTAACTTATTTGATTTTGAATTATTTCTATTTGTTTCAGGTTGACACGTGGGTGTTGGAAACGATGTATTTTTGAGAACTATCATGGAAACAAGCCTTGGGATGCATAAGTTCTTACCTTTTCTACTGCTCGGTCTCTTCATCAAAACAACTTATACAAACAATGGTAAATCTTCAAATGTCTTCTCCTAGATCTATCTATCTATCCTAGATCTCCTAGACTAGACTATCTAGTTAACATTGATACTCAAAGCGTCGTAATAGGTGTTACTAAGTACTATTTACAGGCACCAGACACCGTAATATATTGTTATTTGTACTCGTATTAATGACTAATCATCTGAAATTGTATAAAATGTTTGAATAGGTGCGCAATAAAATAATAATCATCTTTTCAGTTTCGATATCAGAAGACGTACGTCATCCGAGAGTAAACGGGCGAATAGTTAAGCTATATTCTGGCATTAAACCAGAACCAATCTTGTGTACTGGTGAAGGTTTTCAAGAGGATCCGGTCGACTGTGCCGTCTTCTACAGATGTGTGGAGGGAGCTAACAACAAATACACCGTTTTCAGAGTATGTTACAAAGTTTACAGTTACTTTAAAAAGCTTGTACCTTGTGTGTTGCTTGCGGTCCGAATTATTTTGTATGGTTAATATTTTCATTTTATTTCTAAGCAAATGTTATCTCAATATACTTCTTAGGTCCTATGCTAACTACCGTTCAAGTGAGTATATAATATATATATTTATTTGGAAAATATATAGACTCACTTTCAGCTGCTAATGTCACTGAGTTTATTCTCTATAAATAGTAATAAATAGTAGATGGTTAACCAAGGAATGTAAATCACTTATCCCTGCCGAGGTAGTTTGGCGCTCGAACGCAGTGAGAGCGCTAATAGTCCGAGGCTGAAATGATGCCTTTCACCCGAGTCCAGCACTCTATTTTTTTTAAACATGGCTTAGTATAATTTTATTTCTTGAGGGTTATTTCAATTAACTATATAGATAAAATTATCTATCGTTATTTATGGAATGGAGAGTTAAATATCAGAATGGAAATTCATCCCTTTAAAACCAAATTTCAATTGCTTATCGTAAAAAAAAATCATACTTGGAAAGTCAAATTCTCTAGTGCAGAAACATATCACTTTCTGCATACTTTTTAGAACAACAGTGACCCACTTTCAGAGCATAAGAAATCCAAACATACTCATTAAGTACTTTACACAAATATTACTTTTTAATTATTTTCAGTACCAATGCGGACCTGGCACAGTCTACGACCCCGACACAGAGATATGCAACCACCCCAAAAGTACAAAAAGGATTAATTGTGGTGGTTATGCAGCACCACTCACTGAATCTGTCAACGAAAATGAAATAGATGGATCACGTGGAGAAATACCATCTCCAATAAGCATGAAACAAGTAGTAGATCCTGAGAAAGTTATCAAAGCTGACGCTTCGACTATTTCAACCCAAAAGATTTGGTCTTCAACCGATTACAAAAGTACACCAAGTGCATTTACAACCCATTCAGGGACAACCACGATAAAGCAGCATCTTAGAGCAACGAGATCCCCTATGCCACGTCAGCCGACCTCAGAAAGTGGAGAACCATGCACATCTGATGGATTTATGGGTGACAGTGAAAATTGCCGAAAATTTTACAGATGCGTTGGAAATGGGCGAGGTGGGTTCATCAGATATGAATTTTCTTGCAGTGAAGTAACGATTTGGGATGATGAGACACAAGCATGTAATCACGCATGGGCAGTCAAAAAGAGAAGATGTGGGCGAGGCAGTCCAGATGATGAAAATAAAACCAACAAATCTGATTTTACTACTGCAGACAATGAAATCAATTCAGAACAAACTATTCAATCACAATTACAAGTAGCTTATGGCTCTAAAGTTAATCAAGTACAGACACAAATAAGCAAAGGTTCAGTGATACAAAATCAAACACAAATATATAATGGTGAACGAGTAAAGGAAAAGCCTTATAGTTCCCACACAAAACAAAACCAAACTCAAATATCACATGGCTCAGCTGTAAGTCAGACACAGACACAAATTAGTCACGGTAATAAAGGATCCCAAACCCAATTGCAAATCGACCATTCTAAAGAATCTAGTCAAAGTCAAACACAAATACATGAAACAAACATCGATCAAACTGCTACTTCTTCATATGACGGAGAAACAGAGCGGCCAAACTATGAGAAACCAGTGACTGGGAATGAAAATAACGAATGTACTGAAAGTGGCTTCATAGGAGACTCGGACGATTGTAAGAAGTTCTACAGGTGCGTTGACAATGGAAAAGGTGGATATATAAAATACGAATTCACTTGTGGAGACGGGACCGTATGGGATCCTAATGCAGAAGCATGCAACCATGAGTGGGCTGTAAAGGACTGTACAAATAAATCACCATCACAAACACAGGCCCAAAACAGCAAAACTACCACAACAACAACAACAAGAAAATCTACCACAATAGAAACAATTCCCGAAGAAGATGAAGATGTCGGGTATGGTGGTCAAAATCAACAATCGTCTCAAACAACAATGCACCAAGATAAAACGTCGACAAGTACGGAAAGTAGTATAGCTACACAAGTTACTGAGGGTAACCATGTCTCAAGTTCCACTAGTGCATCCGGTGAAAATGTTTGTAGTTCGAGTGGATTTATGGGTGACACTCAAGACTGCAATAAATTTTACAGATGTGTTGATAATGGTAATGGTGGTTACACTCGATATGAGTTTACATGTGGTGAAGGTACGGTGTGGGACTCAAATTTGGAAGCATGCAACCACGCTTGGGCAGTTGAGAAGTGTGGTAAAGGAACGCCAGATAAAAATACTCAAGGTACAACCACAACAACTAACAACATAATGCAAGGCGCAGAAATTGATAACGGTTACCCATCACAGAGTGACAATAATGTCGACCAACCAGACCAGAAACCAACAGAAGCCATAATGTCGAGTACAACAAGCACAGTGACATCAGCTTCTCCGACAACATCGTCACCAAATAGCAAAACTTGCACATCGAGTGGATTTATGGGTGATAAAAATGACTGCAAAAAGTTTTATAGATGCGTTGATGACGGCAAAGGTGATTATATTCGTTATGAATTTACATGTGGCGAGGGTACTGTTTGGGATCAAAGTATCGAGTCATGTAATCATCCATCAAATAATAACAAATGTACAGGAAGTGACACAGCAACCCAAGAAACTGAAAACGAAGGAACAACTCAATCATCATCTACTGCACAAAGTGATAGTGGTACAGAAGAAAAAAATCAATCCACTACTACCGCATCTACTGGAAAACCAGCACATAAACCAACACCCAATAAAGACTCTTGTACAAAAGAAGGATTCTTTGGCGATACAATGAACTGCAAAAAGTTTTACAGATGTGTTGAAAATCAGCAAGGTGATTTTACTAAGTATGATTTTACATGCGGAGAAGGCACAGTATGGGATCCAGAAATTGACGCCTGCAACCATGAAAGCTCTGTAAAAAAAGGATGCAGTGCTCTAACCGATGGTGATGAAACACAACAGCAACCAGCAAGCAATGAAAATGCTGAGAGTAGTACATCGCAGCCGAGTATATCAAGTACATCAGATACTACAGAAAAGACTGAACAGACCCAAAATCCATCTAATAACGCCTGTGAGTTTGAAGGATTCTTTGCCAATTCAGCTGATTGCAAGAAGTTTTATCGGTGTGTTGATGATGGTAAAGGAGGCTACACTAAATACGATTTCAGTTGCGGTGACGGTACTGTATGGGACCAACAGTCACAAACGTGTAATCATGAGTCAGTTGAGAATAAATGCTCAGTAACTTCTGAAACAAACGCGTCTGAGAACCCTCCGCCAGAATCTGGAAGCACTACACAAACCACAGACTCTAATGATTCAACAATATCTACGACTAAACGCCCTAATAATGAACAATCTAATAACAAAGATCAATGTGAATCGGAAGGATTTTATGCTAATTCAAATGACTGTAAGAAGTTTTACCGATGTGTAAGCAATGATAAGGGAGGGTACACGAAATACGATTTTACTTGTGGAGAAGGTACGATTTGGGTACAAGAAATACAGGCATGCGATCATGATAACGATATGTCTAATTGTAGTTCTCAAGATACTGCTTCTACTATACCCAGTTCGCAAAATGGACAAGATGACCAACCTACCACAAAAGCTTCTACCACTACAACCAAGTCCTCTTCCGAGACGGAAAATAATGAAACGTCAAGTGATTGTTCCAATAATTCAAGTTCCAGTTCGAATAATTCACAGTCAAATGAATGTAAAAATGCAGGATTTTATCCCAATAAAAATGATTGTAAAAAGTTCTACCGATGTGTTGACAATGGGCAAGGAGGGTACACGAAATATGACTTCACTTGCGGCGAAGGCACTGCTTGGGATTCGGATATGCAAGCTTGTAATCATGAAAATCAAGTCAAAAATTGTCAAGGTTCACAAGGAGAAAACCAATCAGAACAAGGACCTACTGAACAAAATTCTTCTCAAACAACAGAAGCAACCAGTACAACCACTCAAATATCGACAACCGAATCTTCAAATGAAAACAAACCACAAAACAGTAACAATAAATGTGAAAATGAAGGGTACTTTGGCGACAGCAGTGATTGCCAAAAGTTTTACAGGTGTGTTGATGACGGTAACGGTGGTTTGACAAAGTACGATTTTACGTGTGGCGAAGGCACGATTTGGGATCAAGATATACAAACGTGCAATCATCCAGGTGATGTCCAAAATCCATCGTGTAATAATAGCACAACTACCACATCTACAACTACTGAAGCCTCAAGTGAGTCATCTTCAACAACTACTACCAGATCACCAACAAGCTCTGATTCGTCATCATCCTCGTCAACAACTGAAAGCTCATCGGACTGTTCTCAAGGTTCCACGCAAAAACCTCAAAAGTCACAAGTGAATTGCACTAAAGCAGGATTTTACGCTGATCCTGATGACTGTAAGAAATTCTATAGGTGTGTAGACTGGGATAATAATGCTCAAAGGTTTTCGGTTTATTATTTCGAATGTGGAGAGGGTACGATATGGGATCCAGAACTGGAAACATGTAACCATGCAGATTCTGTATACCCTCCTCGTGACTGTTCTGGGACTCAAAATCAAAATACTGAGGAATCTACGACAACAACTACTACTACCAGTACTACAACTGGAAAATCTACAACTCAGGAATCAACGACAACTGAAGGCTCAACAACGCAGCAATCTACAACTGAATCATCTACTACACAAGAAACATCAACGACTGAAGAAAGTACGACTGAGCAAACTACTACTGAAAAATCCACAACTACGGAAAAAACTACAACCCAACAATCTACTACAGAACAAAGTACTACTGAGAAATCAACAACCACTGAAAAAAGTACTACTGAAAAAAGCACTACTCAATCTAGTACTACAGAGCAAACTACTGAACAATCTAGTACTACAGAGCTGTCCACTACAGAAAGTAGCACCACTGATCAGACGAGTACTACAGAGCAATCTACAACAGAACAATCTAGTACCACACAACAATCAACTACCAGTGAGGAAACTACAACGGAACAATCCACTACTGAGCAATCTACTACGACAACTGAGCAATCTACTACGACAACTCAGCAATCTACTACGACAACTGAGCAATCTACTACGACAACTGAACAAAGTACCACGGAAGGAACAACTGAAAGTTCTACAGACCAATCATCAACTACGGAAGAATCGACCTCACAAGAATCAAGTACAACTGAACAGTCAAGTACATCTACTACAGAACAAAGTTCTGAGAGCACTACAACAGAGGATAATCAGGAATCTACTACTGAGAGCAGTTCCTCAAGCTCAAAAGATTGTCCAGAAACGGAGGATGATCAATACCTTTACGTATGCCCAACGTCATTTAAGCGGCATCCGAAGTATTGTAATATGTTCTATCAGTGCACTGAAGATAATGATACCCATGACCTTGACATAGCTGTTTTCAAGTGTCCTAATGACACAATTTATGATGAGACTAAAAATCAATGTGTTGAAGAGAAAAATGCTGACAAGAAATGTGAAGGCGAGAAAGCTGAAAGGCGAAGAGTAAAACGTCTAGGAGTCAGCTATAAAGAACCGGTAAGTTTGATAGGGGATTAATTTCAAGTTATTTTTATATAATTATATGAAAATGTTAAATGTTTGATTTACCTGATACCTTTTTTTATTACAGATTGTCGCAAGCAAGGAACCTCTTACTTGTCCATCAACGGGCCACTTCCCATTCGAGAAAACTGAATGTTCTCCGGCGTTTTTGAAATGTGATAAAACGAAATATGGCAAATTGCGAGGTTATGTAAACCAATGTCCCGATGGCTACGTCTATTGGTCAGTAAGCAGAAGATGTGAAGCGAAGTATAAAGTAAGAGATTGTAAGAAGACGACTAATGACTGGAGCGGACGATGGGATATACCAATAGATAGAAGTAACGTTGCAATATAAGATAATAATACATAAAAAAATGTATAAAATGACGACAATAACAAACCAATCTACCTTGTCTACTTGCATTTGTGCAATATTCTAACTGTCTAGTTAAAAACTGTATATAAGTAGGTCGTTACGGTACTCTTGTGCCTTAGGGGTACTAGGAATTTAATAAGTATTTGCATTCACAGCAAAGACGTTTCGGTAAATTGTTCGTATGTAAGTCTCTAGTCTCATAAAAATGAAGGAAAACATTTAGACGTCAATATATTTTGCTGCCATAATTTTAAGTCGAGGGTGAACTTGTGGTCAAAATATTGTCACATGTAACATTATTTTGAGCACGACTTGTGTTTATAATAGGCTAATAAATGACTATTTTGTAAGTGATTTTCATTTTAATTTTATTAACAACTTTATCAAAATACAAACAATATGTCTAATAACCTATAATAAATATAACAATAAATTATAAACATTAATTATAGTAAAATAACGTCAATACCTTTGCATGTAGATAGAAGGCCGTTACAAAACAAAGACAGCTCTGTGATAATAAATTCTTTCAGCGAATCTTCCTCTGTTCCATGTTTCGCATTACTGAACACGCTCCCTAAGAACGCGTGGCAAGAGCTTTTTGTAGCTAAAATATTACCTTTTAGATCTATAGTCAAGTTTTCTACATCAATACGTCTCGTAGCATTATCTTCTATATTAGACGGCATCTTTTCAAATTGTGTTGGTGCTGAAATAATCATAGGTTGTATTACATTTCCCGTTTTGACATTTCCTTGAGTTGATTCCGTCGATATAGTTCTTGTACTTCTTTTCATGGAACTGAGATCAGCAGATTCTTCTTTCGTAGTTCTGTTTGATTTATCGTGAAATAAGAAATCCAAAAAATATGGCAATACGTAATTCGATATCTTTGATTGGTTGTTTTCAATTGAATGATTAATGGTTGTTTGGTTATTATCTAGCGCCGATTTGCTTGTAAGATTAGAACTGTAGCTACTACTTAAAACAACTTCAATGTTAGATGGTGCCATTTCTAAATTAGTCAGATCCTGCCTGTCTTCAGCTTCGCTTAAAACTTCAGGTTGGTTTTGGTGCATAGGGATATCTGTTTCTAAGGCATCTATTATGTCACGAATATTATTTACCTTCTTTGTATTGTACTTCCTTTTATGAATTTTCGATGCTTTAGGGATTTCTATATCTATGTTACTGTTCATATTAGTAGTCGCATTTGGCTTTTTACGCTCTTCGTACGTTGAAAGAAGGCTATACAACTTTTCTATATATATGGCATCTGGAGATCTTGGTGTCAATATAATAGGATTGAAAGCAATTCCTCCTTTATCCCAAATTGATACTGCTCTTAAGAAAAATCCAATCAAGTGGTTCGGCAACTGCTTCCAATAATGCTGTATAGGAGAGCCGTCCAAGTAATTTGATAAGCTAGCGTGTTGTATGATAATATTAGATTTTATTTTACTTGGAACTCTATCTGCTTCAAATACATTATGTTCAGCCCAAATAGAATTCATAGCATCTTCATTATTTATTTGAGCCTGGTGCATAGATATTTCAGTTGCAAGCGTATCATTAAGCATATAAATTAAATTGAATTGGTAGTGCAAATATTTGTTGGCAATTATTTCTACATAAGGCAGATATTTGTTGAAGTCTACTTCTTTTTCATTATTCACAATAACATGCATAAAAACTTCAGGTAAAGTATTTTTTCTTTCAGCCACATAGCGCGGAATTGGTGTTGAACCGGTTGTAGGGAGCAGAGAGTAAGTTACTACACTACTATATAGTACAAAGGTCATTAAGGCAAACATACCTATGCCTATCCACCAGTAAGTTACGGATGACAACCAGTAATCTGTAAAAAATGTATTTAAGAATGAGATATTGTTTTTATAGTTTTATAAATAATAGATAAAATATGGAGTGGATATGTATGTTGTACTGTGTCTACAGTCAGCATCTAATATAATATACTAGAGGCCTCGGCTTTACACTAAACCTTAACAAATTATACAACTAAACAAAATTGAATCACTCAATTGATAGGCGAAAACCGCATAAAATCCGTTGCAGTAGTTTTTGAGTTTTTTGCGAACATACAGTTTGAAGAGTGGGTTAAGATTATAGTGACGCCAAAAGTGGCCAAATATATAAATATATATCGAAGCACACCTTTGCTACCATAAATATAAGGTTTTAAGATTATGGTTAAGGCTACGTGTTTTCGATATATTTGGACCATTTTGCATTCACTACTACCTATATACCTATTAGATGCGGACATATTACATCTTCATCATTACTCTGCGCCTCACCAGTAAATAATAGAGTAAAAACATTTCTTGAGTAGGTAGATAGCCGGCTAAAAGTTTCACAGGAATTCACATCACATCAAAGAAGAACACATCAGACCGTACGGAAGTGTAACTAATTTTGTATCAAACACAGTTAGGTCCTCACAGAATTTACAATATGTAGATAGATAGGTATCTATACTGCTTACTTGGTCTTGGTACTACTTAGGTAAGCAGTTACATATTAGGGCACAATCGAGCATTTGACGAATTTGATGAAGCATTTGACCTAGATATCTTAAATCGTAACGACCTACCTACTAATCGAATAAAGTAAAACACCCTAAACAAGAAGTACTACTTACCTACTTTCTGAGTTTCTGACAAAAAGCGCGAATCGAATTATCAAAGTTAATACTGTACGTAATACCTGGCCAATTTTTGATGACAGCCGCTGCTCCCTTCACAGTATTCCTTGCTTTGCCTCTGTAGCCCATATGGCGTCGAGGTAGCCTAAACTCCTGCTGTACCTCTTCGTCGGAAATGTCGTCTCGTAGGAGCGGTCGGTGCTCCTTCAAGTCACTCATAACTAGCCATTTGCGTTATGCGTCTGTAAAGTTCAAGATAAAATGAAACCATAAAATAATGATTCAACGGCGTTTTTTTTCTTCATAAGTAATATAAACGTTCCTAAACAGAGACTTGAAGTTCCTACGGCCGATGCTGATCCTAAGTAGTGTAATCAAAGTTATTGCGAATTCATCAAAGTAACATTAACGTTAGAAGAGGAAAGTTTAAATGCAATTTAATATCTCAAAGCCGTGTCACATGATGTAACGTTTTAGCTGCAAGAAAGGAAACATAAACTTTGCTTGACAGCACAAAGACCTGCTTAGACTTTATCGGCTTAAGTGATCGAGTCAAAATAAAAAATAGTAGGAATTTCAATCCTATCTAAGTACAGTAAAGACAATGATAAAAAAAGATAAAAACATTTTTATTGCACAAAAAAGGACAGAAAAACTATACAGCAGTTGTTTCTAGTAGTTGGTGCACTAGACTAGGCCAGTATCGCGGGAGACCAGTACCCCTAGTGTAAATGTTATCGACATCATAACGTGACGAACGCGTTTGCGTTAAGTCTCATTTTGTATAGGATTTTGAGTTTCCAAAACGTCCCGCTTGGCGCGCTCTTTCGAAATCCAATACAAAATGAGACTAAACGCAAACGCGTACATCACGTTTCAAAATCGAATTTAGTTACACTAGGGGTACAGATGTACATTTAAATAATGTCATGCAAGTCAACGAAAAAAATACCTATCTAACGTTGCTGCATTGGTATCAGAACATTTTCCTTAGACAATAGCTCGGCTTTAACCCTTCGCATGCTAAGCACTGATCAGTGCACATGAATTAAAAACCAATGTTTAATACAATTCGTACGCTCTGATCTGTGCTTAGACATACGAAGGATTAAATGAGAAGCCTTGATGACCACATCTATATTGGTACGAGCCGGGGTTGGAACCCGCGACCTCTGGATTGAAAATCGCACGCTCTTACCGCTAGGCCACCAGCGCTTCAAGTAGGTACCTAGTAGTAGATATAGGCAATTTTTTTGAAATGCAGCCTCTAACGGGAGGCAGGGGAAATGACACAGACCGAATCAGAAGCGGAGCCACAGCGCCTCAATAAGTCGGGTAATAATGCTACTAATTATATTTATATTTCATGTCAAATATTTGATAAATTATTAACAAAGGACCTAATACATATGTGGCCGCGGCCGGCAAAACGTCCCACTTTGTCGCTTGCTATAAGGACGCCTTGTCAGGTTATTCCTATAAAGATGCAAGCAAATCTCGTGCTTATGGCATGCAACATAAGTGGGAAGTTTTGTCGACCGCGGTCACATATAAGGTTTTTAAGTAGTTTAGTAACAATAGGAAGGTATAAAAACTTTTGGCGAGGAAAATTGATAATGAAAAAGACAATAAATCGGCCACCGTACACAGAGTAGTTATAATGCAAGTGTTAGTAAACAACTAGAATTCATAACGATACCTACCTAATAGTTATATTCAAATTCAAACCGAAATTACCAATCGAAAACTACCACTTTCATAAAACCCAGAAAAACTGCCTTAAAAATAATAAAATAATAATTTGGCGACAAAAACATAAAAATCATGTTAATTACTTAGCCAATGAATTAAGTCAATAATATTACCTACGTAAATTAATACATATTAACAACAATTAATTGAAAAATCATATTAAGTTTTACAGTTCCCGATGAGTTTTGTCTTATGTCACTGAAATTTAGTTGACAGACGTCATTATTTATATTTACAAAAAGTTTTAAAAGCCATTTCACGGAAAGTTAATTCTTAACAAAAAGGTTTTTTGATGAGAAAGGCCCAGGTTTTGCCCAGGACATAGATACAATATAATAAGACCGCAATTACATATAGTAATTAGAGACACATGTGATTATTTCTATGATAGTCTAATTGAGGCCTAAGAAGTTCATGCGCCGTACCTGTCCAGCCAAAACTCCTAGAACAGAACGATACCTACACAATATACAATCAATAATAGTCACAATAGCACTATAATCTCTGCGACCAATAGTTGCTATTTATTTACCTTATACACAGGAACTTGAATTTCTACAGTTGGCGACAAAGATGTCGTCTGACTTTTCTGACATTACTTCTAATCAAAGCCAAACTAAGTGTAAGATGTGCAGTCCCTACTTGATGTGAAAGTAACTCTGTCTGTCTGTCTGTCTCCCTGTTATCTCTTGACGCTAAAACCCCTGAACCGGTATGGAGATAGTTTGAATCCAGAGAAGGACATAGAATATCTTTTATCCCGGAAATCATCAGTTAAGGGGGTTACAATGGGGGAGTGGGGTGTGAGAGTGAGATATGGAAATACTTATTATTCTCCGCAAACGAATATTTGTATTGTACACATTAGTTCTTATAAAGTAATTTATTTTATCTAATTTTCTATTGAGAAATGCCTCCTGGACAGGATAACCCGGACAGACGGACATAGAAAATAATTGTTGCCCAAGCTTTAACGAAGACCTTAAGCTTTCGCTCGATTAATTAGTTAGCCCAGTAAATTAAATTTATCGGTAATAAAAAAATGTACCTCAGATATTTGAAGATTGTGTCCAAAATCACTATAACACTAAATACACCATACAATGCATCGAAATTCGATATGTGTCTCACTTAAACTATTCATCCAATTAAACAGGAGGTCGCTCTTGTAAGGACTGCACATCAGTGACGCCACACTGGAAGATGTTAGTCATTTTATCCAACGGCACGTTTTAACTTTCTGCGATAAATTATGTTTGTTCAACAATGGATTCGTCTCACGTACAGACATTATAGCATTTGTTGTTGAATCAGCATGAAAAATACGGAGTTAGCGTGAAAGGCGTGTCAAGGTGGCATCGATACAGCTTGTAAACAATAACGCGTTATCTGTTGACAAATCAACGGGATTAGCCACAATTTAGCGCGTTCCCGTTTGCATATACTAATGGGATGCGATCGCTCTACGCTCTAGATTCTGAATTTCGCAGTTAGGTACGTATACGTAGGTAAGTAAAGCAAACATCGAACACACCAGCTGAAACAACATAAAAACCTGCAATAAATCCTTGGTAAAGGATACTAAAGCCAAATACCCATAGCTTTAGTCACTTCAAGTTCAATCTCAAGTTGTAAAGATGTAGTTACATCATGTCGGTTCCGCATGCTTGGTGTTTGCTACAAACTGCTACAAACACCAGACACATGCCAAACACCACCCAACAGAAACAAGGCATCCCCAAGCTTGCCAGTTTGCCGAACACCCCTTTTGATTTGTGCATAAAACCGACACCGATGCCGATCACTAGCAAATACAAAATAAAACAGACAAGCATCTATCTATCCACACGTTTGTGTTTGTTGTTCATTGGTATCAGAATGATCTGTTACATGATTGCCAACTTTTTAATTTTGCCTACCTACATTTCGAAGAGTTAGTAAAACTATGTTCATTTTGACTACTTTTCAACTCCTCTATACTGATAGTTACATTTCGCCATCTTTACCATTTGGCCAACTTTTAACCTTCCTCATATGATTTGATTATTTTTGCCGAATCATAAACTTGCCCATATATTTTTTTCTCGCATTGCAATATTATTGTACAGGCCATAACAAACGTGTTATACATATGGTCAATTAATAAATTTAAATATAGTTTTTGTACATGAGTATAATAACAATAATTATGAATATTAAATAATAACAATAACTAGCGATAATCCTTCATACTTACATATTTATTTCAGAACAGAGGATACAGTGAAATTTATAATTTCTAGAATATTTTTAAAAATATTAATTATATCTTGCATGTGATACATATTGAAATCCCTTAAATTGGCTAGAGTTGATTTAGTACTTTGTACCTCTTTGGTTGTACTGATTGTTATTGAGAAAATAACAAAAAAAAATCTGCTCATGTCAAACAATTTTATATTGCGAACAACCATCGAACAACTATAAAATTTTCAGCTAATATTGCGCCCATGTTTTGAAGTGTCTATTTTAAATAAATTGTAACACAAAACATTAACATTTAGTCAAGAAAATAGGTAATTAGTGTGTTAGTAACATTTTGACATATTAATTTCATATATAAACTGAGTATATCGAAAAACTATTCACTACAGTGCATTGGTTAGCAATAATTTTAATCTTCATCTTGTCAACTGGACCAACGCGCAACGTCTCAAGCATTCCAGCATTCAGAGCCTAAAGAAATAATTGAGTCTGCTGTTGCTTCTTAGTATTATTTGAAAACCATTCCGTCACGCCTAAGTATGTCTTAGAGTATAGTATAGCGACCGCTTCTACATACAAACGTAGTCCTCATTTTCCTCCCTGGATATTGAGATTAGGGGAATCATTTTTACACAATTTATTGTATTCTCCGTATTCACCGTAGCTACGCCCCTTGGTTCGACATTCTTGATTTTAATGACATAATTACCAAATTTTCTTTAATTATTTAGGTTTTATAGTGAAAAAGTATAATTTTAGATTACTCGTACAAAAAGTATTGTATACTCATTAAGCTTCGTGACCTAAACACGGTACTCGACTGAAAAGCACTATATTATAACACGATTAGATAAAATACTATTCTATAATGTTAATATCGAGAGAGGAAAATGAGGACTACGTTTGTATGGAGAAGCGGTCACGTGACTTCGTCCCTTTCATCTTAACATTATGAATTTGTTCTTAGTATCTATGATGGAACGGCCACCTGAACCCAAGAAGGACGAGCAGTGTCCACTGCTGAAGGTGGAGATTGGGATGCCTGAAGCTGTCCGTCAGCCTACTGCGGTGCCACAAAACTGGAGTGTTACTTGCGTGCCGAAGAAATCATGTCTGCAGCGATGGCCTGGTACAGATTTGTAATTGTTTGTCGTCCAAAATACGTCAAAACATAGACTACGTACAGTATTTACAAAGACTGCTTTAAAGTTTTTCTTATTTCTTTTTTTTGGAATACCCTCAAACTTAACTTTCGATTTCTATTTTTTTCGGTTTAATAGGTCAACAATGTGCCACCTTAACATTTCTACAAGCAATGTTATTCTCCAAATTTCTAATCGTGCGTCTGCCAGATTCAAGCAGTGAATGTATTAATAATCTGTTGTATTTTGTGCATGCATAAAATCCTTTAGTTATTTAGTAAAGAAAAATTACTTAGATTATTTTTTAGCTATTTTACGAAATGTAAATTTTCTTGAATATCTGCTTTCAGAACTCATATCAGCATCTGGGATGACATTTATTTTGCTGGGAATGTCGTTCCTGCTATTTAGCGCTTTAGGCATGTCGGCGTACAGAAGGCAACCACTGTTACTTAAATACGATGATGGAAAGCCTAGCAGCAATGTATTCCTACATCATATCGTCAACAAAGGATGCCGTTTGCCACTGGAACTTTATTCGCAGTATCTCGAATCTATGGCTCTTACGTACCCAAACCTTCGCTTTAACGTATTTTTCTTAGTCGATGATGCTATACGACATCCTTATTATGTTCCAAGACATGGGAGATTACCCAGCAGATGGTTTGGTTTTCCAAATAAAGATGTGTTCCTTAAGCACTCATGCATAAAAGAGTTTGAAAAGAGGTATTCCAATATTAACATCACTATTATGGCTTTGAACAAGTATATGGCAATGACGCCACTGAGATTCAAGTGGAGAGCTATCCCGGTCTCGTATCTAACATTTTACGCTAGAGTATTTTCTGTTTGGCAGAATGGTGGTATCGGCATAGACTTGACTACCTACAACAATCAATTCAGTAATAATTTCCGCTTCGACCGACGTGTCGATGAAATTTTGAAGAATCACAACGACGGGCTCCCTTTAACAGATTACAATGTAATGCTTCAAGCTATAGATGATGAAGAAGAAAACTCTTTCAAATGCTTGAAACAGATATTAAATGATACCCTGTCGATGTTTAATAGCTTCTTCTCGTTTGGGTTTCCATCACAAACGCAGCTGCTGCCTTCTAATGATACACCGATTACAAAAACGCAAAGAGCTAAGAGAAATGCCGTTTATAACTTTTATGATATTATAACATCTGAAAATACTGCCAGCACGGCCGGAAATATGTTAACTGACACTATGCCAAACACAACTGTAGAGAATGTAACTAATAACTTAAAAGAAAACAGCTCTAACAATGACTCGTTGAAGAGTGAAATTTCTCAAACAACCTCCGAATCGGTGAATATAACGTCTACCGAGACCATCATACAAGTAAATCAGGGACAACTCAAGTCTGTTGGACTCAACAAAAGTAATAATATATCAGAAGGACCTCAAGCTGTTCTATTCTATGACGTTTCTATAATGAGTGACAAGTTAGGTCACTTTCTATTGCGTGAACCAGTATGGCCAACACTCATGTTTTCCGGAGGTGACCCAAAAAGTGAAACCGTGGAAGACATCGCCAAAAGAAATAATACGAAGATCGCAGCACAGCTTGCCTTAGCCTCAGATGGACTATTCATCGCCGCTACCGACAAGATGCATCCATTTTTAGGAATGCTGATAACCGCAGGCTTCCAAAGAATGCGCCCTGAGTTTGCCATTCAAGACACCCTTATCACCCAATGCTCTGGAGCATACAAAAACCATGCTTATTGCAGTATTTACAATCTTTGAAAGACGGCCCGGGACGATTTTAATTTTATGTTGTTGTTAAATTTGTCATTGTTATTCGTTTATGTTTTAGTTAAGCCTTATTATACTTTAACAGGTTTGTATATGTCTAAATCAAAAAGGGACTTAAGTACTTTATTCCAAAGATTCTAGAGCGTGGCTAATGCTATTTAAGCGCCCTTTTGATTTGTTTAATTTCAAAGTGCTATTGCATAGTTTGTGTGTTTATGAAAATAAAACAAAAATTTCCAGAGAGTAATCCTTTCAACCAGGACACAAAAAATAAAACAAAAATTTCCAGAGAGTATTCCTTTCAACCAGGACACGAAAAATAAAACAAAAATTTCCAGAGAGTATTCCTTTCAACCAGGACACGAAAAATAATCCAAAAATTTTCAGAGAGTATTCCTTTCAACCAGGACACGATCAGGTGTACTTACCCAGTTTGTACACTTTCTAGCAAAAGATCAATTAAAGGGTCACACGTGGTGACACGTGCGTTGGCAATATCATCTGAAATAATTGACAAAGTTCATATTCTATATCCATATTCGTTTCAAAAACCTATCCAACGTCATCCAAAACTATAGGATTTAAGCGAAAAAAAAAATCACCGCACTTTTCGTGTATCACCCCATTTTATCTTATATTTATGCCAAATTTCAGTTTTCTACCACTAACGATCACGGAGCAAAGCCGCGGACGGATAGACGGACAGACAGACAGACGGACATTGAATTATGAGAATTCCTAGTTTATTACGGAACTCCATATTGGGGCACCAGCACCACCTACGTTTTTTCGAGCCGTTTCGTCTCATTTTCTAACCTTTATAGCTTCGTCCCTTGTCTCAGATAACACCACAGAGCTCAAATTCACAGGATAATGATGAAGTTAGGGAATATATGAAATACATTAAGTTTCATCAGTACGTAAAATACGAAGACTCACTGACCCAAAATCTAGTGTACAGTCAGCGTCAAATACTTCGTAGTAGTCAAAGTAGCCAAATAGTTCGGTACACCATATATTTAGTATGGTGTACCGAACTATTTGGCCAGTTTGACTGCTACTAATTATTTGACGCTGACTGTACATCCCGATGTCCTAGAAAGCTGAAATTTGGTATGGAGCCTAGGTTAAGTTGTAAATTGATTTACATACAAATAACAACTATTAAGAAATCTGCAAACTTTTACACGCCCAAGAATCCCCTAGGATTCAGGCATCAACTCGTCACACCAAAATTTTGTTCTAACCGGTCATACAGCCAAAAGCAGAAAAGGGGGTACAGTTCTACATATGGGCATAACAAGTAAAATAAGTTTTTGGTAAAACAATAGTTTTTGGTACAAGCGTATATCGCTAACTGTACTTTTTTTACCACAGGTAACTAATACTCATCGAGGCAATTCTAAAAACCCCAAACACAATTAGGTTGTATTGTTCCATCATAGAGTTCTTGTGGCCATCTCCTGTCTCCATCATCATATCAGCTCGATGGTACCATAATATTGTATTGTCACCCGACTTACATAATATATGCAAATTTTCAGCTCAAAGCAACTATTGAAAGTTCCATAAGACCCTCCGACCATCCCGTTTTGTCTTGTTACTTACTATTTTGACTATGGAATGGAGAGTGGTGGTAAGGAGCACAATCTCTCATGTGAAAAATGTTGCTAGTGTCCAGCTGGCAGGTGTAAATAATATTTCGAAATCACTCCGGTGGTGCTAGGGTAGCACAAGGGACGTTATTAAAGGAGTGAAGTGCGCTGCCAGTGATTAGATTTTTTTTTATTAAAGACATTTTATTAAAGACATACAAAGGACGGGCCTTACGGGCACTAAAAATGGCGTTAGTTCAGTGGTGTCACTCTCGAATTCGAGCCAATCGTGCAGTCTAACGGAACTAGTTGCGACCAATCGCGCGCGTAGTGTGAACTCATCAACCAATCGCGTTGCGGCGTTAGACTGCACGATTGGCTCGAATTCGTGTGCGTGACACCGCTGTATTGGCCACATTCTTATTGTCCGTAAGGCCCGTCCTCAGATATATATGTCAAATTAAAGATAATTTGTTTGCGATGTATTGTGGCGCCACCTATTTAAGGTTTTTTTGATGGACACTATTCATTTGCTATTTATACACATAGATTGTTCTCCTTTAATTATGACCTTGTCATCTCTATATTCTCTATACATACTTCCTTTTAATTTTTGTTAATCTGTTGTTATTATTATATATATTATAATTATTATACTCTGGCAAATCCAATTTCTTAGTAGAAAAGCGCAAAATTAAAAATTTCTATGGGCAATTCGCGCCTACATTTTTAAATTGACCGCCTTTTTCTACTGACGACAATGGCTTGCCAAACTATAGTTATCATAAATAACTCTTTGTTAATACATAATAGGTATATACTCTTTGCTAGTACTCCTGAATTTGCAAATAAGGCTTTATGGACTATTACTAAGTTTGTGCAACTGGTGATAAAGAAATCCAAATTGAGTGAGAGTTTTGACAAACAGTCAAACAAAAATATCAAGTAATGTTTCCACAATGTGACTATAAATTCAAAGTTTTTAACAGCAAACATTGCTGCAATGTTTGTTAAATAGTTCGGAATCGACTACAATGTAATTAAGTACATTTTGGGTCATTAGATATGGAAGTTGGAAGTGATGTTTTACTAAATCAAATTCGTCTAAAACATGAGAATGCAGCAAACGTAAGACTACAATTTACTGTGTAGCCATGGCATTTTTTCCTTTCGGTTTGTCCCATCTTTAAGTCGTACATGAACTGGTTAAATAAACATCATCAATATCACATTAATATAAGGCTCAACCACAATCTAGATTACCCTCGGTAACCCTAACAAATTTCGGTAACAAATTTCGGTAACAATTCCATCTCACCTTCTAATCCAAACATAATGTAGATGGAAAATAATACCGGTTGATCCCTGGTTGATCCTGATAATTTGCGACGCGAAAAAGCAAACACCTCACCAAAGTTCACCAAACAGCACCAATACTCAATTTAAACACATACATAAAGTGTTGCTAATAACAATTATATGTACAGGTTATTAGTAGTCTAGTAAAACTCAAGGCAGTACTCGAGATCAAGTAAACGACCTATCGACAGCTTAACAGATCTTTATCAGTCGCCCAATATGTCGTAAACAGGAATGATAATTTAGGAACGAATTACTTAACCCCCAAATGGTATTTTCATTTACCCCCGTTTGCCTATTGTACAGGTTGAGTTGACGAAAACTAACGTAACTTTTAAACCCCGAACAGAATAGTTATGTAATGGTGGAGAGCTCTGAGGGCTTCCGCTTGCGGTTGCGCGCGCTGATCGTGGCGCTGCTCGGTGTCTCGATGTCGGCGTGCGCGCTCGCGGCGCAGCCCGTTGAGCTGGAGCTGGACGATGACGACGTCCTACAAAAGCTCAACAACGTTAGCTTTGCGAGGCGGTACGTTGTTCTATCAACAGATAGGTATATACAGGAGAGCTCAGGAGGCGTCCGCTAGCAGTTGCTACTGTCATTGTCTCCATGTCGACGTGCGTGCTCGCGGCGCAGCCCGTTGAGCTGGAGCTAAACGATGTCTACGTCTTGCAGAAACTCAACAACGTCAGCTTTGCGAGGCGGTACGTTGTTCCATCAACAGATAGGTATATTACAGGAGAGCTCAGGAGGCGTCCACTAGCAGTTGCTACTCTTATTGTATCTCCATATCGACGTTCGCGCTCGCGGCGGCTATAGAAGCTCAATAACGTCAGATTTGCGACATAGTACGAGTATGTTGGTTGGCCCGTCAGCAGATAGTTATATATAAGTTGGAGAGCTCGGGAGGTACTTGCGTCTGTTCCCTGATTGTAATGCTGTTGAGTATCTCCATGTCGACGTGTGTCCACCGCGCAGCCGGTCGAGCTGGAGCTGGACGATGAAGACGTCCCGCAGAAGCTCAATAAGGTTGTTCGTTCAACAGGTATCGCCATGACTTGAAGAATTAAAAAGGCGCCCGATTGCAGTGTAAAAAAATATACCTTCGCAGTTTCCAGCGTTTTCCCAAGCGCTATTTCTTCCAACTCCTTTCACTTCAGGGTGCCTAGCCAACGTACCAATCGTTTACGCTCCGTAGCGAATAAAATGCAGCTGTCTCTGTCGCACTAATATAGAAGAGTGATAGGGAAAAATTACTACGCTACGCTACGAAGCGTAAACGATTGGCACGTTAGCTAATAGGCACCCTGAGCTCCAATTGCAGCGAGTTGACAAACGTGACAAACCTGTCATCAACTTATATTTTAAGAAGTTCCTAACATCATTAGCCGAGTCATCCTATATCCTTAACTATAAATCAGCGTTGGCACTCGGAAAGCTTTTATTTTCATTTCAGTGCACGACTAGACACTTTATCGAGTTATGAGCAGTTATAGTTCGTGTTATCCACGATGACGCGCAGATTTGTCAAATCTAACCATTAATAATATGACAATACGAGTCAAGGCACGCGTCTTCGTGAATGACACGATCTATATTTACTATAGGCTAAAAACGACTCCTTCTCTTGCCTCTCGTATGGTTGTTAAATTGCATTAACTAGCTAATTTTTGTTTAGGATCACTAAGCCAACAATACGCCTTGTGTTGGGCTATGGGAGGCTAAGCGCTATGGTCACCATCATAAGCTCACTTTTGTTACTGGTAGCTGTCATGTCAAAGGTAAGTCACAATTTAGTTATTACTTTTGGTCAAACACTGAAACGGCTGAATGTAAAACGTGATTGTATCATTAAGTAGTAAGTCACACCTGCAGCGAAAAATCAGCGTGTCCAATCTTTAAATAGCTGGGCAGATTTTTTTAGATTTGGCTGTTCTGTTATCTGCCCCTGTAAGGGCTATAAGGCCTTCATCATCTTTACTATGACATTTTTTTAGCAATCCTGGTGGCGTCGTGGCGCACGCTGGCTGGCGGCGCCAGCTCTGTTAGTGATCGCGCTGGAAACCGCGTCAGACGCCGGCGACACCATGCTGGCGGCGGCTCTGCGGGGCGCGGCCGAGCCGGCCAAACTGGCTGCTCAGACCCTCGCTGCTACCATACTGATCACCATCGAGATACTCGTCTGGTATATACTGGTTATTGTGGCTTATACTAATAACGAACATTTTGAAAGGAACTTGTTAAATGGTTCGAAAGGGTTAAAGGTAATCTGCCGTCGGAGAATCCAAAATTACGAAATTTCCACACGGAAAATTTCGTAAACTTTTCTCATACTTTAAAGAAGATCGAAATTTTTCATTTCCGAAACGAATGTATCAATCAATTCCATTGAAACTTTAATTTCTCGGCTCCCATGACATCTCAAATTTATTCATATTTTGGTACCTAGAATCCTTAAATTGATCGATCCACAGCCACTGTCCGTGATGAGGTGACGTATGACAAAAGAAAATCACTAAAAATACCTACTACGAGTATAAAAAATACTTACGTTTTGTGATGTCTGCTTTTATGACAGATTCAGCTGACTAAAGGTCATTCTTTTTTTCCAGGTATTTCATTGCGAAATTCTTCGAACACAACCCACAGGCAGATGTTATCGAACCAGAAAAACCCACCGAATTAAAAGCTATCGAGCAATAGGGAGTCCAGACATTGTGCAACATGTATACAAATAAAGACATTGTCCGTTTTACTTGTAAATTGTGTGACAATTGAAAAGCTAAATTACTGCATTGTAGTAAACAAAATCCTACGCCATAAACGTCAAACCATGTTGATAAAATACTACTGACGTCACATAGACGTACCTACCTAATGACTTTAAAATACAGACGAATCATTTTAATCATTTTAACGCATGTCCTCCTAGTGAATTCGGAAAAGTTTACGGCACGTCACTGCGATTCCGCACCGTCACCGTTTTTTAAGCAGCGGTGTGGTCGGGCCTTTATTGCCCTTTAGAACGCTTTGTCATAAATAAAAACGTCACTTACACGCCTAGGTCTCGGACGTAAGCGAGCTAATGTAAACCTTACCTGAAAGTGTGAAGGTTACTTTGACAGCGTCCGCCATAACACCTGTAGTCCCTGACGCTGTGGCTATTCTTGGCGTTCAAAAGGTAAAGGTAGTGTGTACATACTTTTGGCAGTTAGTCCATGTCGATATTTAATACCTTGACTGTACCAGCCACTGAGATCACTTGCGTTGCATTACTGTTTTTGTTTAATAACTATTATCAGAAATTGAAGCAATGGTTTTTAAATAAATAAAAAATAATACTTACTTACTGCTGTGGCGCAGCAACCCGAAATGGATCTTGGCTTCCGACACTAAAGACCGCCATGCTGTCCAAAGCAGTTTCTGTCCAGTCGAAGGTTCGCCAAGGTCTTTTTGCACTTCGTCTCTCCAGCGGTACCGAGGGCGTCCAGACGGTCTTCGACCATTTGGAACTCCAAAGTACGCCCTCCAGACTGCACGATTTTCACCCATCCGAGCATGCCCGAGCCATCGGAGTCTGGCGACTTTCGTTTCTCCAATGATGTTCGGCGGCGGCGGAAATAAAAGATAATGCTCCTCAATATCATTTATTGATTTCAATAAGCAATTATAAAAGTTACATTCGTAATATTTCTATATATTTAACTGTCTATACGCTTTTTTGCACTTGAATGAGGCACTTATTTATGCTCTATAAATTAAACTAATTAATTATAACTGGCTATAATATAAAGCTATCATAAGTTGTAAAAGGGTGTGGAATTTTGAATACAGACAGCAAAGGAACACTTGATCGCGTAAAAGTGCGATATATTAAAGCATGCGTTTTACCTATGAAAGGTATAGTTACTATCAGGAAATCAGCTACGACAAGCAGTTGTTTTTTAGCCAAACAGGAAGTATTTTGATCGACTACAATACATTCCAATATACGAACACGTTGCATATTTTATTTCGGTGTTATTATTTTGGTGTTTTACTTCGCTACTTTTTATTCACTATACTTATTTGTATAAGTATTCGTGTTGAATGTCTTTCATAACGTACCATACAAAAAGAGATGCAGAGCTTTTATGACGCAAATTCGGCGAAGTGAATATTGTTGTAAGATTTCTATTTCATACAATATTCACATTATTACGTGAAAACAAGTAACTTATATATTTTATAGGTCGGGTTAGGTTAATAATACAATAATTAATTATCATAACACGTATTTACATTTGGTATCACTGTGAAACTTTATATAATTCACTTTTTTCTATACATACATACATATTTGATATTTGATAAACGTAAGCTCTAATTTAGTAACTACAATATCACAGTGAAAAACTCACTTTACAATAGATTCATAAAATATTAAATGTATCACAAAAATAGGCGTAGAAAATTCCGATATTGGACTCATTTGATATGTTTATGTTAAACAGTTCTATGATTCATAAGTTTATGTTCCGTGTATACTAAGTAATGTATTTTATCAGAGTGTGACCAACTCATTGTTATCAAAACACGTACAAAATGCATAATGCTAGTGTGCAGTGACGTAAGTGACACATTTGATAACAAAATTACACATTAACTTTGTAACAAGTGGGAAATACTTAAAACTAGAGTCAGGCCAATCTAACTCTGCACCTATTTGGCAAGCGACAAGAGTTACGATTCGGTCACACGGACGTGGATCCGCGCGCCACGGCGGCGTGCAAACAGGACATCGCTATATAATTTTCAAAGCTCTGTCTCGGTTATACAGCGGATCAACGTGTAAATAAATAAATAAATAATAATAAATAAATATTATAGGACATTATTACACAAATTGACTAAGTCCCACAGTAAGCTCAATAAGGCTTGTGTTGAGGGTACTTAGACAACGATATATATATATAATATATAAATATTTATAAATACTTAAATACATAGAATACACCCATGACTCAGGAACAAATACCCATGCTCATCACACGAATAAATGCCCTTACCAGGATTTGAACCCGGGACCATCAGCTTCGTAGGCAGGGTCACTACCCACTAGGCCAAACCGGTCGTCAAATATGAAAAAAGTGTAATTTCACTAAATTTTATCCTTTTTGGTGACCGTATACATACTCGTAATTTATTTTAAAGTTAGTAGGTCTCTTTCGCCTGGCTTTCTACTGCGTATGTTACATTCTTACGTATACATTTTGCATTGAAGGCTTTGCCTCATAGGCAATTTGTGTTGTAGGTTTTCTATCGTATAGTGGCACTACGTCGCTACAAAGTAGGTGCAGAATAGACTGACTTTGTGCTAATTTGCTACTCAGTGAACAACGCAACCCCTACGCTACGCTACTGCTAAGTTACTGCAGAATGATATACCTTTTATGCCGATTACCGCTATAAATAAACATTAGTGTTTTTTTTTTAATACGTGTAAGAAGGACAGATGTTTTATCGACAGCGATTAACGACATTAAGCACTTGAAAGTATTAATACGTATAATCAGTACAGAATAATGAGCTACTTTTATTTAAAATCAATAAAATATAACTAGAAAAAGTATGTTCGGCTTGTAAAAAATGTAACAAAGCTTTTATTTAAGGGAACGACATAAAACAAAGCATGGAAACATCGTATTTGCTCTTTGCAACATCTACGCAAATCGAATTCCTTGACAGAGGTCACAAATGATTTGCTTCTTATTTGGAAACCTCTGCGCTCTAGCATCGATCTCTTCTTCGACCCACGTCATGAGACGATCCTTCAACAGGAGAATGATATCCTGGCGCACCCTTCCTTCTTGGAAGAACTCTTTCAACACGTAAATGATACCGTTGTCATTTTCCGCACACGGCTCGCCCAAAGGCCTCTGATGTTTCATATAGTTAAAGACAAAATTAACGATCTGCATAACCAAATCCTCGTCAGGGCTTAACAGCCTAAGCCTGGCTATATCGTTGGGTAAGAGATTAGAAAGAATATTAAAGACTACAGTCATAAGATTCGCGTATATCTCCTGGCTTAAATCTTCTAGGAGTTTGGCTATATTTTGCGTTCCTGAAGCGCTGATGCGTACCAAATACGTACCAATGCGTAGAACTTCACCTGGATGTATGCCGACTAGGAGGTTGTTGTTTTCTTCTTCTTGGGTATCAATATATCTTGAAGCTGTGATCGGTGTGGATAGTTTAGTAGGAACATTTTTGGCTGGTAGCGTATCAGGCCCTAGGGAGTTGAACAATTGGCTCCTACCATTTGAATCCAACATGCTAAGGTCTGCTGGGTTAAACTTATGTTGGGCGTTTAAGTTGACTTGTCCATCAGCGGTCATCGATATGCGGAGCTTGTGCGTGTTGATGTCCTTGTTGATCTTGAGGACGGACGCGAAGTACTGGTCCTTGTCGCCGATGCTCTGGATGCCGCGGATGACCTCCGTGTTGCCTTGGACGGTGCCCGCCACTCGGCGAGATTCGGCGCTCAGCTTGTCAAAGATCTTCCTGTAACACATAAGTAAATGATAGTGTTTTGATGTATTAAAGGGTATTCATATTATTATTAATGAGAATGGATTATCAAATGAGCCTACTCACCTAAATTTTGAAAACACTTTTAACTTGATTTTTTATGGTAGAACTTTTTGAGTGGTATGAACAAATTCCCCAATAAATAAGGTAACATTAGGACGTGACAGCGGCAGAGTTCAAAATATCAATTCGCCGTTGCAATATTTATTTTATATTCTAAAATGGTATTTGGGTAAAATGAATTATCAGATTGACTGCATAATAATGTAATAAGTATCGGTTAATTATAATGAAAATAATATCCCTGCATTTGAAATGTTCATTCGCATATTTACCAAGGGATACTAAGGAGGCTGGTGCAGCATCGTGTAGAACATGAAGGTATGAAGACAAACGATGCAAAATGAATTGTAATACCTGTGTCCTGTGTAGACCGATATTTGTAGATGGCCTTAGCCTGGGTGTTTTCTATGATGCTCTGCGCCATCTGGTTGGACATGACAGCGTGGCAATCGTTGCAAAATGAACTCTAATACGTCTACAAAAAGGTATTTTCTTACCTGTGTCTATTACTCCTGAGCGTGGCCCGATATTCGTTGATGGCCTTGGCCTGGGCGTCTTCTATGATGCTCTGCGCCGTCTTGTTGGACATGACGGCGTGGCAGAAGAACAGAGTCGCTGCTGTGAACTGGAACAGTTCCAGTTTCGTCGGCTGCTCGCCGTGGCGGTACTGTTACAAAGTTTTATTAGTGTAGCATTTATACAAAATATCGTATTTTAAGATTGAAGGAGGAGGTTCTCTGTTCGACAGAATCTTTTTTTTTGTGATAATCTGACACTATTCGTTTTTTTTTGTTTGGAGACGTGTGCTTTCTAGTTAGTCCTATTGTCGTCAAGTTCGGATCTGGTGACGGGATCCTTGGGAAATTGTGAGAATTCTTCAAATATTATAGGCGCACGGTAAATTCGGTATTTTCATAGTAACACGAGCATTTGCTCACGGCACGCACCGTTTGATGAAGTGATGCCGATGAAACCATAAAATTATAGCATTTTAAACTGTCTTCTGAAATAAAGAAAATAATAATAAAATCAAGAAAAGTTCTAAGTTATAATGCAACTCACTTTAAGTATTATGTGAACGAGACTGTTGACGACGCCTGCGCCGCCTGTCACCAAATTCGCATGTCGGAGCACCTCCACGGACACCGCGAGAGCTTGCCCAGTCTGCAATATAAAATAAGGAATTAAAAATGAATACAATACTAAACACAAAATATTTTCTAATGGATACATCCCTTGTAGAACACATGTTAGATCTACTTAGATATATCTTTTTAGACACTCAGAGAAGTCTTCAGATATGTTTACGCTATATTTTACGCGATTTGAGGTCGTTACACCATTGAACGCTTTCACTCCCAATGCATATAGCTCTGGCGAAAACTCTCTGGACCGCCAAAGACTTTGAGTAATGGATTACTTTGGTCATATTAGTGCCAGCAGCGGCAGAACGTGCCAGCAGGTTGGAGGCAGCGCCGGCGGCCAGGCCCACGCTCGATGCCGCGATGTTCAGCCAGCTGCCGCGGGCCTCGGCGTCCGTGGGGCTGATGGTCTGTGGACAAAGAAAAACTAGCATATAACAAACCGCTTACGACATAGGTAAAAACCTTGTAATTAAAAACCAACAAGATTTCTGTACTCTATATGATGATGAGCACACGCTCTTATTTACTAACAATAAAGTTTTTAGCTCATTATGAATTCTCGCCCGCTTAGCTCCTTTTGCTGTGGTTCGACGATAAGTATAACTCTAAGTTCAGACGCAGGCCAGTTCCATAATTTTTGTTACTTCTCTGGACATGGTTTAGCGGCTAGGCAGTGGTATCATATAGAAGCTGTATACACTAAGCGACTAAACTAGTCTCTTTTGGAAAAAAATACGGAAGGACAATGTCAGGATTAGGGTTTCCAATCCCGGTATTCTGAGATCTCGGCATTCCGGGATCCCGCGCGTTTTTTCAATCCCGCATATTGCGGGATTGCGAGCACAAGATCCCACGGGATTTTCAGTCCCGCATTCTAAACGATGCAACAGAAATTAGAGCTGATTATAATTAATCAGCCTCCAACTTTTTTATTCATCACCATTTCGGATTAACACACTTGAGTCCATAATCAAAAAATATGTTTTAACCTTGTATTAATGGGTTAATCCTTGTATTAATCCCGCGGGATCGAATATATGCAGTCCCGCAGGTACCGGGATTAAAGATAGGCTGCGGGATTGGAAGCCCTAGTCAGGATGGCCTAGTCGGAGATGACAAATTGCGTTATACTCCATCTATTGTATTTACTATGAGTCACCTGCTCATGTGAACTCCGATCGTGCAGATGTAACGACGACCTCACAAGCCCGTACAAGCACGTAGAAACTGTGGCCACAGCGGCCCCGGCCAGTACAACCGGCGCCACAGGTGTGAACGCGGCCACACCGAGTACGCCTATAGCGCCGATGGAAGCTACGGTGCTCGCTGTATCGACTGTGCTGAGCACTTGCGCTTTGATGCCGAGTGTGGGGGACGGTGCTACTGTGAGTTTCACTGCGAATGTTTGATCGCCTCCCTGGAAAAGTAATTCATCTTAAAATTATAGTTGACGACATATAATTTGCATCGATTGGTCATAAAACTTTCTCTTTACGAATACAAAAGGACAAAAGAGGTGTGAAGTGTTTTGCCGCACGTTCCATCGATATAGTGGGAATAACTAATCCATTATATTTTGTATTTCTGGGATAATATCGACAGGTTATTAGGTAAATGAAACTTTTCTTCGACAAATCGTATTTAAGTAATTTGAAATGTTTCTTTACATATATTTTTTTTATAAATAATAGACTACGAATTGAAAAGTTGTAATACTAGGAAAACTTGAAATTAAAATGTAGAAAAGTAACTGGGATCAAGATTATTTAGCTCAAGTATACTAAATAGCTAAAGTATAATAATGTAGTGTAAAAAGCCTCGAACTGTTTGAGTGTTGTTGCACACCTGTTATTGGTGCATAGATATTATACGTGGCCACTATACTTGTTACTTTGCTAGCTTTGTTTATGTACTGTTGGTGTGTCTTATAAAAAAAAAAAATAAATAAAAAAAAAAGTATACTTTAAGCAAAACCTTCCGCTAATTGTTTTATTTCCCTATTGTAAAAGAGCCATTAGCGATAACACTCATCGATGCAAATAATATTTACTACAACTAGTAAATAGTAACATGCATAGTTTCATAAAAGGTGACGTGCGTGGGTACGTAATACAAATCTAAAATGAATCACTAAATTCTCAAGTACAATTATAAGTGACACTTGAAATGTTAAAGTAATTTTTGTCTTTGCGACTACTAAAATAAGGCTTTTCATACAATAGAACACGAAATCAGTCCAACTGATGACAGCTAGGTCTTATGTTGTATCTTTATTCTCATTATGCTACGTGGTAATCTGTAGGCCTAGCACAGGAGGGGCGCGTCAGTATCTTGCCCGCGAGATAGACTACCCACCTTTTTCTAACTATATGGATTAAAGAGGGACGGGTAGTCTATCTCGCGGGCGAGATACTGTCGCGCCCCTCCTGTGTTAGCCCGGCTGATATGACTACTACCGCGCCGCGCTAAGTTTTCACTGGCTTTGCCTTCTCGGCAACGACAATGTAAGGCAGCGCCACACTTCACGTAAAACTGGGCGGGCGACGTAGCGTGAGCGGACTCTAGGCACCCCACCAAAAACTTACCTCAATAATAGTCCCATCATATTCTCCATTCTCAGGCACTATAAGGACACATTTAGGTTGCGTGTTGTTGAGCAAATAAGACTCCCAGTCCTGGTACACTCGAGCGTCTTCATCGATAAACACTTTACATGACTTGGCTAAAAAAAATTAAGTATATAATAATATACAATTCGCGCACAAAGCCCGAGCAAGATAATTGAATACCCCGTACCCCGGCGCTAGAGCCTGGTGCACAAAGTATGCTAATCAAAACAAACCGGCAATACTAGAAACTTTTATGTTAATATTTTGCCGTTTCAAAATTTGAACTTTGAACATATTTTGCTGCAAACTAAAAGATTAACCCCCTTATTCATAAAACTTTACGAGCTTGCGGTAGCAGTATGGTTCCATTTTTATCACCTGTCACTATGCCCGTCACTTTCGCACTTGCATACTTGTTAGAACGTGATAGGCATGGTGACGAATGATAAAGCCATCCATCCTACCATCACCATCTTAGCCCTACTGATTTAGTTAAATTATGTTTTATCCCTTTCTGACAAATACAGAAGTCAAAATGACAGATAAAGACAAACGATTCATAGCTAATTCAGGCCAGTAAAGCGTTTATAAATAACGCTATAATTATTTATTTCGACAACTTGTATGACCAAAAATTAAAAGCAATGATATAATAATCATGAGTGGTCGAATTGAGACACTGACTGACGGACCGAGCACAATGTCCAAGCAAAGCGTCTCCGTTTCAGCTTTGAGAAAAATGTGCTGTTCTCAACTGATTCTCGTGAAATGTTGTGGGCATAATTATATGGAGTTTGTCGATTAATTTATTGGATTTCATGTTCAATGGAGCTATGGGGGTTCGCGAGGTCTACAGCTCACAGACCGCACTAGTTATTTAAACTACCAGACTGAGAAATCTGGTCAATTAGTAAAAAACTTCATTTGGGAGCATAAAGGTATTATATATATTCAATAAACACATACCACCCACAGTTTGTGGAATACATTTCCTTACTCTAAACACAGCTGTGCACCATATTTCACTGTCGGCCTTCTGATGCAGATCTAACCAGTGGTTAGATGGTGTAAGCTGGTAGAACTTCACTGGTTTCGGTCTGGCACATACTATTAGAAGTACTGATATCATCACATCTTCATCATTTTGAGTGTATTTGCCTGAAAAATAACACGTATTGTAAAGGTATCTCAGCAAACGTAGTTATCATCTGTCCCAGTGTGGTAGGGGCCATAACCTACTATTTACTTCTATATTTACGATTTTGCGATATTAAATGATATGACCCTACACAACAATAAGATTATTTATAAAAAAATCCCTATATGCATGATATTATAATCCTGTTACTCACTTAAAACTTAGTATTTAAGAATTTTGCAATACCCTGACAGGGTATCTTGTACCTCCTACTTTACAAATAACACCTGTGTATTGTAAATATTGTAATTTACCTGATTATGCAAATAAATAATATACTAATACTCCTGAGTATAGAACTCTCTTGGATTCACACATTTAGACGACCGGTTTGGCCTAGTGGGTAGTGACCCTGCCTACGAAGCTGATGGTCCCGGGTTCAAATCCTGGTAAGGGCATTTATTTGTGTGATGAGCATGGATATTTGTTCCTGAGTCATGGGTGTTTTCTATGTATTTAAGTATTTATATATTATATATATCGTTGTCTAAGTACCCTCAACACAAGCCTTATTGAGCTTACTGTGGGACTTAGTCAATTTGTGTAATAATGTCCTATAAATATTTTTTTTTAAATATTTATTTACGCTTACCGCAGCTTATACATAAAGTCATGCTATTGCAGCTAAGTTTATAGCACACTCTCATCAGGTAGCTCTTATTGGCTCGGCTATTTCAATAGCCTTAACCTCTAACAGCCCACAATACAAGGAAAACTGACAATCGAATCTCAATGAATGATATTAGAAAATAGAGTTGAATTTGTTTTTTTTTTATAATCAATCGAAACAAAACAAAAAAGACTCACCATATAATGGAAGTCATTTACTTAGGATTTCAATTTCATTGGAGGTAATTTGTACTAGTATTAGGCCATTGAACCCCAAGAGGTACTACTAAGTTAATACTTAACATGCCTTTAAAAACGTTGGGAAATGGAATTTGGGCAAAATATTATAGACAAATCAAACCTTTATTTACACTAAGCATTTACAATTACATTACATGTATAACTTTCGCTCACTGTGTCAAAAGTACCATAATATATAATCAGGGGTCGGACAAAAAGTGCCAATGACGTCAAACCACTTATAGGATGATTTCCAGTGCCGGATTAAGACAATTTGGTGCCCTAAGCATTTCTAGACCATGGTGCCCCCTCATCAAGATTACATTGAATTTTCTTGGTAAATTGAGTGACGTTTATTGCCGCATTACTTCTGAGAATAGAATTTTCAATCCGTCACATCATTTTATCACGGAAATTGACAGAACTGCAGTATTAAGGTCAAGTGTAAGCAAATTCGAAGACCGTGCTTCGCATAAGTCCGGAGGCCAAGCCAACCATAGTCCAAGTGTAAGCGAAGACGTAAGACATAGGCAGTATTCCGCACAGGTTTTTGGAACCTCTAGAGCTTTCCTGTGAAGCTCATTCATGTGAGGGCAAATGCCGAGCTTCAGTAGGGGCTTAGCCATTGGCCATTGGTTTTTGTCAGAACAAGTACCAATGGCCACAAATGTTTTAAATAGCAAATTATTGTTTACGAAAACGGGACTTAATAGGGTAAGTTTTAAAATTACCTCTGACCCGACGTTTCAAGGACGGCGTAGTCCCCATGGTCTCGGAGAAGCCTGTGTAAAGTCGACATCATTATCTTGACGTTGGAGGTAATTTTAGAACTTAATCAAACGCGAATAAGTCCCGTTTTCTTAAATAATAATGTGTCACAATTAGGCCAATACAATTAGATTTTTTCGACCTAAAAATACGTGTAATCCGAGTTTGCTCCACTCCAGGAGGTGTGCATAAATGTTTCCTCTTTTTCAGTTTTTTTGCTTGTAAATCGAAAACGGTACGGCTGTCGGAAAATTTGTTCTAATTACAAGTATTATTAAAATTGATATCTGAGGATCCGAAATGTAATTTAACTATGTTCTTGCAATAAAATATATTGATTGATTGATTTATTTAAGGTACCTTAATATGTATTCGTAGTCCTAAATTGTAAATTAGGTCGACATTTTTATTTTAGGTAAAATCATGTTAATAATACGAAAACGCTTTCTTACCAGTGTCTGATCCACTAAGTGCTATTGTAATTGATACTGGGTTCCTTCTACATCGATTGGTTTGGCAATCCAAAGGAAAAAATTATCTCCTAAGGATCCCAAAATGTATGCACACCTCCTAGGATAGAGCAAACCGGGATTACACGCATTTAGGACCAAATAAATGTATTAAAACAATTTCCAGCTTGCTGGGAATTAATTCCTCAAAACGCTATTTTTGGATGTAATTTGATTGGCCTAAATCGTGAAGGTGTTTTTAAAGGCAAAGTCTAAGGCTGAATGCGCGGAGCGTTCGATCAGCGCTTACGGATGAGGCCAAAGGTCGAGCTGGAAGAAAGCAAGGCTTGAATTTGACCAATGGCGAGGTATGAATAGCTGGACGTCCGCAGCGTCAGATCGCGGCGCGTTATCATATAATACAACTAGGGATTGCAATCCGGTCCGGCGGATCCGGTAATCCGGCCGGATCCGGCACTTTTCAGGCACTACCGGATCCGGTAAAAATCACCGGATCCGGACCGGATCCGGTATATTAAAAAAACGCCTAAGTACAGCACGCGCTGTGCGTTTCAGATGAGGAAAAGGCAACGGATACGAGGTATGAAGTTGAACAGAACAAAAAACGAATGAAAAGGTTTAAATTTAGTAAGATAAAAATATATTTATTATGACGATGACTGGGAACAGAAGAGGATTTCTTCTTCTTTCATGTTGGTGGCACGATATGACGATTACATAAATACTGTAATAGAAGGAAAAATGAAAGGATGGAGAAGCCATGGAAGGCATTTGTAATTTATGCTAAAGAGAAGGTTCATGTCGTGTCATGATGTTGTGATAGGAGATTAACCGACTACAGTTGGGCTCATCAATATGTGTGAATGAAGAATATATGATAATATTGATAATCTTTAGTTTTCTCCGATATATATGATAAAATATAGATTCTTTTCTATTCAAATTTAAGAGAGAATCTTGTGTCTTTACAATTTCATCCAATCTTATGCAATTTCCTTCATCTCCTGGTACATGCTACTCTACGAGTACGTCTAGGCAATTCTTTATTTGATCTATGCAACTTTCCTTTTCCGCGATGGTTTTCAATCCTACATTCTATTATTTTTCGCATGAGATCGTCGTGTCGTGTGTTGTTCCTTATAATTTGACCAATATACTTTTCCATAAATAAAAAAAAGTACAATTTTTTTAAGTCATACAGTCTACTACTTTTTCGGACAAATAAATTAGAGCAAGATAATACTAGGGCGCATTTAATATCATAATTGGTTAAAAGTAAAATATCTTCGTTAAAAGTAATAAATAATAGTAAGCGTAGGATTTGAAAATAGAGTTCCGGTTACTTTGGTTATAATATTAGCGGAAAATCGTTGAGCATTAGACTTTTTGTTTGCCGCGATATCTATTGTCGAGTAGCAGTACTGAGAGTTTCGCTACTCTATACTAGATGCCGACTACGAAAATAATAAGCGTTTTGGTACCAAAACTGATGTATGGAGTGAGCAATCTATGTACTTCTTATTTCTCTATGCTAGAATGGATGTCAACGTTAGAGTTTGCGAGGAAAGAGAAGAGTCGTGGAATGTATGGGGCCCAATAAATTCCACGACTCTTCTCTTTCCGAACAGACTCTACAAAGAATTCAATCAAAGAACAGTTACGAAAACTTGTTATTTTAAGGAGCTCCAATTCCCACCCCACATCCCATCATCAGGCTTTGGAAATTAAGCAAATTTATAATTGTAAATGAAAATTTGAGCACTTTTGAATGGTTAAATATAATAAATTACCGATTTAAAATTTTTGTTTTTAAAGTGATATTGACATTGTGACACCTTTTACTACCAAGTTCTATTTTATTGTTAAGAAGTTATTTATTAACTTCAAATTATAGATTTAGGAATACGTATTACGCAAAAAACTAGAAAAATATGTCATTTAATTAACTTTTATATCCCTATACCAAACCGGATCCGGTCCGGCCGGATCCGGCCGGACTACGGCCAAAATCCGGCCGGATCCGGCCGGATTGAAAACCAATCCGGTTTGCAATCCCTAAATACAACTAATGGCGAGGTGTGAGCAAGGCAGCCCAGCTGCGAAAGAGGACAGCATGGATTTGGATCCATGACCAAGCGAAAGTGGGGCAGTTTGCATAAAGTAGAAGGCCTGGCGTCGCATGAGACCTAACGCCGAACTGCAAAAGAGTGGCTTGAAATCGAACCTATGTAATCACGGTCCTCCTACTGCTCGGCCTTTGCCTTAACTCGAAAGCGCAACTTGATAAGATGCTTTTGTTTTTCGGCCTTCGCAGGGCCCTTTATTACACTTTGACAAATAGGTCGCAGGATCGCGGCTCTGCAGCAACTCGGCCTGGCCGACACATCTGGTGTGCAAGAGACCAAAATACGCTACAAAATCGGTAATCTACGTCGAGAAAATCGGTTGGCCACAAGCCCGACGGTAAGATTTTTTGGCCATGAGCTTTGATGAAGGTTGGAGATGTGCTTACGTGTACTCACTCTCTTACGACCCTTCGTTATAAGATGGGTACTTGCACACGTATCAAAAAGTTTCGTGTACATAAGTGTAGTACACTATGACTGCGATGCTGATGCAGCCTGCACGTTTTTTTTTTTCCTATGATTTTGGTGCCCCCCTAGACGTGGTGCCCTAAGCAAGTGCTTATTTTGCTTAATGGTTAATCCGGCACTGATGATTTCAAATAGTATTTTTGATTTTCATAAACAATTATCACGTATCATTTATCAATCTCTTTATTGACCTCTTTATTAAACGATATCGCCACTTGAAATGAGTAAGTACGTTTTTGACTGACACATTGTCAATCAGATGAACAGTCAGCGTCAAATACTTCGTAGCAGTCAAAGTGGCCAAATAGTTCGGTACACCATACTAAATATATGGTGTACCGAACTATTTGGCTACTTTGACTGCTACGAAGTATTTGACGCTGACTGAACAATAAATTGACTTCGTTATTGTTTAGCTATTGTATCCTCACGATTATATTTAGCTAAAATTTATATTTACTAATATATAAGAAAACGCTCTAAAATGTCATCTTTACTCGAATATTGTGGCAATTTTCCGTTTTTGGAGGTACGTGACAAACACGTATACTGCTAATCTTACCTACTGTTCCCACTTTTGACTATTAAACCTATTTATCTGAGGATCCCACAGACTTGTTCTAACTAATTTCAAATAATTATACCTTATGGTAACAAGTTTCGTGAAATTTATTTTATTCACTACATCACCCTACCACCTGTATTATTAATTCCATGGATTTATTTACGATTATTTTGTTACTTCATTAATACTACTTTGTTACTACATGTCACACGGAAGTTTAAATACAAACTCAAACATCATCCTGTGTGCAAGATTAAGTACGTCATTTTTACGTCATCCGCACTTTTTGTCCGACCCCTGTATATAATCAATCAACATCTTATCACTCTAATGTGGATCCGCATGGCATTCCAGTGTGTAAGTAATATAGCAATATCATGCTTGCCCACTGGCTTGCAGATACGCATTACTGTGTGAGTATATTGTAATATGAACCTTATTACAAAGTATATTAGACTTAATTTCGAAAATAGGTCATGACATTGAAAATATTAAGTTATTTACCACTGAACATATACAATAAATTTAGATAAGCTTGTATAAAATAAATCTTATCTGGATTGCTGGAAATTAATATAAGTAAGTGATTTCTACCTACAAGGCTACTGGACTGAAATGAAGTCTAATGTGCCTACATGGATCACCTTACGATTCAAAAGCCAAAAGTCAATACAAGGCAAACCAGCCTTCAAAAAGCCGCTTCCTTATAATTGAAGTCACACTCTCATTTTAAAATGTCATATATATGGTACTATAATTTTTTGTGCAATACACTGTTATACCAAGAAAATAGAGTGAGCAGAAGTTGTAAATGTAAAACTTCTATTGTATTGTGGCGGTGGCTAGGTTCATGAGTCTTAACCCTTCAGTGCCCAGTATAATATGATAGCACTATTGAATCTTATATCATTGGTCATATTAAATTGTGGTAAGGGTTTTGTATCTTACAAGACAAAGTGACTGTGCTGGCGTGACAATCCTGTTATTTAGCATGCATAAAAAGTAGGTTTCTATACTTACTCTGTTCACACACCTTCTCATAGACCCTCATCACCTGTTCCCTTTGCCTGTGTGTATAGCCCTCGAGATGTACATCGCTTTCATTCCTTACTTCACTGAGCTCGCCTTCTGTGCTTGGACTACCAAATAGGGCAAATGCCATGTTTTGAAGCAAATAGTTTCTATTGTGCAGTTCATATCTGTGAAAGTGTGCATTGTTTTTGTTAATAATAACATTAATAACACACATAAACTATTACAGAAATAGTTAATAATTATTTTATGTTTTTGAAGATAGAACTTAGATAAACTTTTTTAGGCTAGGCTTTTGACAAAGACATAAAATGAATATACTTTCAGGTTTTTAATACTAAGTAAGCTTGATTGATTTGTTTTTCGATAAACCAGAAGAAACATAATTTGGTCTTACCCTCTAGGCAAACGGCATCTGCCTTAACTACACTGAAATAAAATTGATATAATATAATCTAGGCCAAAATAGATCCTGATGAAAATCTTTTGATGAGGCCTTCACTTTAGACTTTGGATATTATAAAATACATAACACTAAGCAAAAGGATTTGCCTTTCATGTTTAATATTGTTAGAGATATTAACCATTTGAACACCAATGCTCTTTGGTACATATATCAGAAGAGAGAGTAAACCTTATTGGAATGCAAGAAGTTTAATATGAACCGGTATCCGTACGCGTCTGTGAACGTCTTTGGACTCTTTGGCAATCAAATGGTTGCAACATGTACTTACTTCACCCAGTCACAATCAGGCAGATTCTCAAAGTATTCTTGTTGAATTTGCACCGGTGAAAGCGGCACAGGGGCAGCCTCAGCCGCCGTTTCGATGCCGAACGGAGCATTCTCGTGGGCCTCGAATATCACGTCGTTTTGCGCAGTGGAATTTTCTACTTCCATATCTCCCATATTTACTCAGTATGAACAAGAATATGTAACACTGGGATAAAGCTGCAAACTTATCAGATTGCGACAAACACTTAGAATAAGGCTACTAAAGAATGAATTATTCCTTAATGATCAAACAAAAACAATATCTTCTATAATATTATGATGCAATTCAAACGCAAAGAAATTATGGTGATGGGCTACAGGATAGCTTATTGAGGTTTCTTCATGTAAGACAAAGATGCTTACGAAATTCTTGTCAAATAGAGAAAATAAGGGGAATCACCACGACGAATCGGAATCGCTGATTGTCAAAAGTGTTCTATTTCCACTTTCGATCTGTCAATGCTGTCATTCGACATGCTTCAATATACGTATTTTCTATCGAATAAACTTTGATATAATTAAGGAAATTCAAATATATGAAATATAATAAAACGAAATCATTTTTAATTGTTTTAATTTAGTTGACCATGTAACTTTATTTATATATTTTATTTTGTTATTCAAATAGAAACTTTGAAAAGAAATCGAAACATACAATTATCAAATAATCGTAGAAAGAGTCATTTGACAGTATTAAGATATCTTTCTCTTCTCCTTACAAGAGAAAAACGAAGAAGTATATATTTTTAATGTATTTAAAATGCTTAGTTTTCTCATACATCATTAATTATTACTCAAAGTACTCAAAAAGAAATTGACTGCGTGAAAAATTGCTACATCAAATCACAGCAATGTAATTATTTATCATTATCAAAATACTACTAAAGTACGTAGCAATCACGGACGTAGATAATAATGTGGATAGAGTATTTAAGTTCGGCCTGGCCAGCTACATTAGTACAGCTCACGCTTATTTAGGGTCGCCGTTATCGAAAACGATGAGGAGGAATATATATATATATATAATTGCCCCAGAAATCTATATGTTTTTTTCTCGTGTAAAACGCTTTCAACAACGTCACTTAATTTAGTTCTAAAAGCTATTAGAGATCGGTGTATTGGATCGCGATCCTGGTCGATTGTGAGGAAGATGGTCCGCCGGACGTCCGCCAAAATCCCAGCTATAAGTAAAAGCGAAACAGATATCCAGGGTCGTGGACCGGTATGCCTATTATTACAGTTTTTAACTAGGGCGCTTGTCCCTCTGGAGCACAGACATATTATCTTATATTCCCACTTAGGAATGTCACGTAATGAAAGACAAGAATGGAGCTATACGGATGCAGTGCGATAGAAAGAGACTTTCTTATAAGACGTCAACGAGTTTCGAGCGCTGCTTAATTTAATTAAACTCTTAATTTTTTGAAAATCTAAAATCATCGGCATACCTGTGAAATGAAATGCCATTTTTTTTATACACCAGAGCTTTGACTGTTCTTGCCACACAATTTGACATAACAATAATGCATATTTTTCATAGCAAAAACTTCTTCGAGCTAGCGATGTTTATAGACCGAGCCCAGTCCGTAGACGGAAAGTTTCAGCTCAATTGGAAATCGGAAAGTGGGTCCATCAAGCCCTAGCGTAGCGTAACAATTCAGATTTTTTGTTAGAGCAAAGAGGATTGCACAATTGTTGACAGACTGGCTGGTTTGAATCTTGAGGGATGTTTGAATGGAATGTGACGGTTCTCTGTCGAGCAAAAATTATAACTGTCAGCGGAGGCTGTTTTTAGGGTTCCGTAGCCAAATGGTAAAAAACGGAACCCTTATAGATTCGTCATGTCCGTCTGTCTGTCCGATTCTGTCACAGCCACTTTTTTCCGAAACTATAAAAGCTATACTGTTCAAACTTGGTAAGTAGATGTATCCTATGAACCGCATTATGATGTTTACACAAAAATAGAAAAAAAAAACAATAAATTTTGGGGGTTCCCCATACTTAGAACTGAAGCTCAAAAAATCTTTTTTCATCAAACCCATACGTGTGGGGTATCTATGGATAGGTCTTTAAAAATGATATTGAGGTTTCTAATATCATTATTTTCTAAACTGAATAGTTTGCGCGAGAGACACTTCCAAAGTGGTAAAAAGTGTGTCCCCCCCCCCCCCCCGTAACTTCTAAAATAACAGAATGAAAAATCTAAAAAAAATATATGATATTCATTGCCATGCAAACTTCCACCGAAAATTGGTTCGGACGAGATCTAGTAAGTAGTTTTTTTTATTACGTCATAAAAATTAAAAAAAAAAATTTTTTTCATCAAACCCATACGTGTGGGGTATCTAGGGATAGGTCTTCAAAAATGATATTTAGGTTTCTAATATTATTTTTTTCTAAACTGAATAGTTTGCGCGAGAGACACTTCCAAAGTGAAAAAATGTGTGTCCCCCCCCCCCGTAACTTCTAAAATAACCGAATGAAAAATCTAAAAAAAATATATCATATACATTACCATGCAAACTTCCACCGAAAATTGGTTTGAACGAGATCTAGTAAGTAGTTTTTTTAATAAGTCATAAAATAAAAAATATTTTTTTTTTCATCAAACCCATACGTGTGGGATATCTACGGATAGGTCTTCAAAAATGATATTGAGGTTTCTAATATCATTTTTTTCTAAACTGAATAGTTTGCGCAAGAGACACTTCCAAAGTGGTAAAATGTGTGTCCTACGTGGTAAAATGTTGAACGAGATCTAGTAAGTAGATTTTTTTTAATACGTCATAAATGGTACGGAACCCTTCATGCGCGAGTCCGACTCGCACTTGGTCGCTTTTTTTTGTATTGATTTTTATTTATTGTGTTATGTAATAGTAATTAAAGTGTTTAACTATATTAAGTGTTTTCCTGAGATTAGTCTACAGGTGAGCGAAGATCTCACATTTTTACAAAAAATAATCTAGATTATTAAATAAAATAATAAAATATTAGCACAAAACAAAACTTTTATGTAACTATGTTAACCGGCTTCTTACACTATTATGCTTTTATTAATGCTTCTTATGATCCTAATTTAACAAAATAGGTACCTATTGATTAGAATATTTCGCCTGGAATATCATAATTACCTGTTAAACAACACGACACTAGTTTGACTGCAATACGTTTTTAATAGTTTCCTCCCCGATTGATTTATATTTTCTACTTAATTAAAAAATATAGGTGTTACGATTCCATGTGTTTGTAAATGAATAAATTATAAATGTCGGCCGTTGGCGACTACTGTCAAACTCAACAGTCCGCCTCCTTCGCACTCATGGGATGTTCATATACATGATGGCTTCCCTTTTGCACACTTCAGCTAACTTTAAGCGTCAGCATCATCGTAGATCTGTGATTGCAGCCACATTTTTCAAATTTGCCGCCTGGTCCTACGGACGAATATGTGTGTCCACCTATGTAGAATCGATTACATATATATAAATATTTTGAAGTCACGTTTCAGTAATAAAGTATTATGTATAAATGTGGGTCTGTAATGTTTTAAGGACATTTTGTCAATTATTTATTATATAATAGCTCTCATTACGTCGACCACATGAAACATGCCAAAATAAAGACATACCTATTTAGATAAAATTACTTTTACATTAAGTACTTAATAAGAAGTAAGACCGATTAATATCGTGTCGACATCATAGTCACCCTAATATGTTTGACAATATAGTCTTGTATTTTTATCGTAAAATTGAATAATTGTCACTTACCTGTGAAAAGATATTCCACAATCAGCATAGCTTTCACTCCTCCAACCCGTCACACAACATTTTTTAAACCTTTTTTAGCAATATTATACGTATCAATGCTGAGCGGCGCCATTAACGTATTTTGAAAATATACAAAAATATGTCATCAAGTTGGGGGATACCAATGAATATTCAAAGTTACTACAATTTCTACCATATTAAATTTAACGTTTTTTTTTTTTTGCTTACAAGCTTGTTTTGATAAGTTAATAATATTAGCATTATAATTCATTGCAAATTACTTAAAAGACATCAGAACCGTAATTTGAATATAGCGCTAAAATAGTATAAGAAGGTTATTAATTTCATTAGTATATTGATATTATTACTACTACAATGGTATCTTTTTAACAATGGCAACATAACATGTGCGAGTGAGACACAGGGCTCCGGTTTTGCTATCTCAAGTGGACCGTTTTCTCTTAGTCTGGTACGAACACCTTTCTGTCTCGGTGATAAGGTTCAATTTGGTATGGCAAAAAAAGTCATTGCGCTGTCCACTTTAATATATACCTTCATGGTAGCAAATAGCAATACAATACAAATTGTATGTCTATGAATACAACTTATTGTTGATGGTGTTACGGTTGGTTGCATTGCAGTTGTGTTCACATGTCAATTTCACTATTATGTTATTACAATTTGCACCATGTTAACATTTATTATTTTGCGGATTTTGCCGCTAAATTAAATATAAACAATGGTAGACATAAATAAATACCTCGAAAGTCAACTGGCACTTGCTAAGCAAAAATGTGACATAAAAGCGAGCTCTAAAAAGTCTTTGGTGTCAGAGAAAAGTAAGGTGGCCGCCGAATTAATATCTAAAAAACAGGACAAAACTTTAGTGAATAAAAAATGTTCTAATTCTAAACATGAACTGAGGAATAATGTAGACGTATCACATGCTCCTACTCCTAATACGTCTGCCGTGCGGGACTCTGATGAAGGCAGTGAATATTTACCTTCTGGCGAAGATGAAGAAGAAGCGGAGATACCTAACATTAACATCCCTGCATTCCCCACTACGTCGCGCACCAGGCAAAACGTGAAGAAAATAATAGATGACGGTGACACACATCTCTACAATGAAAGGTTAGAAAACTGGAAAAAATACCTTTCAGCAGCTCGCGCCGGAAATTATGAAGGAGACTCCATGTCAGCAGATATCAACTATGTTCTAGATGGCCACAAGGATGTAGATGAATTACATGAACTGCAAAATGGCCTTAATGTCCCTACTTACATTTGGAAGCAATTGTACAAGTATCAAAAGATTGGTGTCAAGTGGTTATGGGAGTTGCATCAGGTGCAGTCTGGAGGTTTACTTGGTGATGAAATGGGATTAGGAAAAACTGTACAAATTATAGCATTCCTGGCTGGACTGTCCAAGACTCATCTAGGCAGCTGGGGTGGACTAGGCCCATCCATAATTGTGGCACCAGCTACCGTTATTTTCCAGTGGGTAACACACTTTCACTACTGGTGCCCTTACATTAGGGTTGCTGTGCTCCACCACTCTGGCTCTCACTCTGGAAATCACAACAGACTTATTCGGGATCTGCATGATTCACATGGCATCTTACTCATAACATATGCTGGTGTTGTCAAATACAGCAAAGACCTGATGGTCAGGAAATGGCATTACATTATATTGGATGAAGGCCACAAGATCAGAAACCCTGAAACTCAAGTTAGTAAGCTTGTTAAAAAATTTCAGACACCTCACAAAATACTAATTACTGGATCTCCTATGCAAAATAGTTTACAAGAACTTTGGTCATTATTTGACTTCATGAGGCCTGGCCTTCTTGGTACTTATAATGCATTTATGGAACATTTTGCTCAACCAATAACCCAAGGAGGATATGCCAATGCTACTGAATTCCAAGAAGCAACAGCTTTTGAAATTGCAAAAGCACTTAAAAATATGATTACACCATACATGTTGCGCAGAACCAAAGCAGAAGTGCAGGAGCATATAAAACTGCCTGAGAAAAATGAACAAGTACTTTTCTGTGCATTGAGCCAGGAACAGAGAGACCTGTATATGGGTTATCTTATGAGTTCAACTGTAAGGAGTATTCTAGATAAAGAAAGCAGATATGGTGATCCACTGAGAGCCAGAGTATTAGTTGCTCTATCAACATTAAGAAAAATCTGCAACCATCCTGATCTATATCTATATGAAGCTCAAGAGGAATGTGAAAAAATTGATGAACAATCTTTTGGTTCTTGGAAGAGGTCTGGTAAAATGACAGTAGTACATTCTCTTTTAAAGATATGGCAGAAGCAAGGTCACAGAGCCTTGATATTTTCACAATCAAGAGCAATGTTATGTTTACTGGAACAGTATTTACAAAACCAAGATTATAAATACTTAAAAATGGATGGCACTGTAAGTGTTGGTATTAGACAAAATTTAATTAAGAACTTCAATGAAAATCCAGAATATCTGGTATTCCTGGCAACAACAAGAGTCGGAGGCTTAGGAGTAAATCTCACAGGAGCTGATAGGGTAATTATTTATGACCCCGATTGGAATCCAGCCACAGACAGCCAAGCCAAAGAAAGAGCTTGGAGAATTGGTCAGCAGAGAAAAGTTACTGTGTATAGACTTTTATCTGGAGGCACTATTGAAGAAAAAATATACCAAAGACAAATATTCAAACATTTTCTAAGCAATAAAATACTAATAGATCCAAATCAAAAAAATGTTCTAACAACTAGCACATTACAAGGTCTTTTCACTTTTGATGAACTAAATTGTGAAGGAGATACTGAAACTGCAGCTCTTTTTAAACATACAAAGGTCAGTGTGAATCATAGAAAACAAGAAACAGATAAGCAAGTAGCTACAAATAGTAGAGACTCAATATCAAAAAAGAAATTAGAAGAAATGAGAAGACAGGCCAGGGAAATAAGCAGAAAAATTGCAAGTAATGTTAAGCCGAAAATCACAGAACATGCAGAAGATCCTCGAGAAAAATACAAGAAAAAAAGAGATCTCCTTATTAATCCTCCTGTAGTCCATCCACCAGAAATAAATTTAATTGATGACAAAGTTACCAATGTTCCATTTGACAGTGTTTTATCAGAGTTAGATATCATTAACATGCACTCCAAGAAGGATTATGAAGAAAATTTACTCAAAGAGGCACTTAAAGTAAAAGAGACCGAATTAGAGGAGGGTGAAGTGTCTGGTGATGGAGATGATGATATTATGCAAAATGTAGATATTATGAACAATTCTGGTAACCCAGAAATTGTTAATGGTGATGAAGATTCTGAACACAAAAAAGAATCATCAATATCATTAGAAATTGTACCTGATAGTAAAGTAGAGAATGAGATTCACAGTGAAATTAATGATCAATCAAACCCACCAGAAAGTGTACTTAATATTGAAGTAGGCCAAACTTTTCATAAGCATCACAAATCAAAACGCAAAAGAAAACATTCTTCAGACAATTCTGAACCAGAAATAGAGAACTTGATAGCCATGAAAAAGGTCAAAAAGAAGAAAAGTAAGAAAGAAAAAGAAAAGCTTCACAATGACGATGATTACGTTTTGAGCAAGTTGTTTGCAAAAGCTGGAGTAAAGAATGCATTACAGCATGATGTAGTGGTAGGTTTGGCTGAAAAAGAGAAGAGACATCGGTTGAAAGAAGAAGCTACTAAGAAAGCGAGACACGCTGTTAGAGCTGTAAAGTTCTCTACAAAATAATCTCAATTATAATAATTATAGTTTAAGGAATATGTTAATTGAATTAATATTTTTATATGACTAATCCTTCACTGGGCTTGATTTTGGTTTTATGTATGAATAAATATACAGTAAAACGATTACATATTTTGTTTTATTAATCAATTACACATGATCGCTTCTAGATTCAGACGAAACTAAGTTGGTAGCGATTTTGATAGCTCAGCTTGTGCAAGTGTTGAGTTAACATCATAATTTCATATGTTTGACGTTTAAAATAACACTTGCACAGGCTGGGCTATCAAAATCTATAGTACGGTCGCCAAGCCGCTCCGAGGCCAGATTTAATTGACTCAGCTCGGCCTTACCCACAACCGGTATCAATGTGTTCGGACAGTTCTCCTGATCACCGTACATGCGGTAGTAAAGCGGAAAAATGGTGGAGGGGATAGTAATGACGTCACAAAGATGGCGGCCGGACCTATTCTTTTTGGCGGTGTATCTCGAAAACCACTTAACCGATTTTAATCATCGAGGTGTCAAATAATAGCTTATATTATGGAGATTATTTCCTTTTCTACAAACATTTACGTGAAACCTATAGGAAAAAAAATAATCACAAAAAACAGTTTTTTTATAAAATTATTTTTTTTATTTTGTAAAAATCTCCGTAAATATTAGCATTTCGCAAATTTTGTTTAATATAAAACATATTGCTAGCCTTAAAACATACAGATCGAGTAATAAACAATGAAGCTACACTCATTTATTTGCGCATGGGTAACGATAACTGGCTTTTACCGGTCGAAACTGTGGTGACTGTTACGATACGTATTGAATGGAATTTATAGAGTATCGGTTTTAATTATTGAAATTATAATTAAAATTATAAAAACCAGACACAATAATGTTACCTTACTTCGACGTTTAGTCTCTTTTTTCGTCTTAATCATAGGTAGGTACATATTTCTTTTTACTTAAAAATTTTATACAGGGTGAACTTTTAACCACCAGTCATACTCTGCGCAGCGACTTTATAGGTCATACTTAACAACTTTTACTATGGGACCAATTCCGAAATCGCGAAAAAAATTTTGACTGTCCCATATAAAGGTGCGACCAACTTTACCAGACCAACACTTTTCCAAACTGAGCTACAGCTGTCCGATGAAGTTAAGTACTTAGGACTAACTCTCGACAATAAACTCAATTGGAACAACCACATCAACAAACGGATAGACAAGGCGGGAGTTGTCTTCTGGCAGTGCAGAAGGATGATTGGTAAGAGGTGGGGACTCAACCCGAAAATTACCCTCTGGCTCTATAAGACGATAATCCGCCCCTTACTCTGTTACGGTGCTCTGGTTTGGTGGCCAAGAACAAACCTAGGCAACGTACGAGACAAACTACAAAGACTTCAAAGGCTCGCATGCGCGGCCACCACTGGCTGCACGAGGTCTACCCCGACTGCAGCCATGGAGGTCATGCTAAACCTTCCACCGCTGCACCTACACATACAGCAAGAGGCCAGTCTCTCAGCGGTAAGGTTGCGAACCCTCAAGATATGGTCTAACATCACAGGAGCTCTTCACACAAAATGCCTGGAAAAGGTGTATGACGAATTTCCAGTGCTTAGGTCAGGCACGGACCGGATTCACAAACAAGCTATCTTCGATAAAAGGTACAAAATACAGTTATATGAGGACGACAATCATGAAGGACTCAATCCCCGGGAGCTGAGAATCTTCACTGATGGGTCCAAAACAGACAGCGGATCGGGCTCTGGAACCTTCTCAGAAGACCTGAACATGTCGATCACCACTCCGCTAGGAGCCCATAACTCGGTATTCCAAGCTGAGTGCATGGGCATCATAAACGCGGCGGCTGCCATCACTGCAAGGAAGGTAGTAGGATCCTCCATCCGAATACTCTCCGACAGTAGAGCAGTCTTAATGGCTCTAAATAGCCATATAGTTACATCCAAACTTATACACGAATGCCACGAACGACTAATGGAGGTATGTCATAATAACAAGATCACCCTACAATGGATCAAGGGACACAGTGGATCCCGAGGTAACGATGCTGCGGACGAGCTTGCCAGGCAAGGATCGAATGCGGGGGCGATTGGTCCGGAACCGATTCTTCCGATACCATTTAGCAAGGTACGCTCAATGCTGCTGGCACGTACAGGGAAACTACACACAGAACACTGGCTGAACCAGACTGGATGCAGACAGGCAAAAGAAGCCATGCCTGGCATCAACGGAAAACTCACAAGGGCGCTCCTGCAACTAGGGAAGGTCCGACTGAGTATGGTAACCAGTGTTATAACAGGTCATGGACTATTTAACAAACATCTTTTCACAACAGGTGTCACAGACATAGGGAATGCAATAACCGGGCGTTTTTCATTACCGGTAATTTACCGACGCGAGGTCCCACTAACCGGTTAACCGGTAAATTACCGGTTATACGTTTATGAAATAAAAAACATTGATTTTGCATTATTATTGATTGTGTCCTTATTTTCGTCAGTAACCTTTAAAAGTAATCAACAGCACGTTATAGAAACATCGACAAAACAAAATAATGAAAATAAACTATAAACATTAAACAAGATATATTTAATCATATTAAATAAAAAATCAAACATGTATCATTTCAAAGCGAAATGAACTTGTACATTAAATTAGCAACATCAAACTTTTTTAATTCTTTAAAAATCGCAGTAATCAAAGGGTAACAAAAATTATAACTAAAGAGTGACAGTCGTCATTTAAATGTCATACAAGTTTGCATTTACACATCTATCAATATAATATTATTATTAAAGTAACTAAAACCGTAATCATCTAGTAAATATAAGAAAAAAAAAATTAACAGCAAAATAAGTTTCATATCATTTTAACACTAGTTACTTTAAAATTACAGTTTAAGAGGCCGTTATCGATTTTAGTCGCAAAAATGTCAAATTGATAGATTAAGATTAATAAGATTAATTGTACACCTTTTGTTAACTATTAAAAATAACAAGTACTGGTTTCCTTTAGCACGTCTTGTTATCTTTCATTATATTAAATATTTTTTTTAAAAACAGACTCACTTAATTAATAATGATTTCTTTTCTGATGGACGTTTAGGTAAACGCGCGAAAAGCAGTGATTTTGTCGATCTTATTTGTAAACGTCGTTAAGTTTGGACTGCTAAAAATGGTAATTTTGTATTACACATATCCTGTACTTCAACTTTAATAAACTACATTTTTGTTACTATAAATTTGAAGTAGTGTAAATGAAAGTTAGACGAAATCAAATTTCTCCAGAAACTACTTCAAAACAAGTGACAATTTCTCTGAAAATTGACTTATTTTCAACGTAATTTTGATACTTAAACAATCTACAACATTTGCTGAAACTGTTCTTATACATCATTCTGTATAATTTACTACCATAATTTATATGAATTTTTAAAAACTATCCCTTCTCGTCACCTATTACCGGGGACGCACGCTTGCGACCTCATTATTAAAAGGCAAGATGAAAAAACGTGCTAATATAAACCAATACTTGTTATTTAGATATTACGTAACAAAAGGTGTACAATTCCAACGACAAAATCTATCAAATTAAAATTTTTGCTCTAAAATCGTTACCGGGCTCTTAAGATAGGAGTTGGAATCAGGAACATGTCATCATCAGATCATTCTGTTAATTATATATAAAATAATTGCGTTTGTTAAATATCTAGGCGATTAATTAGAACGTTGCTTAGACATTCGTGAACGATATCTTGAACACAAGTTACCAGCGGTAGAAAATGTTCTTTCGCATTCCACACTTGTCGGACACTACAGACTAAAACAAAGGACACTGAACATAGTAAGGCGGGTCGGGTAGGGGTGGCGAGAAGGGAAAGGGCGAGGGATTAGCGACCACTCATTTGTCACAAAACATTGCTTCCTAGTTCCTACTCCGACGAGATCATAAGATGCAGAAAAGTAAGTATTTTAAGTGTCTCTTCGTAATCGTAAATCGTAGTAATTGTTTTTTTTGTAAGTACGAAGACATAGATGGGCTAATTCAACAGGTTGTTACATTTTTATTTGCCTATACAACGTTCGGTAAATTCCCGGTTACGGCTGGAAATTACCGGTATTTTACCGACTGTAATATTGGTCAAATTACCGGGTAACCGGTTAACCGGTTAACCGGTTAGCATTCCCTACACAGACAGTCCCCTGTGCCGAGGTTGCATGGAGACAGAAGAAACAGCCTCTCACGTGGTGCTGGAATGCAGCGGAGTGACTCCATACAGGGCTAAACATCTCGGATCTCCGAGAGACCTCCCCGAGGTCCTACTCAACATCAAAGGTTTGATAGGATTCCTCGAGGAGCTGGGCTGGCAGGACTAGCCCACCCCCAACATATCACGCAAAATAGGCGCAAGTCGTCGAGTTGCGGAAAAATCGCCCGAATACAATACAATACAATACAATACAAGGTGCGACCAGACCGCAGCTTAAAAAACGGTCACGATACGGAATCGCAGTGAGGCGTCGTATGCGTACCGTTTTTGACGCATGCTCCCCACACCGCTGTTTAAAAAACGGTGACGGTACGGAATCGCAGTGACGTGCTTCACGCGAATCTTTTTTGTTCGCAAAACAGTTGCGTCTTTTACGTCACCGGTACGGTGTCTGCCATAAGATCTCCGTGTAATATTTTTTGCGATTTTTACGCAGTTCAATTTACGGTGCGTCAGCTTATTTTAAGCAGCGGTGTGGCGAGCATGCGTCATGGACCCGGGTACGTCCTTAAACTACGTCCAAAAGAGAGATATGGGCATTGTGAATGTCATCTCGCTTTGTGTGGTAGGGCACAGCCAGTGGGTGTCATTCCAGATCCAAATTTTCTTGCGTGATTCGGCATTGGTCCCATAATAAAAGTTGTTCAGTACCTATGACCTGTAAAGTCACTGCGCAGAGTATGGCTGGTGGTTAAAATTTCATCTTATACCTAAATTCGACACAAGTAGTAAGTACTTACAGACCAACTATGATACACATTTTGCCTGTATAGTGATACATAGTGAATAAATTAATACCTGATTTAAAAAATAAAACAAAAATAACAAATAGCATGTTATTTAATTCAGTAATCACTAATCAGTCTTAAACAATGAACATCATACTTTTAGATTAGACAACAAAATGTATATTTATACTGTGTTTCGACTTGAAAGATTTTACTGCTTTAAAACATAAGACAAACCTACCAACCAAATGTATAAAAAAAAATGTTTTTTGTGATTATTATTTTCCTATAGGTTTCACGTAAATGTTTGTAAAAAGGAAATAATCTCCATAATATAAGCTATTAGTTGACACCTCGATGAATACAATCGGTTAAGTGGTTTTCAAGATACACCGCCAAAAAGAATAGGTCCGGACGCCATCTTTGTGACGTCATTACTATCCCCTCCCACCATTTTTCCGCTTTACTACCGCATGTACGGTGATCAGGAGAAACGCCCGAACACATTGATACCGGTTGTGGGTAAGGCCGAGCTGAGTCAATTAAATCTGGCCTCGGAGCGGCTTGGGGACTACTAATAGTAAAAGTTGTTCAGTATGACCTATAAAGTCGCTGCGCAGAGTATGACTGGTGGTTAAAAGTTCACCCTGTATAAAAATTTTAAGTAAAAAGAAATATGTACCTACCTATGATTAAGACGAAAAAAGAGACTAAACGTCGAAGTAAGGTAACATTATTGTGTCTGGTTTTTATAATTGTCATTATAATTTCAGTAATTAAAACCGATACTCTATAAATTCCATTCAATACGTATCGTAACAGTCACCACAGTTTCGACCGGTAAAAGCCAGTTATCGTTACCCATGCGCAAATAAATGAGTGTAGCTTCATTGTTTATTACTCGATCTGTATGTTTTAAGGCTCATTATATTCCTTGATAATGAAGCAATATGTTTTATATTAAACAAAATTTGCGAAATGCTAATATTTACGGAGATTTTTACAAAATAAAAAAAAATTATTTTATAAAAAAACTGTTTTTTGTGATTATTTTTTTTCCTATAGGTTTCACGTAAATGTTTGTAGAAAAGGAAATAATCTCCATAATATAAGCTATTATTTGACACCTCGATGATTAAAATCGGTTAAGTGGTTTTCGAGATACACCGCCAAAAAGAATAGGTCCGGCCGCCATCTTTGTGACGTCATTACTATCCCCTCCACCATTTTTCCGCTTTACTACCGCATGTACGGTGATCAGGAGAACTGTCCGAACACATTGATACCGGTTGTGGGTAAGGCCGAGCCGAGTCAATTAAATCGTGTTTCTAGAGGGCTTTTGAGATTTGGCGACCGTACTACTATGCCTATGCCAACTGGTCTGACTCTAGTGGCGAGCACAGAAGATGGAAAGAAATCTCAGTGGGGGTAGGCATAAGACTTGTCTTATATATAGTCTGTCAAGCCATTTATTTCAGTAGAAAAAAGGGGCAAATTTTAAAATGTAGGCGTGCACGGTTACCTTTCCTTAGACATTATGAGAATTCCCAGACAAATTTGTTTGACCGGCTATATTATACTACTCTTTGCATGAGACCAAAAGATAGGTACATCGCTAAAACTAATAATGGAATGAAGTTGGAAGGTGGCCCTAGAAACTCACACGTTTATTTAAATGAATAAAAAACGTTAAAGAAAGAAATTATGTTATGATTCAATCTTAGTAGAATATTTTTTTCCTCAGCCGTGAACTTATTTTTCAGTTAGGTCATTAAACATAGGTATGAGGCTGGTAACATTTTTAATGGATGAATGAGTGGGTGGAACGTAGCAACACTTGCCCACTAATGTCAAATCCGTAGGTATGTGCTCTACTGGAAGATTTTGAGATATTTTTATATTTGATTATGAAAATTGCTTAAATTCATGCGTTTTAACAAAGTCGTCGCAGGACTAATGAAGTGGAGTTATAATTGACATGTAAATAGTTGAATTATTAGCGTAAAACGGTAGATCCAGCGCCTGCTACCACAGGACGCTAGCCTGTGTGTTCGTCAATTTTAGTCGTGTATAAGCTAATTTACGTTAGTTAACTTGTTGAAAAAGTAACCAATATGTCTGGCGGGAAAAAAAAGCCACCCGGCTTCAACTTCAAGAAGGAGGAGGAAGTGACGGTGTAAGTAATTCTTGACTTGCTGCATTCTATTCAAAATTACTAAAATAAACTTATTTTGACTTATCAGTTACGTATACTGTGTTGTAGATATATTATTCGAATATTTTTATGTATTTTTAGTACGCCTCCTCGTAACTTGGACAAGCAAACTACTATAACTGTGGACGATAAAACATTTACGGTGCATGCTGATGATCTAGTCAAGATCTGCGACCTGGGCCGGGGCGCGTACGGCATTGTCGAGAAAATGCTGCACCGGCCCAGCAACACCACCATGGCTGTCAAGGTAAAACCCCAAGGTCAAAAGGTTATGTTTTTGTTTGCTTCCCATTTGTAATTTATCAAATACCTAAGTATAACTGGCCTATACTAAGAATTTGTGTAGGGAGTATTTTCTGCCAGTTTTTCAACCAATCGTAAAGTTAATAATACTAAAGATCTCTTTCCCACTGCAACATCCCATCTTTTGCTGATACGGTTTTCTGCAGGTTCCTGTTTATTAGTATACCTGCTATATGCACATGAGCATTCTGCTTGCAGTATTGTGCAAAAAACCGATCTGTGTGAATTTAGCTGTACGGATTTGCCACTATAAACTGGAGTTGTCCAGTAATAAGTTTTTGACAAAAATTTCATTTTTGGTACAAGCTTCTGTTGCTGACTGTACTTTTCTTACCACAGGCAACTAATACTAATCAAGACAATTAGGTTGCATTGTTTTATCACAGAGTTTCTATAGCCTGTCTCCATCATCAGATCAGCTCAATGGTACCATTTTTTTAGGGTTCCGTACCCAAAGGGTCAAACGGGACCCCATTACTGAGACTCCGCTGTCCGTCCGTCCGTCCTTCTGTCACCAGGCTGTATCTTATGAACCGTGATAGTTAGCCAGTTGAAAATTCTACAGATTATGTATTTCTGTTGCCACTATAACAACAAATACTAAAAACAGAATAAAATAAATAATTTTTCCCAATCTCGAGGTTCTCATCCAATCACTGAAGTTAAGCAACGTCAGGCGGGGTCAATACTTGGATGGGTGACCGTTTTTTAATAGATAATGGTACGGAACCCTTCCTGTGCGAGTCCGACTCGCATTTACCCGGTTTTTTATTTTAAATATATTAGGGGACATCTTACACAGATCCACCTAGCCCCAAACTAAGTAAAGCTTGTACTATGCGATATACACGCATCAGCTCCAAGAGCTGCTAGTGTATCAAATAAAATAATAATAATAATAATAATAATAAAGGGATAGTGACCGCAATACGCATTAATGCAAAGAATTTGCCAACATACACGACAATGACAGGGAAGATGAAAAGATGCTAACAAGAAGTAAAGCGCGTCAAAAAGCGTCTACAAGTACACTCAACGCACGCCCACCACCTTCGCCCGCCTCGTCCGTCTCCTCGCAATCGTCGTCGGGCGATGAATTTGCCACCGCGCCCGACACCAGCGAGTCGAGCGACGAGAGCGGGCCGCCGCCGCCGCCGCCACGACCACCTGCGCGACGAGGGCGGCCACCGCTGCCGGCACGCTTGGGGCCTGCGGGACATCCTGCCCCGCCCACGGCTCCCGCTGCCGGTGGTGTAGTGCGTCGCATGCGATGGTCTCAATCCATGAATGAGAACGTCATGCGCGCCTACTATGGGGCTACAGAGGGGGGAACACAGCTATCCGCGTATCGCTCAAGAATACTTCCTCTGTTTCAGGCTCTTGAACCTACCATCATCGTATCGGAACAACGATTATCGGATCAGGTGCGCGTCATTCAGCGGCTAAAGCGGTTGGATGACGCGACACTTGATCGGCTTCGCCAGGAGGCTCTCTCTGCTCGCGCGGACTCCTCCTCGGTGCGAGATCTGCCCGCCACGTCGCCGGATCCGATGCCCGCACCCGACCTGGCATCGGGGGCGCCGCGGGTTGATTTCAGTACCGATGAGGGGGACTTTGCGAGTCAGAGCGTGAGTACATCTGCCAATGAGCAACTGAGGAGGACTCTGGAAGAGGTGATTACGCAGTATCGGTCCACACCCAACACTAGGCCACGATTACCACGTTTGCCTATGAATAAACGCAATCTAGCGCTAATGGGAGCCCTAAACGCTTTACTAGAGCCATATCTGCGGACTAGTAAAGATTTAGATGATACGCACGCGATCATGTATTGCGGAGCCATCGCGGCGTGCCGTGTTGCACGAGTCAAGTTTCCGGACGCTGAACGTGCACCTAGGACCGCCGGAGGTGCCCCCGCATGGCAAATACGGATCGAGCGACGTATCAACTCGTTTAGGACTCTCATTGCAAAGCTGATCTGCTTCAGGGGGGGCAACCACCGCCCCCGAGTAATGCGCTTTGTGAATCAGGCGTTCGCGGGGACGGGTATTGAGCCCCGCGACTATATTGCCAATCTCACGGAGCGCATCGACTTTCTTAAGCAGAAAGTGTATGCATGGGCAAACCGTATTCGCCGCTACAGAAAGCGTGTGGATCGATTCCAGCAGAATCGTCTTTTTCAGAGTGATCAAAGGAAGGTATACCGAAAGTGGGAGGAAACCAACCTTCGGGCGTCCGACACGCGGTCGCCGGATGCTACTGCCATGACTGATTTCTGGCGTAGCATCTGGTCAGTGCCTGTCGAACACACCGAGGGGGATTGGATGAGTGTTGTCGAGCGTGAGTGCGAGTTTATTGAACCAATGGGGGCAATTACCATCAGCCCCGATGACGTAAGTTGTGCCATCCGCACGGCCCAGAACTGGAAAAGCCCTGGGCCGGATGGATTGCACAACTTCTGGCTAAAATGGTTCCGATGCTCGCACTCACGCTTGGCAGCACAATTTCAACAAGCCCTCGAGCTTGGTTCTCTCCCACCTTCCTTAACAACTGGTGTCACCTTCCTGCTCTATAAGTCCGGTAGTACCACGGAAGCAAAGAACTACAGACCCATCACGTGCTTGCCTACACTCTACAAGCTCCTTACATCCATTTTGAGATCAAAAATAAACGCGCACATTGTCGCAAACAACATTTTGGCCTCCGCTCAAAATGGATGTAGGGTTGGGTCCCGTGGTACTAAAGAGCTCCTCCTCATAGACATGACCATTTGCCAACAAATCCGGCGGAATAAGGGGGCCCTCTCTGCCGCTTGGATTGACTACAAGAAGGCCTATGATTCGGTGCCTCACTCATGGCTGGGGAGGGTCTTAGAGCTGTATAAAGTTGATACAGCTTTAAGAGCCTTCCTAAGCGCGTGTATGAGGCAGTGGACCACAGTCCTTCGTCAACCAGGAGGTGGGGATGACCACCCTGGCCCGCAGGATTTTATAAGGATTGAGCGAGGAATATTCCAGGGTGATAGTCTGAGTCCCCTGTGGTTCTGCCTAGCTCTGAATCCCCTCAGCACCCTGCTGAAGGATTCGGGACTAGGTTGCCGGCTTCGGAGAGAGGGTGAAGTCATTTCTCACCTTCTGTACATGGATGACCTCAAATTATTTGCACCAAATAGCCAAGACTTGTTGGAGCTACTGAAAACCACCGAAGTTTTCAGTAGTGCCATCAACATGGAGTTTGGTGTCGATAAATGTGCGGTTATGCATGTACAGCGGGGGAAGGTTGTAAATTCAACAAATTTACAACTATCTGAGGCAATGTCTTTCAGATCTATCTCTGAATCAGAAACCTACAAATACCTTGGTATGTCACAGTCGTTGGGTATTGAGGACGAGGGTATTAGACAGTCGGTGAAGGAGCGCTTTTTTAGTCGGCTCACAAAAGTCCTTAACAGTCTTTTGTCAGGAGGCAACAAAGTGCGCTCCTTCAACGCCTGGGTAATGCCCTTACTCACATACTCCTTTGGCATACTAAGGTGGACTCAGACCGAACTGGACGCCCTGGACCGGAGGGTCCGACTACTGCTCACCACACACCGTATGCTGCACCCACGCTCGTCAATTATGAGATTGTACATCCCACGGAAGTGTGGAGGTCGAGGCTTCCTAAACGCCAAAGATCTCCACAACCGCGAGGTGTGCAATCTCAGGAATTATTTCCTTAACAACGAGTGTGGGATGCATCGTGATGTGGTGGCAGTAGACAGGAACCTCACGCCGCTCTCCTTGGCAAACGAGAACTGGCGCAAACCTGTGGTACTAAGTACTGCGGATCGCAGGGCGGCATGGGAGAGTAAGGTGCTACACGGGCGGTTCTACAAGGCCCTAACGGGATCCGACGTAGACCTGCTCGCGTCGGTGAACTGGTTACGATTCGGGGACCTCTTCGGAGAAACCGAGGGTTTTGCCTGTGCAATTGCGGACGAAGTTATGATGACGAACAACTATCGGAAATATATCCTGAAGGACGGTACGGTCGACATTTGTCGGGCATGCCGCCGTCCCGGTGAGTCACTCAGGCATATCATTTCCGGTTGTTCTCATCTTGCTAACGGCGAGTACTTGCACAGACATAATCTCGTAGCCAGGATTATTCACCAGCAACTTGCTCTTCTATACGGCCTTGTGGACCGCGAAGTACCGTACTACAAGTACTCACCTGCGCCAGTTCTCGAAAATGGTCGTGCCACGCTCTATTGGGATCGATCTATTATCACTGACAGGACTTTTGTAGCCAATAAGCCTGACATCGTGATAATAGATCGATCGCAACGCCGGGCCGTGCTCGTCGACATCACCATCCCCCATGACGAGAATCTCGTGAAAGCCGAGAAGGACAAATCCAGTAAGTACCTAGACTTGGCTCACGAGATAACCGCCATGTGGGATGTTGATTCGACGATCATTGTCCCGATAGTCGTTTCAGCGAACGGTCTCATAGCGAAGAGTCTCGAACAACACCTTGAGAGACTCTCGCTAGGTGGTTGGATCAAGGGTCAGATGCAGAAGGCGGTGATCTTGAGCACGGCGCGGATAGTCCGCCGGTTCCTCTCTCTGCGGCCCTGACCACCGGCAGCTTGGGCCTTGCCCCGCTGCTGGCGGCACCCTAGGTTAGGTTTTTTTATAATGTGTTTATATTTTTTGTATTGTTTTGTAAGTGTTTTTATATTTTACTTTTATATCCATATTATAAAAAATCCTAATCTAAGACATTAAATGAATAAAGAGAATAATAATAATAATATGTGTTGTTGTATAGATACATACTTATATAAATAGACTCAGGAACAAATATCTGTGTTCATCACGCAAATAAATGCCCTTACCGGGACTCAAACCCAGTACCATCAGCTTCATAGACAGTTACTACCCACTAGGCCAGACTGGTTGTTAATATTGCTTACTGCTAGCCTTTCTTTGCAGACGTTTTGTCCGGTTGCTCTTGGTATACGCCTCTCTCATATTCCTCCATGCTCCTTGTTTATTGCATTGTCACCTGACTTACATATGTATACAAATTTTCAGCTCAATTGGAATTCAGGAAATGGGTCAAAAGTAGCTTCCAAGATTTGACCCACAATAACTAACAAACTTGCATTAGTAGTACAGGGTTAACTTGCCCTTTATAAGAGCTTGTAAAAAACAGGATCCAGTTTAGATCATGTGACATGTAGTGTTTAAATGGAGTGTTCACACTAGTGTTCCCACATAGACCCAGCTGTCCCTGCTGCATACAGTTTTTTGCAGGATGTACCCAGTATGCTCATTCTTGCTAAAAACAGAGTGCAAACTATGTGTGTGAACACACCTATGATTTTTGCGGGATTCAGTAAAAAGCTGTTCCCGCAGAACTGGAACTCAGTGGGAAAAAGCCCTAAGTTCTTCCAGTTTATGATGTAGGTAGTGTAGCTTTCTTATTCTAGTACCTATTCACTTCTGTCCATAGCAATAGCTATAAATAAATAATAAATTATTTACTTGGCAGGCCAGAAACCCAAAAAAATACAATGCACATAATACAAGGTGTAAAAGAAAACATAAAATACAGTAAAGAATAAAAATATAATAATGATGCTTATCTAAAACAATTAAATAAAACATTTTGTACATTAAGTTCATTTTAGCAATAAAATTCTGTTTTCTATTAGGCCACACGGAGCGAGCATACGCGCGAGACAATTTCCTCACCAAAATGGCCAGTGTAGACGTGCCTCGGCCGAGGCGGCGCGCTCAGGCGAGGAAAACGCGAGCGGTACCTAATTTGCACTGCTCGGTTTACTCGTGAGGAAATTGCTTCGCGCGTATGCTCGCTCTGTGTCGACCCGGCTATTCAAATTAATACTTTAAAAAACACTAGAAAAATACGCTTATGATACGATATTCCATCATGGAATGCCAGTGCCTATCTTCCGGCTTCATCATCAGACCTTGAAACCTAATCGTGGTCAAAGTTCATTACAAGACTTTTCTAACAAATCCAAACACAGCTATGATACGATGTTCCATCATAAAGTTCCAGTTCATATCTTCCGGCTCCATCATCAGATCAGTTTGACAGTACCATATTATTGTATTGTCATCAGAACTACACACAGCTGCCAATTTTCATGACGCTACGATCCTTGGAAGATGGTTAAATTAGTTACCTTAGATTCTATTACATAGTTACATTCAGGTCGACCTAATAAAAGCGTGTTAATAAAATTAACCTTAAACATACTACTGTAGACTGTAGTCAGACCAGGCTAACGCACAAACATTGATGTGCTAAAGTGGGAAAGGACAATAATAAATATCATATTTTAATAAATTTGATGTTTACGCTGATACTAAGGTCAATGTGGACAAAACGTTCTACAAGGGACGACCATGTAGTAAGTTCATTAGTTCATTTGTCGCTTTTAACTCGTGTGTTTGTATTTGTATACTTGGTGGAGTCCCACTTACATAATGTTGGTTATGCCAAAGTAAGTTACGCACAATCTAACTAATATGTCAGTGTCAAACTCGTGGTAGCCATACTTGTGTTTAACAGCGTAATTCCAATAGTTCCAATTTAAAGTTAAAAAACCATAATAACAAAAATTTTACTTATTCAAGACTGTTTGTTTCAGCGAATCACAGCAACATTTAACACACAGTCCCAAGAGCTGAAGCGTCTGCTAATGGACCTGGATGTCTCCATGCGCGCCAGCGCGTGCCCCTACACCGTGCACTTCTACGGAGCCATGTTCCGCGAGGGCGACGTCTGGATCTGCATGGAAGTCATGGACATGAGCCTCGACAAGTTCTATGCTAAAGTCTACAAGAACAACCGGACCATACCTGAGAACATACTCGGTAAAATAGCTTTCTCTGTTGTCAGCGCCTTACACTACCTCCACTCAAAACTCAAGGTAATCCACAGAGATGTGAAGCCTTCCAATATACTCATCAACAGAAAGGGAGAAGTCAAAATGTGTGACTTTGGTATATCGGGTTATTTAGTTGATTCTGTTGCTAAAACTATTGATGCAGGATGCAAACCGTACATGGCTCCCGAAAGGATCGATCCTACGGGCAATCCTGGCCAATATGATATACGTAGCGATGTTTGGTCTTTAGGGATATCAATGATAGAACTAGCTACAGGTAAATTCCCGTATAATACCTGGGGCACGCCATTTGAGCAGTTGAAACAAGTAGTCAAAGACGACCCGCCCAGTCTTCCAAAAGATCAATTTTCTGCGGATTTTGATGACATGATCACACAGTGCCTGAAGAAAGACTACAAGCAGAGGCCCAACTATGATGCCTTGCTCGCTCACCCGTTCTGCCAAGAGCACAGTCAGAAAGAAACAGACGTCTGCTCTTTCGTCATAGAGATATTAGACTTGCCCGAAGACTCCTAGTACCGGCGAAAATATTTTCTTACCTCTAAGTACAAGTGTTTAGTTACTAACATTAGCGTAGGAACGGAAAATGCAATTAAAAATTGTTATTAACAAATGTAACTAGTGTTGATTTGTATTAATCATGTAATTAGCATAGTTAACGAGGACGTCGAACGAAACGATCGCCGATGACTGTTGTGTATAATATACATCACAAATTACTTAGTCTTAATAAACGATGTATTTGTTTCGATGGTCTTGTTTCATTTTTCTTAAAACACGTACCTTCAGCAAAAAGAAACACAATCTCTTGTATTGCGAGTTGCAGTATAAGAGATAATTTTTCGTTCGATCTGGGTCATACACACGGAAAAACAAATTGGTCTCTTCTGTTTCCGAAAGCTAAGAGTATAATTAGCCTAATGTATGGCTGTGACATATTTACCTGAACTTAAACTGCTCTTGACATAGTTTTGGGCTGTAACAGAATTATTTGCGTTTACCAATGCTCTTTGGGAAACAGAAAATACAAATTGAACCTAAATCTGTGTATAACTTAACGACCCTTCTGCATTTATTTATCTTTTGGTGTATTTTCCTGAAAAAAATTGTATTACAGTGGTAGGTATAGAATAAATTATCATGAAAAAAATATATTTAATTTGGAAATATTTATTGTAATAATTTGTATGTTTATCAAAAACAGTGTACTGTAAAACAGTAAGTACAAAATAGAGCGTAATATAAATAATTAAATAAGTACTATGTCACTTTTCCTTAACTTAAAACAGTAGTTTCAGCCGCTTAGGCCTCGTCAGGGCTCGGGTTTTAGCCAACCGACCGGTTGGTTTGATCCCGAGCCAAAGTACGAAAAACGTTCAAAAATGTTAGTAAAATTGACTAGAAAGGCGAGTTCATGCCCAGTTTCGTCCCGAAATCCAATCGGGCTCGTCTTTGATTTCGCACGTCGGCCCTGCAACCAAACAAAGAAAAAATTAAATTAAGACAATTTTTTAACATTAAATAATTATATGGCCCGTCTTGGTCACAACATAGTCGGCGTACACTAAACGATAGATGGCGTTACTTTTGAAGCAGGTATTTACTTGATTTCCTGCCACTTGATGAACTCGTTTAGCGCGAACACAGCGAGAAGCGAGCCGCCGTAGCCGAGCGCCAACCGCCAAGGAACGTGGTACCGCAGCGAGCATAGCTCCCAGTTCTCACAGGAACCATAGTTGTGTCGCAGCATGAATAGGCTTATGGCAGCTTGGAAGAGTATTCTGAAACGTCGTCATGTATTATTGCTACTTTGTCGACTCAAGAAAACAAAATATCGAACAAAGTAGGTAATATCTACTTATACTACCTATTAGCATAGAGAAATAAGTAAGCATAGAGCTTAGAGCATTTAACCAGCCGGAGTCACTTTTAAGAGCTTACCCCTCCGTCGAAAACCTCGGCCAATGGTCATGCTCACGTCATACTTATTGTATGGACTGACGTTTATCTGACATGGCTATTTGTACATTACGAATACATAGCCATACATTTCACGTGCCTCTCCCCCGCAAAAATCGGCAGACTGTTTTGTACAGAAAATGACAGACAAGGCGTCTCCAGTTTTTAAATGCTGTAAGGCATAGATTGCTCACTCCATACAAAGATAAAAACCTATTTATAATAACCTATTCATTCATTCATTGTTATCGTGTAATTTCGACGCAGTTATATGTATCTTGTTCACGAGTAACACGGTCCACGGGGGGTCGATTTAAGTCTAGTGAAACTAACCGTAAATCATTGATAACTGTTTTTGCGAAAGCTTTTTTATAAAACGCTTTAAGCACAATAAGTATTAAGCAAGACTTATTAGCAATACGTTTTACCATACCTCCCATACAAAGTCAAAGTCAATATATTCTTTATTCAAATAGGCCTAGCAACAAGCACTATTAAAAAAAAATTTCACGGAATTTGAACTAATCTATTAGGCTTAACAGACGGTTAATGAATAAGCGCATTATGGTAATGGCACAAATCTTGAGACATTTAAGAGAAAATAAGGGATATTTATGATATTTCACTGACATCTGTAAAATTTCTACCGCTTTGCGCGTTCAACGTCTGATGTAGTGATGTCCAATTCATCTTTCATGATTTCGACATGTTCAATGAAAATCTGAATTCCAGATAATTAACAATTAAAACTATGTTTTTTTCATCAGCCATGGACAGTCTCATTATTGGCCCCACGTCCTTCATATATAGGTACAAAACTTCACTTACAGAACGAGCACGGCGACGGACCACACCTTGTTGCTCCAAAAGCAACGCTGCCAAATGGAAGATTGTCGATGTATGAAAGACAACGATATAACAACTGTGGACAAAGAAAAATAAATATTCAATAGAAATAAATTGCCACTAGGTATATTCAAGCCAATTTTTTAAAGGTGGTTTTAACAGTAGATTTGGATGCTCACGCTGTTCCTGTGAGCGAGCGGGACGCTATTTACGTGCATATTATTGTTGTCTCGTTTACACAACGGAGCGGCATGCGGATCCGTATCAGTTTGACAACTGCGCTTATCGGTGATAAAAAGAGACACTTGCTTGTAAAACAAGCTGTACAAGCTTACATAAAAGCTCTTAATATTAAAACTGTGAGCCCCAGAATCCAAGAACAGCTGTCATGTTGTTGTTAGGTATAAGTAGGTAGTTGGAAAGTGACATTTTACTTAAATGCACGGTAAGCAATGCTAGTGTGATGTGCAGCGCCAGATAGAACCCGTCGTAGAAGTCGTCGCCCCAACCGTGCCAGCTCTTCCTGGTTAAGTTGTGGGCTTCGGATGTTTGCCCACGTTGACTGTTGTTATGTATGAACGTGATAACTCACTTAAATGCAAGGTGAGCAATGCTAGTGTGATGTGCTGCGCCAGATAGAACCCGTCGTAGAAGTCGTCGCCCCAGCCGTGCCAGCTCTTCCTGGTCAAGTCGTGGGCTTCGGAATAGTTGCCCACGTTGATTGGATACACGATCCAGCAGGATGTCGCGTTGGTTGCTTCGGAAATTTGCTCGCAGAACGATCTGCAAGAACAGTGGACTTTAGTTTGGTATTCATTTGAGTTCGCGTCTTATTAGGCCAACTATTATCATGTCTTTTATAGGTTAGGTGGAGTGTCAACTTTACAAACATATGAAAACATCAAGACACACAATGGACTATTTCGCCGTCCCCAAAATGCGTAAAAAAATGAATTCGTTTGTCGGTTGTGCAAATATAAATAGGTACCTCAATGTAAATCCGTACAGCACCAGTATGGAGATCACGGAGGGGAGGAATTTGCACGCGTAGCACCAGAATACGAACAGGATCATCTGGGGACAAAATTACGTGTTAAAGCGTTTGTACCACAACATCCTCTAATATAAACAAAGTATCTCGATGTATTTTACGTCATGCAATCTTCTTTTTGAAATCACAGTCGTAATGTAGCCGCTGTCGTCAAAACTATATCCCTAACTAGAGAGCGGGCGCCAATAATTCGAATTTAGCGGGTGTAATATGAAATTTCTTCATATAGTAACCAATTAACGTAGTAAAGCGTCAGAGAGTGCTTCATTGATTAAACTCGCAATGCAAACGCGTGAGACCGGCGTGTTGTGACGTATGCGACGTGTGGCCCCTCACCCGGCTGTGCGCCGCGAGCTGCGGCCTGGTGGCGGCGCGCTGCATGACGGCGGCGTCCACGGGCGCGAAGGCCAGCGCCGTCCCGAGGAGAGCCGCCGCCGCGCTGCTCAGGGCCGCGCCGCCCGCGCTCAATACCAGCGGCAGGAACGCGTACAGCGACCCAACCTGGAAACAAACAATTACACATGTCACTAAGTAATACACGTAGTAATACATCCAATATTTATTCCGTGAGATCACGTAGTATCCTGGTATCCTAACACACATATATTTGGCCACTTTGGCCATCATTACCTATTTCATGCTGACTGTACATTTCTGCAACGTTGAAGTTGCGTATTTACGGTCCTTCCAGGGCACTATGTCCAAAGGTCAAAACGTCCAAGGAGTCAATATGTCCAAAGGTCAAAACGTCCAAGGAGTCAATATGTCCAAGGAGTCAACACGTACAAAGGTCAAACCGTCCAAAGAGTTAATTTGCCGAAGGAGTTAAAACGTCCAAAAAGTCAATATGCCCAAGTGTCAAAATATCCAGAGAGTCAATATATCCAAATACTAATATGTCCAAAGAGTCAATATGTCCAAGGAATCAAGATAACCAAGGGTCAAAACGTCCAAGTAATCAATATGTCCAAGGAATCACAATGTCCAATGGTCAAAATGTCCCAGTAATCAATATGTCTAAGGAGTCACAATGTCTAAAGAGTCGATATCAATATGTCCAAGGAGTCAACAAGTCCAATTAGTAAATATATCCAAGTGCCAAAATGTCAAAGGGTCAAAATGTTCACGGAATCAATATGTCCACCTTCGTGGGTTAACCCACGGAATAGCTGGAGTTTACGTTATTTTGAAAACAATAATATTTATGTCTTTTTATACCTTTTTAGGGTTCCGTACCCAAAGGGTAAACGGGACCCTATTACTAAGACTCCGCTGTCCGTCCGTCCGTCTGTCACCAGGCTGTATCTCATGAGCCGTGATAGACAGTTGACACCTTGGGCAAATTGACTCCTTGGACATGTTGACTCCTTAGAAGTTTTGACTCCTTGGATGTTTTGACCCTTGGACATTTTGACACCTTGGATGTTTTGACCCTTGGACCTGTTGACTCCTTGGACGTTTTGACCCTTGGACATTTTGACACCTTGGACATATTGACTCCTTGGATGTTTTGACCCTTGGACCTGTTGACTCCTTGGACGTTTTGACCCTTGGACATTTTGACACCTTGGACATATTGACTCCTTGGATGTTTTGACCCTTGGACCTGTTAACTCCTTGGACGTTTTGACACTTGGACATTTTGACACCTTGGGTATATTGACTCCTTGGACGTTATGACATTTGGATGTGTTGACTCCTTGGACATATTGACTCCTTGGACGTTTTGACCCTTGGACATATTGACTCCTTGGACGTTTTGACCTTTGGACATAGTGCCCTGGAAGGTTTACGGTGTGTTATCATTGCCAGGTCACAAAACTTTTTGGCGTAGTGAAGGGACCCGAGTCTGAGGGGTTAATAGAACGACTCACCTGTAGGACAGAAATGAAGCACACGGCGCACATCCAGAACTGCGTGGAGTTCCACAGGCAGGAGGTGAAGTGGCGCGACATCGTGATCAAAGTGAAGAGGGAAACGTCCGCGTCACGCGTCATCTGGCAATGTCAACCAAATACACGGTTTTATATCCATTGGAGATGGTTGGGATTTGTTTAATTAATTTTAAGAAATGTTAGATAATTAAGTAGTCGTAGATTTTATCTATTAAGCTCAATATAACATTGTACAGAAGCGTACACTTACAGATTAAAGCGAAATAAAATAATATCGTTACTTTTTAAAGCAAAACACTTTATGTATTAATATTTTTATTTATTTTGAAAGGAGTACCTCCAATATTACAACTACCACCACAACTAATTCACTATATAATATAGTCTATATACATATGTTTTATGTAATACATATACAAAAGTTAAGTGTGAGAATACGTAGTGTTGGGGGATCTGTAGACATTGTAGTTACAAAGTAGGTATATTTATTTTAAGATCTTCAATAATCATCATGGTATTTATTTAAATACGTCTTCATCTTATCAAATATGGTGCTCTTCCAATATTGGCTGTAGGCCATATCGAAGTGGTTCCACAGTGGATCCTCAATCTTGACGTACTCCAATACGTTAGGCAGCTGCTCCACGGCCCAATCCAAGTCCCGAGTGTCTACTAGATGGTCCGACTTGCCGATGAAAATTACGGTCGGCGCCGTCGTTGCTCCAAGATCGAAATCCGGCGGCTCAGGAGCCCCATAAACTTCCGCATTACGTTCAGATCCGTAATCAAACTTAACGAAATTGAGGTTGTTCATGGCCTGGCCGTATTTCGCCAGGTTTTGGATCGACGTCCCTGCTGGATCATGTTGGAATACTTCTTTATAAGTCTCTGCTGTAATCGAGCCCGGATGGGACGAATCTACTAAAGACAATCCCTTACTGCAAAGAATCGCTGCCAGGGCTTTTACTTGGCAAAATGTACTTGCGCCTGTTTGGATAGGCATGCCTCTTGATAAAACCTCCCATATTCCTGCAGTCTCTAGAAGCTTTTGCGCAGTGTTTACGGCAATCGTTCCCGTCCTATAAAGTACAGATTTTGTGTAGTATTGTCTTGTGGCTGGCGCTAAACCGATGAAAAGACTAATTTTGTCAGCGTATGCGGACCTTTCCGAGTTCATGATAAAGAAAGCCCCAGCGCCTTGCGAGAAACCAATATAGATCAGCTTTTGTGTATTCGTGGCGTCCAAGATATAGTCGACCATAGCAGGAACATCGTAAATTCCCAGTTCGTCAACTGAGAACTTCCAGAATTTCAAGTCTTTGTCGGGATTTAATTCCATATGTTGCCGAGAGTTATGGTTGCCGCGTGCATTTCCGAACCAGACGTCGTAGCATTCTTTAGCTAGGAGAAAACCCGGAGAATCGGGTCCGGAGAGTATGAAATTTTCGGAGGCTTCAAGAAGATCATGCATTAAGAGTATCGGGGTTTTCTTAGCACATTTACTCCCGGCCGGTATCCTGAACATGGTTAGTACGTATCCATCGTTGGTTATAACTTGGTGTGTCTTAGCATCGTAACCGTTCTCGGAGGCGAGTTGGTTGAAATCTTTGATGTTAGTGGTGATACCCTCGAGAGGTCGCGACGTTAGAGGTGGCGTTAGGTCAGCAACTGCGTTTATGACATTCAGTGCCGCTAAAGGCTCTGTTATGAATAACAGAAGCAAAAATCCGTTTAGCGCAGTCCAAGCCATATTTTTAACTGACACCAATATTATTATAGATAGAAAAAACCCCGATAGTATGTCCTTAGTATGTACTCAAGTGGCAGGTTCAGTAAAGTTAAAAAAATATGTAATCTTGTGCCTTATTCCGCAGTTATAAGTTTCAAACACGTACCATAAACATTGGACTTAATTCATTATCATTAAGTAATTATTTACTTAGTATTGCATATGTTTGACGACGTACATACTTGAAGCACACTACTTTTTTGCACTTAAATTTTGTCTGCGGTAAACTGGTCTTAACAAAACGATAGGAAACAGGAACTTACAGTAGCAGTAGGTATAGATAAATTATCAAGAGCTCTGCATGACATTTGTAGTAGTTGTGCCGTTCGCATGAAAAGGATAATAATTAAGGTTACATACCCTAACCAAAAGGAATAAGTATGTCCTTTTTTTTGTTTTTAGTCGCTACAATTTAATTCTTCATCTGAGCTATCACAAGTATTTGATAATAATATGATCAATTTCCTCTTGACACTTTCTTGACATCTAATATTTATTTTCTTCACTTTCAACATGGCGACAAGTATTTTCCCAGTCCTCAGCGGTAATTGTATCAATTCGTTCAGTGTTAAACTCTGCTTTGCATGTTTAATGAAATATTCTCAATCGGATTAAATGTTGGGTGATTTCACAATTTTTGTATTTCCTCCTTTAATATATATCAATTTTTTTTTATGCTGACAGTACGGCTAAAGAGACAATTAAAATATTGAATGCCTGTAAACACACATTAAGTACCTTTACATAAGCAATTCCGCGCTCTCGATAATATATCAATACGTAAGGTGTCTATCAGATATTTTAAAAAGAAAAAAAAATACAAATAATCTATTCGTAAGCACAAACAGAAGAGAAAATTATTCAAAACCATATAAACATAGGAAGGAGAAAGTGTCACGACTGACGACTTCCAGCGCTGGTCTTTCGATGAGACCATCGGATGAAAAAATCACGGCAGGTAACAAATATAATCAATAAAAGAGAAAAAATATAGAATAAATAAAACCCTAACATAATATACTGAAATAAAGATTAAATAAACGTATAAAGGAAATTATGCAATATAGAAAAACAAAGGACACTTAAAAATATATATTTATAATATTAAACAAACAGCTGTTATTATATCAAACCAAACCGACCGAATTTAAAGAACCCACAATTTACTCTTTGAGCATTATAATTATTATGAATTTATGATACTCCACAACTTTTTCTAGTATTTGCCACTTGAGATTAAATACTATTATTACTTACATGTTTATATACCAGTAGCGCTTTGTTACTGCAAAATTAAATGCTTTCGGAAAAACAAACTTCTACAGGTAAGAATCATTCAGCTAAAATAACAAAAGATTCACAAACATGTGCCTTAATCCTAACAGGGCCAAGACAAAAGCTATATACTTAAATAACATTATTATATAATCTACCTGGACTTAGCCCTATTAGCACCAACCTGGGCAATACAACCCACCTGTTTGCTGCAGTACTTGTTAAACGGCTGGTTTTGCCATTTGTTTAGTAACTGCATCGGCAGCGTGCAAAATAATACACATTTTAAAGAAATACCCTAGTATATAGGCTATATAAGGAAAGGAATATTAAGATGCGTATAGTAGTGCAAATTTGACAGAGCAAGTAAATGGAGCTGTACGATGCTTTTCGTTTTGTGCGAACTGGATTGTAAGTCTGCCCTAGACAACCGAGTTACCACATACTGACATACACATGTTATTTATTTTAAGACTATTATAATGTAATGTAGGTAAGGTATTTTTCACCACACCAACTGGTAAAGGCCCTCTTGATTGTTCAAAAACTAATGAGAAAGTTGCATTTTATCCAAATGTGGGGCAAAGTAATCAGATGCAAATTTTGAGTTGTTTCCATAGGTTAGCTGGTAGAATTGACTTTTAAATGATGACTTTGAATGATACATTTTTATTACGTTCAGTTGAATTTAATTAGGTTCGATTTTTTTGGTATTTCATAGTTAGTATTTTCCACGTGTTGGTGTGGTGAAAAATTTTGTGTTTCACTCGGAGGCAAAGTTTGTTTAACCCTCGTGCCTTGAAACCCTCCCAACGCTCAAGATTCCACTATTCGAACCACTCGCTACGCTCGTGGTTCAATTTTGGAATCTTTCGCTTGCTCGGGTATCAATATTAGCACGAGCGGTTAAACAACAACTTTGCCCCCTTGTAAAACAAATAACTATTTCATGTCACTTTAAATGTATTGACTTGTGGCAATCGTGGCAGACTTGGTATCACTTTGTAAAGGTTAAGGTCGGCCACACACGATCAATTGAAAGTCAACCATTTCCGGGTAGGATGAAATCTATCTTTTTATCATACTAGGCACGACAGTTAGGTAGTCAAAAGTTCAAAAGTGATCTTAAGTTTTTTCATTTCAAATTAGATACCATATGACATGGAGTCAGAATATTTTTGAATATTAATTAAGTTTTAGTTTATGGCAAACTCTTAGAACTACCCGGAATACAAATACCTGATTACTATTTATATACTATTGTGTCATAATTTCATACAGTCTGACAATGAAGACAAGAAATAAAATAAAAATGAATTAAAATTTGAAACTTTGTTGTCAGACTGTAAGCAAACGTTTATAGAGAAATATGAACAATAAATAAGTAACAACACAATGATTACCGACAAAGAGCAGGGCACAGAGTTGAGGGCCCGCGCCAGGTCGATGGGTCCTATGCAGTCCTCAGGCACCTGGTACGGTGGCATCTTCTGACACAGCACTGGATACAGTGGTTCCACTGCGATACTGTTAAGCAACAAGTAAAGGAATAAATGTCCATTAAATGACTTGACCGTCACTGGAAGCTTTATAATTGGAGAGAGCATATCCGTTTCCGTCAAATTTCTATCAATTTTCAAACGATTTTGACTACAATTTCCTGCTCGGTGGCGACACCTGGCGGAAGTAATAACCACGCCACGGGAGTAACAAGTAAAAAGACAACTACTTTGGCACAATTATGTTCTTATAAACTATGAATTGAAGAACTAAAATAATACAAGATACATCTTTCAATGTTTATCTCGTCATCGTTGTACCTGGTAGGTTCTGAAGTACAGAAAGTATTGCAATAATAGTTATTTGGTTTACAACGGGGAAAACTGTTTTTTAACCGCTCGTGCTAATATTGATACCCGAGCAAACTAAAGATTCCAAAATTACCTCCTTTCCAATTATTACTCATGGTTCGAGAAGTAGAATCTAGAGCGTTGCGAGGGTTTTAAGGCACGGGTTAAAAAAAAACTTTGCCTCCGAGTGAAACACAAAAATTTTCATCACACTAACGCGAGGAAAATACTAACTATGAAATAGCAAAAATATCAAACCAAATCAAATCCAAATGAACGTAATAAAAAAATCATTCGAAATCATCATTTAAAAGTCAATTCTACCAACTAACATGAGGAAACAACTCAAAATTTGCATCTGATTACTTTGCCCCACTTGTGGATAAAAAGCAACTTTTTCATTCGTTTTTGAACAATGAAGAGGGCATTTATCATTTGGTGTGGTGAAAAGTATTTACCTGGCATCCGCTTGCATGAAAATCTCCATGTTTAGACAGTTGGCCGCGGAACCCATTACGCAAACAACTTCACCGTAATCCTGTAACAACAAAATTTTAAATACGCGAACTCAAGTCGACCCAATTTACACAGATTAAAGCGTTTGACAAGGTTGACAGCTATATATTATTCACTACATTGAGACATTAGAAAACCATGGAATACTAGTCCCATGATAAAAATATTGCATATTTATGAAATTGTTTTGAACTAGTAGGTAAATATTCTTAGTCTATTTTCTCTCTTTGGTGTACTCTGTTTTGGTGCTCCATAAGGATCCGATCTGGGTCCACTTTTGTTTCTCATACCTAATTTATGAACGATGATATAAGTACAATCACCTGCATGATCTGTATCATCATTTGTACGGAGCGCGCTGAGCAGTCTGTGAATAGCGACACGAGCAGCGGTACGTTGTCAACTTGTTCTATGTGGGGGCGGATGGCGTCGATACCGCGAGGGAGTTTTGCCTGAAACAATATTTTATGTAAATCTTACCAGGACGAAAGTCTTCTGGTTTCTTTTAAACGGTACTTAAGTTGTTGGTATATCGTTTAAACACTATAAGGAAGTAAAGTTACTATATCTACCAGATAGTATCGCATGCCAATTTTGAATGCTTCAATTCACCAGTATTCATTCACGTTATGAAATTGTTTTCTATTAGTGTCTGACAGACCGAAACTGGATTCTTGTGCCGAAATCTGCCCAAACTGAATTCGGTCGGACACTATCGAAAGTACAATCTTCAAAAAGGTATGGCAGTTTTTTGCCGAAACCAAACCTTCGGCTGAAACAATTTTTATGGCGTAACCGAAATCGAACACTATTTCCGTACGCTATTTTTCAATTTAAATTTTATAGTTAAATGCATAGGATTTTACAAATTACCTAATGGGATTTTCAAACGATTCCATAAAGTAAAATAAAAAACAATACATACCATGGAAATCATCATTATCGTGAAGGGAGGTGTAAGTTCATTTTCATGCCGGTGTATTATACAGATACATACAGCGAATGAGTGCAGTAGTTTCAACACACAGGATGGGTAACTGCTTTTATTTTCATACGATTGTGTATTCTATTTCCACACACAAGTACTTACAGAGAGTACGCAGGCAAATTATAGCAGCCGTCTGTTTGCAGCGAGTTTAAAAGATTCGACGTCCAAATAACCCTATATTAGGCACGATAATAAATCACTCATTTGTTTTATTTTTATCATTACCTTAGGGCTCGTGCACAGTCAACATCAAAAAGATAATGACGGAACATATCCTTATTCCACAAAGGTGTATTACGATATATTTGGCAGTCACAATCTATTTGATGCTGACTGTGCTTGGCTGCTTTTTCTTTTGTACATTTAGCTATCGTACCTACTTACACCGACAGGACCATCTTCATAGCTATACTGTTGCATTGGAACCTTTGACAACATTTGTACTCTTACTCACACGGTTGCTCATGTCGAAGTTGACGGGTGCCGAGTGGTCGGTGGAGTCTGTGAGGCAGGAAAGCGAGCGGCACGCGTCGGCCGGCGAGTCCGAGTCGAGGAGAGAGTCGGCTCACGGGTGCTCGCTATACTGTTGGTGTGACTATCTACTCACACGGTTGCTCATGTCGAAGTTGACGGGTGCCGTGTGGTCGGTGGAGTCGATGAGGCAGGAAAGCGAGCGACACGCGTCGGCCGGCGAGTCCGAGTCGAGGAGAGAGTCGGCTCACGGGTGCTCGCTATACTGTTGGTGTGACTATGTACTCACACGGATGCTCATGTCGAAGTTGACGGGCGCCGAGTGGTCGGTAGAGTCGGTGAGGCAGGACAGCGAGCGGCACGCGTCGGCCGGCGAGTCCGAGTCGAGGAGAGAGTCGGCTCACGGGTGCTCGCTATACTGTTGGTGTGACTATGTACTCACACGGTTGCTCATGTCGAAGTTGACGGGCGCCGAGTGGTCGGTAGAGTCGGTGAGGCAGGACAGCGAGCGGCACGCGTCGGCCGGCGAGTCCGAGTCGAGGAGAGAGTCGGCTCACGGGTGCTCGCTATACTGTTGGTGTGACTATGTACTCACACGGTTGCTCATGTCGAAGTTGACGGGCGCCGAGTGGTCGGTAGAGTCGGTGAGGCAGGACAGCGAGCGGCACGCGTCGGCCGGCGAGTCCGAGTCGAGGAGAGAGTCGGCTCACGGGTGCTCGCTATACTGTTGGTGTGACTATGTACTCACACGGTTGCTCATGTCGAAGTTGACGGGCGCCGAGTGGTCGGTAGAGTCGGTGAGGCAGGACAGCGAGCGGCACGCGTCGGCCGGCGAGTCCGAGTCGAGGAGCGAGTCGGCTGACGGGTGCGATGTCGCTATACTGCTGCGTTGGAACTGTTTGCGAGGGAACGTGATTATTGGGGTCCGTGTGGTTAATATGGTTTGATGGCAAAATAATTGATCTGATATATTGATTGGTTTTCAAGATATATATTTGAATTAAGCTCTATTAGAGTGGCAACCTTATGCTAATTACAAAGAGGAATTAAAAAAGAGCTAGCTACCTATGCAAAGTCACAACAGATCGATTATTTTGGTAATAACAATGAATGAGAAATATACAATGTTCTTTTTTGTGGCCCAAATCTATCACACTACAGGCCATTTAATCCTCGATATAATGCATGTTTTATATGCAGCATATAGTTCAAATATTATGTATATGTTACTGTAAAAGCCCGAAGTACGGTAAAACCTAGGATATACCGGTAAGACCTAGGTTTTACCGATGCCGATCGGTAAAACCCCGAAATGTGAAATAGTTATTGTTCACTTCGGGCTTTTACCGACATGGATTTGGTAAATCCTAGGTCTTACCACGGCGACCGGTAAAGGTTGAATCATGCACTGGTTTTTGACAGTATTAGATGAAAATCTTGTATCAGTGTAAGGGGCGTTACATGTAGCGCCATTTAGAGTGATGCTTCGTATTGTTTCGGCTATTTTACTAGTCATATAGATCTAGGTCTTTCGGTTTTGCTGAAGGTGAGAGTGAACTCTACTCACTGCAAATTCGAACGCCGTGAGTAGGGATGTAGAAGTCCTGAGAGCAGAGTAATGTACAGTGTGTCACATACCCTCTGTAAGCAATATGCCCAGTTGGTGGGAATTTCGGGCTGTAGCTAGCCGCTGTAATGGGTAACAGAAACGCGTTCCGTATGTGCTTCGCTTTCCAGATGACTAGGGTGCACTGCATAATGCAGAGATTATCGTATTGCGAACGATTGGCATCTTAACTAGGAACCAAGGCTTAGGTATAGTTTACAGTAAAAACAAATTAGGTATCTATTAATAGTTCTCGCTTGTTGAAGCGATCAAATAACAGCCAGACGCTTTCAATTAAATCAATTAATCTTGAGGATGCTGTTGCGGCTGTCGAAGCACTGCAGCGCGTCCGGCATGTTCGCTGAGGCGCGAGTAGATGACTTTTTTGCCATTAGGTGGAAAAGAATCGCCACCATGCTGAGACGGGTGCGCGGCAGCAGCAACAGTCTACTCAAGGTGTTGGCCGAGCGCCTCGAGTGCCCCGTTATAAAGTTTTGGGTGGAGGTGTCAATTGGGGCAGCGAAATAGAGTATGGCAACCTGCGCCCCTACTCTCCACACATCTTAGTTTTTAGTTATAAAGTTTTTATTTTTATTTTTCTCTAAGTACCTAATTAGCATAGTTTTAAGTTTATACTAATAGTCGTTATGGATCAGTGATCTGAAATAAACTGTTTCTTTTGTTTTTTTTTTTATACTTAGGGTACGACACGAAACTTAAATACGTTCTTTTCTACATATTAAAGATTGTGCTAAACTATTTCTTTTATACCTAACATTTTATTCTGTAAGAAAAGGAGACACTTGACCTGTCCGACGCGTCGCGTGTGATGTCACGGTGCGAAGCTCATAAACACGACTGCACAGGACCGCACCCTAAAGGCAGCAGTGCATCAGCGCCAGAGTACTCTGAACGTACCGCACGAAAGAAAAGTACGGTAAGCGATAAAAACTTGTACAAACAATGTTTTTTGTTTCCAAAAAATACTAAATCGTACTATTCTTCCGATTAACATAAACCAAAATTCAAGTGTCAAGTTTAGCTCCCAAGATTAAGTTTTATAAAAGCTTGTAAAAACTCAAGTATCCGAAAAACACATGTACAAAGAAACAACAAATAAAAAATAAATAATAAATAATATATAGTTTGAATTCAAAATACTACGGATGCCTTAGAATATTCTTAGGAGTAATGAGAAATTTGCTCTATTAAGTTTAAAATATTGTTTCGAGACCAGGTCGCTTTACTAATATCAATAAAACACATACACATTTAATTTGAACAAAAAAAGGAACATTATCCTAATAAATAAAGTACCGAGGGACCGCGCTGGTGCTCAGGCAGTACTGAGTGAGGCCATCGCCTCTTGGAACTCCAGCTCAAGTAATAATTAATGCCCTTTGCATTTTCGCGGGTCGGTGTGGGTGGTGCAACTAACACCTCTTGAACAGATGGACACATGATTCTACGGGGCATACTTGGATCGCCATTTAGAGGCGATGGGGTTACGTCAGGGTCACGCGGGGTAGTCATTCTGGAAAGCAACAGCATGAATGATAAGAGTGTTCTCCCTGTCCTCTTTTTTTTGACGCAGGGGTAAATGCATTTACGCATCTCACCTCGGGCTGGGGAAGCCCATAACTAATATTTTATGATTTTTCCTGATTTCTTTTACTTTTTCTTTAAATACAATTATTAAGTAGGTAATATATTTAAAAAAAAAACGTGTTAGGGTATATTGCATGCAAAATATATTCATAAATTCTAACAAAAAAGTCATTCTCTTACCACCCGGGTGGTATGTGGGACTCGCTCCTCCCGTAACTCCCTCTGTTAGCCAGAGGAAGGGGAAGAGAATACCCACTAACATCCCCTGCGGTGTCATCCTCTTTGCCGTTAGGGGAGCGTCATGGGATCGCTTGCGGCATTCTATCCGCGACGCCCCTCGGCAGCCCGACCGACCTGTGTTGGACACCCGCGCCACTAAGGAAGAGCACCAGGACGCTTGGCTCTCCTCCCACACGTGCAGAGCCGTTCCGTGTGGGCCCCCCAATCCACTGGCTCTACGAAGGGGAGGAACTAACTGTTGGCTAGGGCACATTGCCTACCTAGGGAGGAGACCCTCCCTCTCCGCCTACGCCTGAGGGGTAGCGCATCTGCACTATCTTCGCGCAACCGCTCCGCTGCTTCCTTTAGGGAAATCACGGTTTCGCAAAAGACCTCAACTTCCTTCCACGCCCTCTTGCTGCGCAACATGGGCGACACGACGTCGTGCAGCGAGAGGTCCCCACTCGTGATTTCCGCTGCCACCACCATGTTTTGGCGTACCACAGCCCATCGCCTGCACGATTCAAGTGTGTGCTGGGCCGTGTCATTGTTACCTGCGTCAATCTGTAGCTGGGCGCCCCGTGTTCTCTATGGAGCCACTGGTTGAATGACTGGAGGAGATGAGCCCCTATACTGCGGACTCTATAGGAGGAATCCTCCTGGTCGCTCTTCCAGCGGTCCCACAGTCTCTTGACAGCCTGTCGTTGCTCCACGCGCTCTGGACTCTACTCTCATACGGTAATTTCCAGCTATCATTTTAGCTTCCAGCTACCAGGGTGGAGTGCCTGCCAGGGCTCATGCCACCGCGAAATACACCGTATGGTATGCCTTTATTATGCGCAAGGCCACCACCCTCAGCAGACTCCTTAGGAGAGGCTTGGCTTTAACCAAGAGCCTGCCAAATTCGTGCCCCGTATAAGGCCATGCTCCGAACAACGCCCACGTACAGGCACCGACAAGGGGCTATCGGCCCACCCACGTTTGGTAATAGCCGGCTAAGGGCTGAGGCGGCACCCACGATTCGGGGCGCTAACCTGAGAAAATACTGTTCAAAATTCCACCTCCGGTCAAGAACAAGACCCAGGTACTTCATGTGTGAATTGACCGGAACCCTCTCACCTGCAACAGCTATAGTTAAGTCCTCGGGTAGCGCCCGTCCAGGTCCCCCGAAGACAATTGCTTCAGTCTTCCAGAGGGACACATTCAATCCTAGGCTTTCGATGCGACCCACTGACATCTCTGTCACTACCGCCGCTCTGAAAAAGTTATCGTCCATGTACCCTCCCCGCACAGCCACCATGGTGTCGACAGCATAGCAGATGGTGATCATGCAAGGAAGCTGGGCCCCCCTTATGGCCCAGTCATACCATATATTCCACATCAGGGGGGTGTTCTCCCTGTCCCATCTTCCGTACTCCAGAGAGAGCCGCCGCGGCTTGTTGTTGAAAAATTGTAACTAAACCTACAGCAAAACCAGAACATTAACAGTCAGCACTATGACTATTTTTATGAAATACGAGTGTTAAATATATTATCAGTGGGAGCGGGACAGCAATAAACAGTGTAACGATGCACGTTATTCTAATCAAAGTAAGATTAGGTTATACTGTGCGCGACTGTACAATTGCGAGAGTAGTTTCAGCGTAGCAACAACGTTAGCAGTTTTGATCGCGCGGTACGTTCAAAGTACTCTGGCGCTGATGCCTTTAGGGTCCGGTCCTGTGCGGTCGCGTTCATGAGCTTCGCGCCGTGACTTCACACGCGACGCGTCGGATAGGTCAAATGTCTCCTTTTCTTACAGAATAAACTGAATAAAATGTTAGGTATAAAAGTAAATAGTTTAGCACAACCTTTAATATGTAGAAAAGGACGTATTTAAGTTTTGTCTCGTACCCTGAGTATAAATAAAAAAAAACCGTTTATTTCAGATCACTGATCCATAACGACTATTAGTATAAACTTAAAACTATGCTAATTAGGTACTAAGAGAAAAACAAAAATAAGAACTTATAACTAAACACTAAGATGTGTGGAGAGTAGGGGCGCAGGTTGCCATACTCTATTTCGCTCTCCCAATTGCCACCTCCACCCAAAACTTTATGACGGGGCACTCGAGGCGCTCGGCCAACACCTTGAGTAGACTGTTGCTGCTGCCGCGCACCCGTCTCAGCATGGAGGCGATTCTTTTCCACCTAATGGCAAAAAAGTCATCTACTCGCTCCTCAGCGAACATGACGGACGCACTGCAGTGCTTCGGCAGCCGCAACAGCATCCTCAATATGTTATTATATTGAACGTGCAATGCGTTATAGGCTCGTTGTGTAAACTTCACCCACAGGCTGCATGTGTAGAAAGTCTGACAGTAAGCTCTAAAGAGCGTCAATTTAACTGATGTATTACACCGTGGGAACCTGCGGACAAGCATATTGCCTCTCACTGCTGTCGCTCTTTTTTCCCTTTCCAGATCCAGATCGTCATTCAATTCAGTTGTAAGCTATGCCCCAGATACCTAAAGCGATCTACAACTTTGAGGGGTACGCCACACAACATGATCCTCGGCTCCGTAGACGGGTTATACTTACGAGCTTTGAATATAACAAACTGACTTTGGGCCGTGTTGTATTTTAGACCATGTTGCCCGGCGCATTCCTCACAAATATTGATGAGCTGTCGTACCGCGTCAGCCCAAGGCCTCAGCAACGCCATGTCGTCAGCGTAACTTATATTCACCAGGTCAAACGCCTTTGACAAGTCCAGAAAGCACGCATAGATCGGCGTGTTCCTGTCCTTGTAGTACCTGACAGCTTGCTTAAGACACAAAATCGCATTTTCAGTCGACAGCAGTCTTACAGAATAGAGCTGTAAGATTCCGGTTCATTTAACCCTTTAGCGGCGCGGTTCCTTTGTTCCGACCGGCCGTACAAATAGTTCCTAGGGACGCGGAGGCCTCCTTTCGCATCCACATCAGCTGTCCACGGCGCTTAAAGACGTTCCTGGCTAACCAGGAGCGGCCCTCGGTACGACCAACTAGCATGACAGGGGAGTACCAACATACCACGGAACCAGACAGGCTTATTTCTCTCCCTTACGAACCACTACCATAACCCACGTTTGGCAAAAGGTTTTTTACTTAATACAAAATTATTTAATTGAAAGTATCTGGGTGTCATTTGATCACCCATCCATAGTCGCTTCAACAGGCGGGAACTATTAATAGATACCTAATTTGTTTTTACTGTAAATTATACCTAAACCTTGGTACCTAGTCAAGATGCCAATCGTTCGCGATATGCACCCTAGTCATCTGGAAAACGAATCACATACGGAACGCGTTTCTGTTACCCATTACAGCGGCTAGCTACAGCCCGAAAATTCCCACCAACTGGGCATATTGCTTACAAAGGGTATGTGACATATATTACTCTACTCTCAGGACTTCTACATCCCTACTCACCGCGTTCGAATTTGCAGTGAGTAGAGTTCACTCTCACCTTCAGCAAAACCGAAATACCTAGATCTACATGACTAGTAAAATAGCCGAAACAATACGAAGCATCACTCTAACTGGCGCTACATGTAACGCGCCTTACACTGATACAAGATTTTCATCTAACAATGTCAAGAACTAGTGGATGATTCAACCTTTACCGGTCGACGTGGTAAGACCTAGGATTTACCAAATCCATGTCGGTAAAAGCCCGAAGTGAACAATAATTATTTCACATTTCGGGCTTTTACCGATCGGCATCGGTAAAACCTAGGTCTTACCGGTATATCCTAGGTTTTACCGTACTTCGGGCTTTTACAGTAACATATACATACCTATAGGTAAGGTAGGTTTTAAGCTTGAATCAGGTTCTCAATCGTATGTGTACAAAGGTAAGTATTGGAACTGAAGCTTTAAAAAAAAAGGTTCAAAATGTTTACAGTTTTTACCAAATTATTTTGACATACCTTAAGCCCAGTGTGTGTGGTGATAGAATGCCTGGCTTTTTTGATTTCTCTGTCGAATTTGACGGTGCTATGGTCCAGGTTTATAGCTCCAGGGGCCGATATGGATAATGCCTTCGAAGTTGCCATATTAGTGCTAGTAACATTGACACAGATTAGATTTTATTTAAGCAAATATTAGAAACAGGTGAAATGTCCAGTATTATAGTCTTTATTCATTTATAATAAGTTTAAATAATGGTAACTTAAGTGTGTACATACAGTAGGCATTGGATATATGCAATATTTTTCTTCAGCTAAGTATTGCGTGATCAAGATATACTTTTAACTAAGCCTCCAAACTTATATTTGTATTATTAATTTATTATGGCTAATAATTAATTTATGGGCCATTGCATTTTTATACTCGTACATATTTACCCAATACCTAAAGACTGTAGCATTCCAACATTATCTAAAACAGTATAAACACTTGCTCTGAAATATAGGTTATGAAAACATCTGAACATAATAATAATATTCTTTATTGTGCACAACGAAAACATGATTAGGTAAATACAGCAATTAACATAAAAAACTAAGCAAAAACTGGCGGTCTTATCACTAAAAAGCGATCTCTTCCAGACAACCTTCAGGTAGTATAAATTACCGTAAGGAAAATAAAACATAGATAAGGTAAATAAAATAAGTACGGTCACATACTTTAATTGTAGACCCATCCACGGTCCAAGCTGATTTGGTTGACATTACTAACGCTATGACATCTCCAGTGTAAAGTAAACCCTAAATGGCTCAACAATTAAGTCCGTAACTGTACCGATGCGTTATCTTGAATGAAAAACAAATAAAATTATTGCACCTATGAAATTCAGAGCGAGTGTTTGTACGAACAAAGTCTTATCAAATTATTTTACGAAAATATGTTCTTTATTTTATGCATGTCAAGTACCTAAGTATATTTTATTAAATTATTAAATATCCTATTTAAATAAATGCACAAAAGGAGGTGCGCAAAATCGACTTTGAACTTTATTATCTACGTAATGCGGTGTACAATGCTATTAGTCATTGCTCGGTTAATACTATGAATGTCGTGTAGTTAGTTGTGTTAAGATGCCATACAGTTGGGCAAAAACAATATTGCATGCGTCAATAGTCCGGCTAAATAATTTATACTGAGAGAGGGAAGACAAAGTTAACGGACAATAATAGAGATTAGAGATTGGTAAATAATCTACAGATTAATGTATATGAATGGGGGCAAAACTTGGATAGTTTACAAATTTTACACATATAAGATACATTTTGGGACGGCACAAGTGTTGGGATTGGGCATCAAAGACAGTCTAGTCATGCCGTGCAGAGCTAAACTGAGAGAGTGTACAATCTAATAATACTACCTACGTTTGTTAAAAGGATTTAGTACAAATATTAACATTCCAGAAAAAATAGATGAACTAGGCAATTTTTTGAAAATACGATACGTTTTTCGTGTTTTCAACTATAAAATTATTGTTGTTTTGGCAATATTCTGTCACTCTTCTGGTTTTTAATATCAAATAAACACGAATAACGTATATAAAAGAGATAGACAAAACGATGTTGACGATTGACTGCGTTTAGGGCTCGATTCGAATTCAACTGGGATAGGGTAAGGGTAGTATTAACTTCCCCTTAATATACGTAGTTTAGTTTAACCCTTCTTTCTTAATATAAGTAGTTTAGGTTTAACCTTAATAGTTGTAGGTTACCTTCTCTAAAACCCACCGTACCTACTGTTAGAGAATAAGTAAAGTTCTATTTTTTTAATGAAATTGGGAAAAGTCTTTTTATAGAATATTTTCTTCACTGCGATAAATATGACTGAATACAAGACGGATGTTCCACTCCATCCCAGATAAGTTTCGCTACATCTACTTAACTGCCCTATTTGTGTCTAAATAAAGTAAGCTTAGTCCTGTTGGAAGATTAGATACTTGAAAGGAAAGGAGTACTCGCAGTCAATGATCATCATCATAAACACAAACCTATTATAAAAGCCGAGCCTGACCGCGTCACAAGTGTCAACGGCCCTTTGGAGGGGCCTCGGGCGGACGAGGGTCTGCGAGGACAGCGGCGACGCGGTTCGGCTGCAACACGCGGCGCGGTCAACTCCCACGGACAGCCGATTTAAGGACCAATCAGGTTGATGTTGATTGATACTAGTTCTAAATGCTTCGTAACGTTCACTTTGATATGTTATTTTATACGTTTATGTATTGAAATAGCAAGAAACTAAGTTTACTTTTTACTTTTCTGGTCTTGTATAATGGCATAAAATTTTCTTTGTTAATATCTAGGTGTCCAAAGTATTTTTGGTAAAACTTTAACGCAAACCTATTTTTTTTCTTTGTAGTAGATATGTATAATCTGAATTCCACGAGCAACGCAGATATACTTAATGTAAATTACAGCAACCGTAGATATCAATTTTAAGCCAAATTCCGCTAAAAACCAGTATACTAATACTAGTATCACATTTTCCTGTCACTGTTATAGAAAAATACATGAACACTGATTTAAACGTCACGATCTTTACACATTATTAACTAATATAAACGGGACTTAATCGCGTATTCTCCGAGACCACGGGGGCGACGCCGTCCTCGAAACGTCGGAGGTAAATTTAAAACTTAATACACAATTAATTCCGTTTATATTAGTTAATATATACATGATCCCCTAATCGGGCGGCTAGGTCGCAGTTTTTTATAGGTTTTGAAACTTATCTGAAAGAGAAGAAAATGTTCAAAATAAAGTAGAAAATATATTCCCCTTGACAAAGTCAGGGTTAATTTTAAATAGTTCATTGTTATGATTGGTCCAAAAATCCCGCTGTCTGTACAGACACTTACTGTAAACTGTAAGAATCATGTCGATGCTATGGTATCGAAGGTTTTTGCAGTTTGTATATAGCTTGCATCGCCAAGTAAGCAACACAATAAACATGAGGATTTAACACCTGTAGAAAAAGATTATCATTTTATTTGGCTTTGATCTACATTGCTTATAATCAATAGTATCTAATAGAAAAACGAGAACATATTGGGTGGAATTATTTTTTTCTAGCTAGCAGATTTTTAACAGCGTATCGCAATTTTTATGCAAATATATATGAAGAAACTCTTATATAATAATATTATTATGAGACTAAGTTCGAGTTGAATTTTTTTATATATCAAAGCCAAATAAAATAATGTATGTAAAACAACATCGATTAATATACAATCAGTACACACTAAAAAAATAACACACGTAGAAAGTTTAACTAGTAAATTTAACCAAATGAAGGGGTAATACGATCTAAAATTGTCTGTCGTGTGTTGGATGAAAAATGACGGTTACTCGTTGAAAGCCCATTTTGTTAGAGCACAAACTTGATCATTTGGTTAAGCATATTCGCCCGTAAGCCTACTTTAAAATCAGAGAACAGAAGGCCTAGCACGAATATCGAAATTTCGCTATCTACCTCTTTATCGGTCTTGCATATTTGACTGATAGTGAGGACGATAACGAAATTTGGATTTTCTGTGTTCGCGGTAGGCCTACAGGTGTACAGCTAAAGAAAAAAATGATCCATGACAATATCTAGCAGCTTCACTAGATATTTTTCCATGACTTAAAACTATATAACTCTGCTCTCTGTTTCAAATTGTCAAAGATGTACGGATGAACGATGATCAGTTTTTGACACTCGAAACGCTCGAATAAGAGATCTGCCCCACCCAACTGCCTAAAGTTCACGTTTCTGATTCTACCCCAGCTCTAATCTGATCTTTTCACATGCTCTCGATCGAAGCTCGTTCTTTTTGCAAAAATATACGAGTATTTATGAGCAATCCAATGACGGCCTAATCATAAATAGCTTTAAGTCTATTTTACCCCGACCCATCCCCCCTCCAATAATATGTTGCAGTTCCAACCTGCTCTTTCCTGAAGTGTACGTAGTGAATCAAATAACAACCCTATCACGACTACCTAAAGTCTATTTTACCTCGGCGTCTCCCCGCTAATCAACGATATGTGGCAATTCCACCCAGATTCCAAGCCCATCTTCTCGCTAAATACTCTAGAACGTAGTTCGTTCTCTTTACTAAAGTGTACGAAGCGTATGCAGGCTCGCTCGAGCCGCTCGATCAGCTCCACCATGTCGGATTGGGCTTGGTATTGCATTGTTACCATGCCTATGAATACCTGTAAAGTATATAACATATTTTTTGGAAAAAATTTCATATTTAGTACAAGCTTTTATCGCTGACTGTACTTTTCTTTTCACGGGAAACTAATACTCATCGAGACAATTCTAATAACCCTAAAGACAATTAGTTTGCGTTGTTTTATCACAGAGTTCCTATGGCCACCTCCTGTCTCCATCATTAGATCAGGTTCATATCATCATAATATTGCATTTTCATCCGATTTACACATGAATGTAAAATTTCAGCTTGATCGGAAAGCTAAGGGTTCCACCTGTCCAATTTCTTTCTCTAACGTGCATTGCGTCTCACTTTTACACAAGCAAATTGTGAGATGCAAATACACATTGGACCAAGATATTGGGCAGATATTCAATAATAATACCACCTCAACAGGGCAAGTCAAATAAAAGCTTGTAAAAATAGTACAAATCATGATTGGCTAGTTGAGAGTAGTTAAAACATATTGATTTACAACAATCAACAACTGCAATTTACGGAAAAACACACATATCGTTTTGAAGTACAATTCAATCAAATTCACAAGCCGCACTGTTCAATAGCTACTTACATTTTTTTAGTCATTTGGCGTATTAAGGGTAACGAATTTAAAGATACTACCTATAGTAATTAGTTAATTAGAAGCATAATCATATTTACTACTTGTCACTTGGGAACATATATCAATCTTTTTTTTAATTTTAAGTAGTCTTTATAAACATAATTATGGAGTCTACCTGATTGCATTGCATGTCGAAATATCCATCAGCATCACTAACGTCGTCATCTGTCACCTCGTTGAATAATAACGAATCTGCAAAAAATGATTATGTATGCCTAACTTTAGATGTGCTCAGAAAAATGCTAAGTAACTGTCTGAAGTCTGAAAAATAGGCAAGTTTGTTAGAATCGAGTTCTTTTGATGCCCCGCCATTGGTTACTACACTAGACACCTGGATACTTATAATACTGGTATAAAGGTTTGCCAGACTACCTACTACTGACTAGGTCCTTAAAATATTCTACTCACCGGTGGAGTGAAAATGTAGTGCGGGAGCATCTGCCCACTGTTGGGAATGGGGCGCATATAACTGCCGACTGTCCGCCGGCAGTTCCAGGTACATGCGTGACAAGGACGGCGATATGCCGCGGGTCAACGGTCTGGTGGTCCAAGGAGATAGAATCAATTTAAAGTTGCAATCCAAATATTATAGATTTTGGGTTTTTAAACGTCTGTCCAGACCTGGCGAACACGTCGCTAGCCCGCTTTTCGCGAACCGCTCGCAGACAATTCGCAAACCGTGTTGATATGTACTTATGTAGAGGTCAATATTTACCTGCTTATACTGATTATGTCAACTTTATTTACAGTCAAGTGTAAAAATATGGGTGTACACATCTTACTCAAAAATATGTCCCATAGCATCTTATAATAAGAGCGTAATAAGAGCGTAGTACCATATTTATGAGACGATTCTTTCGATACATATTTTTGCACTTGACTGTACCATGTTTAAGCAAATAAATCATTACCTTATATTATCTTATCTTCGAGTAATTAAATTAGTGATATTTTCGTACAATAGCAACGTACACCATATGTGGACGCACCTTAAGGTAAGGGGTAAAGTGAATGTCCTAGTGTTTGATAACCTAATATCAATAGTTGACTTGACAGCCCGTTTGACACTTCTATTGTTTGTAAATTAAGATTGAATTTGGAAACTATTGGGATTGGGACAGCATCCTGCACTGGGACAAATTTGTTTACTAACTTGTATGCGAAAGCAGTACAGTAGGCCGTCAGCGAATTGCGCTGGTAGAAATCGATGATCTTCTTGCGGTCAGAAGGCGAGATTGACGTCAAGTCCCGCCCATTCCAGTAATCCACGCACGAATCTAGTATAATGTCTGCTGTGCCCTGGAAAAAATAGATATGTCATTGTTTGTCAGTTTGTTAGGTTGCTGTTTGCTACCTAAATATAATAGTCTGGTTTTCTTTCAATGACTGATTTGACGGAAACTCCTTGAACTGTAGGCAGCAGGATGATAAATTACATGCATGGAGCAGGTAGTAATTTTAGCGCAACATGCAACGTCGGACGATGTGGCAGACACATTCCATAGTTCCTTTGCGACCTAATGTCGCTAGCTAGTAGTGCACGTGCAGCATTTTTTTAATTGTCCACCGTTGTTTATATTTTTTTGTTCGCATCTTTTAAAATTGGAATTGGCAAAAATACGCTGGCCTCACTTGTGTGAGCATCTGCAACTGGTTGGCCTGGTCCTTGACGACAACTGCGAGCATGTGTGGAAGGGGCACCTTGACGCGCGTGCTCAGGTGCAGGGAGCGCACGAAACGCGTCTCCCGACGGATCGTGTCCGCTTGCTGTAGAAATAAAAACCACCGTCTACACTGTTAACTAACAATTCGTAAACCTAATTGATAAAACATAAGGTTATTCAATCGGAAGTTAATATTTATTGCTGTAAGTGCCAAAGTAAATCATAACAAGTCAATATTTAACAAATTAACCTAATCCAGATCGAAGCTCTAGTCAGAATTAAAAGTAACATAATAAACGATGCGGATGTATTTTAAAGTAAATGACCGAGGATGCTCCCTTGTGGCACTCCAAGTTTTTTGATTGTATATATATGAATAACCGATTTATCTACTTATTTTTCACATTATGGTTGTTTTAGAAATTCGGAATACAGCTTTAAAGAAGAGTTATACAAATTATACTTCTTATTTCATATAATTTAATAATTGCGAGTACACTTTATATTGATACTGTGTCAAAAGCTTTAGCCAAGTCCAAAGCTTTAAATACTCACTAAATGCCTGAAGATAGGTAGACACTCTTGGATGGTGTAGGAATCCTCTACAGCTTCAGTGAATCCTATTTGCTTCGCCAGTTCACAGAGACAGCGGCGGTTGGTTACTGGAACTAGATCCTCGCTAGAATGAAAAGACCATTTTGTAACAAGGTTCATCGAATTTAATCTTTACTATGTAGTTCACAATAGACATAGTCGTCATAGGTAATAGTTCTAATGACACTTGATGCCATTTCGTTTTTCGTCGTGTACTGCGCCTCGCAAGTAAGATGCGTGTAGAAGTGCTTCATTGAACTGAACTGGTCGTCGAACTGAAAGGTATTCTATTAGTGGGTGTAGTACCGACCTGTAGTGCGCCTCGCACGTGAGATGCGCACAGAAGTGCGCGTAGGTGTGGCGCGGCGCGGGCGCGCACGTGTTGAGCAGCGCGGCCAGCCCCAGCGGCTTCAGCCGCGCCAGGTGCTGCCGCCAGCGCTGGTCGTCGAACTCCACGCAGAACGGCGCGTTCTGATCGTGCGTGAGGTCTAGGACCTGGGAACAAAATATTCAAGTTATAAGTAAGTAATAGTACAATTGTGACTAGCCATATGCCTATTTCGTAATATTGGCCTTGGTTTTATATTAAAACACATAGAAAATAATTAAAAACTACAGTACTCTTCGTTTGCATCTTTCATTCATGATTTCACTCCGTATTCTAACAATTACAACTTGAAGGACACGTTTCCGTATTTTACCATTTGTGATTTCGATTAAATACATAACACTCAGTAAATTTTCATTTTTTTATTATTTTTAAATGCTGCGAAGAATGATAATAATCAATTGAAGTTAACCCAGAATAAATGCATAATTATTGGTGTAATAAAGAACATTGAGTTACTAACTTAATAATAAACGTAAAATATTACAATACAGACGTTATTTTCAGAAAACAAAACTATAATACCTGAAGTTAAATAATAATGTTAGCATATTCATGCTTGATAGGTTTTGAAACGTTTCATTTTATCATTTTTTTGGTCTACTTAAACTGACTACCAAGCGAATCCTGTCGTTGTGTGCGTAAAAAACATTGTGTCGCTATTATGTCGCCAATATGTCGCTACTATGTCGCCGTTGTGTCGCTATTATGTCGCCGTTGTGTCGCTATTATGTCGCCGTTATGTCGCTATTATGTCGCCAATATGTCGCCAATATGTCGCTATTATGTCGCCAATATGTCGCTATTATGTCGCCAATATGTCGCTATTATGTCGCCAATATGTCGCTATTATGTCGCCATTATGTCGCCGCTATGTCGCTATTATGTCGCCGTTATGTCGCCATTATGTCGCTATTATGTCGCCGTTATGTCGCTATTATGTCGCCGTTATGTCGCCGATATGTCGCTATTATGTCGCCGTTATGTCGCCAATATGTCGCTATTATGTCGCCGTTATGTCGCTATTATGTCGCCATTATGTCGCCGATATGTCGCTATTATGTCGCCGTTATGTCGCTATTATGTCGCCATTATGTCGCTATTATGTCGCTATTATGTCGCCGTTATGTCGCTATTATGTCGCCATTGTGTCGCTATTATGTCGCCGTTATGTCGCCGTTATGTCGCTATTATGTCGCCGTTATGTCGCTATTATGTCGCCGTTATGTCGCTATTATGTCGCTAGTCGCCAATATGTCGCTGTTATGTCGCTATTATGTCGCTAGTCGCCGTTATGTCGCTGTTATGTCGCTACTAAAGTATATAAAAGGGCCGTAAAGTACGGAGGAGGGGCATTCATTCTTTGACCATCGGACTGGCGGTATCTCTGGCTTTGGGTATGTGAAGTTTCTCTACTATTCCTTCTATTTGTTTGTGTTTGCTGGGAATTATCCTGGTAAATTTAAACTTGTAAATTGTGTCTATGTTTGGCATTGCGGGGACAATGTTGTCGTAATGCTAAGCTTAGGCTATGGTGGAGATTCTTTACTTCCTTATTTGTGTTACTATATTGTGAGTTTTTGTTAGTAAAATCTAATTTTGTTATTTTATTACCTTTCTATGAGGTTAGTTTGTTATTTTATAAAGCCAGATCACTGTTTGGACTAACAGTTTGTCCATCTAATCAGCTGCTCCCTAACGGTGACAAATTGCAGCTGTTTAGAAGTCTTTTGCTCCAAGTTGAGAGGACTTGGCGTCTCTTCTTTACCAACATAAGAGGCGAGCATACTCTCCTTAGTCTCAAAGTCCAGCTGTTAGATGAATGTGAGGGCATCACGTGCGTGCCATTGAGAGTAATCTCGGCTCACTGAAGTCTGCAGTAATTGAGGCTAGGTCTCGTATTAAATATATTTATATATTTCGGTGCTCTGGCTCATGCTAGTGCTGGTCACGGGAGGGCTTCTGTCATGATTGGTAACAAACACAGATAAAGTTTTAGTCATGGCAGGGTATCCCATGTGACTGGTACGGGTGTGTGTGCTAGTGTGCTGATTACTTATAGACATGCTAGGGCGGTCTATTCTCATCCACCGTGCCCACGTGGCGATGAGGAGGGGGCCAATCACACAGACACTAGGGTTTGCTATACCTCGGTTTTGTCGGCCGAATGCTTACAGCTTAGACTTAGGGATACACTTGTGTATGTTCCAAATCACTAGATCAATGGTAAGTACGATCTGTGTTCTGGACATACTAGATTAGGGTCTAAGGGTAGGAATAGGGTAGAGTCACACACACTGTTATAGGGTCTCTCTTAGGTTTGATCTAGAAATTCGATTGGTTGGTGTATATATATATATCTTTCAAAAGGTTCTAATGATGTGAAGCTATGGTTTTATAACGTGTACTAATGATAATATTAGTGAAATACTGGTAATGGATTTTAATTACCTAAATCTTCCGGACTGTTACTCTGAGTGGAAAGTTGAGGGTTATCTGTAACATCTTATATCTATTTATTTTCATTTCTGGGTTTTTGGTGTAGAGGCGAAGTACTGAGTATTACGATCAGGTCCTAAGGTATTTATATATTCAATCCTTAAATATCAAGTTGGGTTTAGGAACACAGACTATTCTGGGATTAAAGAATGGTTTGTTTTAGAGACCCTTTGGCAGGCGATTCTACTTATAAGGTGTCATATTTAATATAGAAATGGTTTGGAATAACTTAATCTTACGGTATTTTGCTGAAGGTTGAATTTTAACATAATATCCTATCGATTATTTCCTCTCAACATAATAAATTATTTAGTATAGTAAATTTCCGAGTCTTAACGTCTAGGTAATACTTAATCAGGTAGAATCAGAGTCCAAGATTTAGTTGTTACTCATTAAAGAATCTAGGGTTCCGCGGTTCGCTTCAAGGGGTCCTAACCTTTAACTAGACGATCACTTGGCCAAATTATTGTTAAGGTAAAATTATTGTTGGGGTAAATTTTAGGGGTAATTTTAAAGGTGGGATTGTTAACGATTAGGTTCAGTATTTTATCAAGTCTGGGGTTTAATAGATGGGGTAGTTTGGGGTGTAGGTAGGGGAAGTTACACAATGTGTATTAAGGGCGGTAAATAAGAAATTTCGAACAAGTATTAATTTCAAGCCCGAAGCCCGAGGCGAGGGCTTCACTAACACAAGATATTTAATTTATAACACGTAATTCTTGTACCACTCGTGATGAAAAACATTGTGTGTACCTACCCAATGTTTTTCATGACACTTATGAGGAAAAAACTAAATTTAAAGCAAAACAATTCTTAAATACGGTGACATTTCAAACATTCGTCCGCCATATTGTCATTTTTGACAGATTAGGCATCGAAGGCACAGACCTACCCAGCATCCAGCTACAATTGAAAATTGTGTAAAATATATTTTGCATATTATGAAATTAATCATATTAAATATTTATAAAAATACACAAAATATATATATAAACGTCAGTATTTTAAAAGTAATAGTAATAGTACATTACAATAGAGGACGGGAAACGGGCTTTTCTCAAACTTGCAATTAAATAATAATAGTAATAATAAAATAGGATGATTTTATTTTATTTTTTGTTATAATCAGTTTGGGGTTATTGAAAGGGGAACAGAAATTTGATTATTTTTGCGCTACGACGCACGGTTTAGGAGATACAGCCCTATAAATATTTCTGCATAACTGAAAAAAAAATCTTTATAGGGCTGTATATCCTAAACCGTGCGTCAGAGTGCAAAAATAATACAATTTTCGTACCCCTTTAGGAAACCCAGAAATAGTAATAAACAAACACAAAAAAGAAAAAAAACCATAATGGTAGAATTTTGCTTAAAAGTTTTTTAAGGTTGAATGCCAAGACGTGCCATAATTTGACGTTTAATAAAAACAAAAGAAGGTTGCCTTACAGGCTAGGTATGTAAGGCTGTATGAAATTCCTTTACATATCATCTTCACTCATCGCACCTGATATGTAGTATTTCCGGACCTAATTTAGTCATGTCAACATTTCATGGCAAGTTTGAGAAAAACTCATTTACAGTACATAATTATGGTGCTACTTTCCCGCACGCGTGCGGGAATGAGCATTTTCCGTGCATATGTCGAAACTTTAAAGAGCCATATGTACTGTAAAACGTTGTACGATCGCAACTTGTGTTGATTTAAAACACTCCCTTCGCTCGTGTTTTAATTTATCGTTGCGAATATCCTATTTTCTGCTCTTGTATCGTAAATAACTATTTATACCTACTTGAAAAAAAACATTATGCTAAATATGCTATGAGCGTAATGAAATTAAAAAATATATATTATGTCCGTGGGCATAATATAGCTCATTCCATCTGAGTATGCTGGCATACAATAACACCGTTTAAGAGCAAGTGTGATGAATAGTAATGTAAAATGTGTTATTATTGCACCAGGATATAATCGAGCCTCCGTAACCGAGGCACATTTAAAGAAACGTAATTAAACCTTTTAGTTGAACTATCCCATGTTACATTTCATATACCATGTTACGAACGATGAGGACTAAACACTCTAAATATGAAAGTGATTTAGTGAGCGAGACTCGCTAATATTTGACATTTTCCTTGTAAGGCTCGTCAATTTATGGTAAACCATAATATCAAATTCATAGTAACAAGAACTAAATACAAATTCATAGTGACGAGAACTAAAACCAGTTTAATCGATGAATGGCACAACACGCCACGAGCACTTGCACGACACTTTTTCCCATTCGGACGCATATTCAAAATTGTTTGCGAGCCACTTACATATTGCTATTGCTACACAAATGATACATCGGCACAAAGATCAGGCTGCGTAGCCAACATGCAGCTAAGCAGCCGTAGCGAATGAAACCCAACTGTCACTGTCGCACTAATATGGAATAGTGATAGAGAGACAGAGCCACATATGACAGATATGTGAGATACAATAGATCAGCACCAAATAGCGAACCGCGGTCCGGATCCGGACCGCCCGTTCTTTTTTTTGCTTATTTAATAAACTCAAATAGAATCGGACCATGATGTTCATTTTATTTTAAAAACCGTACGTCTGAAGAAACTAATTGGTGATCCCTGCAATAGATGTCTTTGCCTCAAGTCCCACGCCACGCGATTTTATATTATTACCCAGTTGTGTTTTAAATCTTTTCACGGTTAATACGTTTTCTGGAGATGCGTTTTTGACGTGGTCCTTTAAGAATCTTCTTAAGTAAGTTTTACTGTATTTAAGAAGACTTTACTTGCATACAAATTGCGTCAAGGATTCGTCAACATAAAGTTCAGATGTGTTTTATCCTGATGATCGTGAAATATACTAAACATCTATGAACATACATGTAATGAAATTACCTCAACGATAGTGGACGGTTCGTTCTGTTTGGGCTCCTGCTCGAGGTTGGTCTGGCTCTGGCGCATGGAGCCCGCCAGACTGGTTTTGCTGGACGCGGTGGACGCGGAGCTGGAGTTGCGCAGGAAGAACACCTTCTCCGCTGTCGGGTTTGGCCAGGATAGAATGCCTTTCTTGTCCACGCAGCATAGAGCCTGTGATTAAAAAATATGACGATATTTTCAGTCATGAATTTAAGCCTTGCAAGAACATTCACTCATTGCTAAATTTTATTACCCAGTAATAAAATTTGAAATGTGTAATTTAGTTTTGGATGTGAATATATTAAGCATGTGTCTAAGTTAAAAAAATATTTATGTTAAAATATAAACATATCCCAATCACCAATGTCATAAAGCTGTGGAAGAATGTCTTCTAAATTACACATTGCTAAATTTTATTACCCAGTAATAAAATTTGAAATGTGTAATTTAGTTTTGGATGTGAATATATTAAGCATGTTTGTAAGTTAAAAAAATATTTATGTTAAAATATAAACATATCCCAATCACCAATGTCATAAAGCTGTGGAAGAATGTCTTCCAAAATTCTGACGTCGTCAATGAGTTTGGCTAGAGTCACACAACATGCACGGTTGACTTTGGAAATTAGGTACCGTGTAAGTAGAGAGATATTATGGCCCGCTATTCGATTCGATATTTTAGAACCTGACTGTGTACAATAAAACGTACCTAACGTTTCACGGTACGTAGATTACGTTAATAGGGGATATTAAGCAAAACTCTGCGTAGGGGGCGCCATTAGCATATACTGAGGGCCTACCGCGAAACACGAAAATCGAAAGTTCGTTATCTGCCTCTCTGTCACTCTTTCATGTTTCAGCGATTAAGAGTCAGATAACGAATTTTCTCGTTTCGCGATAGGCTCTCTGTAAACAAACCGCCTCGATGCATCAATATCATAGTGAAAACTTCTGAAATAAACTGTTTAATACATAGTAAGTATAATTAAGTTACTCTATGGTTTACAATATGTGCTAGTGCTGCACTCTCAGACGGTAGAACATTGCAGTAAACCCCTCTATTAAAAAAAACAAGATTTTAAATATTCTAGCGAAAAGATATTTACCTGGCATCGACTGTTGTTATCGAGCAGAACATCAATCAGACACACTTTGAAAGGTGTTTTCTACAGTATTTTAAGAAGTTTTTTAGACCCTTTAGAGCCATACTCACCGACAAAGACCCCAACACATGCACAATATTCGCTGTCCGAACAACCATGTCCTCTTTCCCCGTGAGGATATTAAAGAACGTCTTCCACAGAGACTTGAGACTTTCCGGCTTTAGGTTGGATTCACTGAGCGCTTGAATGAGGGGGTCACTGGCATCCTCTGATATCGAGCATGATTTCGTACGGACGTACTTTTGACGGGTTTCAGAGAGCAGTTTAAACCTGTAAGAAGAAGAGTTTTTTTAAGATACCATGAATACCAAGATGAGTACATAGGGTTTCGGGGCAACTCTAGGAAGATGATGACTTAAAACACATAGTTATAAAATAGCCTCTTTAAGAAAAAGTGAATTCCAATGACAAAATCTTTGATTCGAATCTGAATGACCTTAATAGGGTATGTTACGGCAAAGAGAATTTGAAATAGAGGTGGATTGTCAAAGAAAACTTAGTAGCCACAGTAAATTTACTGCTATCTTGTAACACATGATTAAAACTTTTAGAACGTCATCTGAGTTTGATCATCATTCTTTCATATGTGTTAAATATCAAAAGGTGGTAAGTAAACATCAAAGGTATGGGGCGGTATCGTTTCGAGCGATGGCGCCACAACCTTTGGCCTATGCCCGGTAAAGTGGCGCCACTTTTTGATTTTTAACAAATTTAACACATACCAGTGAAAGAATAAGGATCAAAGTCAAATGGCGTTCTAAGTTTTAATCATGTGTCTAAAGAAAAGATGGCAGTAAACTTACTGTGGCTACAAAATTTTCTTTGACAATCCACCTCTATTCCACATTCTCTTTGGTTACGGTAACTCCAAATATCAAAAGTTTGTGTTTGAAAATTTACTTGCCACGAAACAAACGGCGCAGTATAGTCCTAATCTAGTTCTGCTTTAGATTTTCTTCTTGAACTTCACACTTCTACAATAAATAACTATTATAGTACATATGGTGCTACGTTACTGCACTATCAAGATAATCAGGACATTACGTAACTATGTCGAAAATTTAAAGGCTATAATTATGGTGCTACTTTCATGCTACATACTACAATGAGCATTTTCCGTGCATATGTCGAAACTTTAAAGAGCCATATGTACTGTAAAACGTTGTACGATACATGTGCGAATAGGTAATTCGCAACTCGTGTCGATTTAAAACACTCCCGAAATTTATCGTCACTCGTTTCGAATTTCCTCTTTGGCACTTGTATGGTAATGTACTAATTAACACTGACCGCGCCATGCCGTAGCAGTTGAGAGCGACCCACACCACGGGGAATATGATCTGCAGGAGCGGCAGCGACGCCGCCACGGTTTGCAAAAAGTACACCTGGAGAGAAACGGGAAATAATTAACTTTATCTACACACATATCATAACCCTCTATGATGCAGACGCCGCAGAGGGGCAAACATTTTATGTAAATTTTAGCTCGGGGGGGGGGGGGGCTGCCGCCCACCCTGCCTGTACCCGCCTACGCCCATTCCTCCACATTCAAATTTAGAACATCTCTGAGAAAAAAAGGAATTCTATTTGACCTCTATGGTAATAACAGTCAAGATGAAATTTTATTTGAAATGAAGTGTCAATTGCAAACAATTTAGGCAAATCTCGCATGTTAGTTGGTATTATGGTATAGGGACCGTGCGCGTTGGAGGGTCTGCCATCTTGTGGCCTGAATGGGAACCATAAACATGTACATTTACACGTCACGTGTTTTCTTGTGCATAGTAGGTTCTGCCATCTTGTGGGCAATATCGGAACAATAGACATCACATTTACGCCTCACGCCAAAAATCTGACGGCTCCTGTGCTGCTTCCTACAGTTCATGCACGCTCCCTATATCGAACGATATAGCAGTTGGCCCCCAACTCTAGTTTGTCTCTGAATTTAAACAAAACTACGGTTGCGATGCAGTCATCGCATGTCACTACATGCGTGAAAAAAGTTTTCATTTACTGCCATTTAACGTTTAGTCTATAATAATAATAAAAAAACTGTTGTTTACAAGCGAATTATAGAAAAACTTCCGTCTCTCATTTTGATCGATGAAGATATTTCTGAGACGCTACCCCATATCCGCGAGTTCCGCGAGGACAGCGAGAGGGCAATGATGCCCCAATGCCGGCCGTAATAGCGGTTAGTGAATACATCATACAGAGTTTATGTGTGTAGATAAAATAGTGTATGCACATAATTAAGCAAGATACTAAATATGTAGTTCCATAAGACCACCCCGTTCGGACCCCCCCCCCCCCCCCCACATGTCACTTAACTTACTTAGACTTTATTCATGCTCTTATTCAATAGGCCTCACCTCTGTCCAGTGCGTGACGCCAGGCAGCTGGTACACGTGACGCACGAATGACGCCACCACAACCAGGAGTATCACAAGGGGCAGTGCTATGCCTTCCATGATTTTTACTGTGCACTGGAAAAGTCAAATTCCCATGTAAATTACTTCTAGGGATAAACGTGGACTGTTGTACTCGTAATGTTAACGACCTAGTTCGGGAGACAAAAGCTGGACCCTGGTGAAACCATTACAAACCTAATTATAAGTTTCTCTGTATCTAGTATAATATCGACACTCTATACTGTGTTAGGTTTTTAAGTGAATAAAGATTTATTTATTTATTTAAAAAAAAAATGTAAGTATAAAAATTAAGGCATGCAATGGATGCCAGTAGTTTGACTACTTTGGCTCGCGATCTACTATTTATTATATCAGTCATGAGCGCTTATGTATGGTGATTTCGAATTCTTCGTAAATGCTTCATAAAACCTCAGCCTATGCTATAATAGTACATTATGATACAAGTGTGCTAAGTTGGTCATTACACACGAGGCGATATTGTGCGCGCGAGCTGTAAGCGAGCGCGCAATAAGAAAGCCGATGTGGGTAATGACCAATGCACACGCGTTTCATACGACGTTTTTCAACACACTTGCGAGGAAAAAACTTATTAATTAGATTTTTTTGTCAAAACAGTACAGTTTTCAAAATGGTGGTTTACAGTTTTAACATCGAATAATTTCACCAAAGCGTGCTGGGCTTGTAGACACTTATTCGTCCGTTCATTGAAATAAGCTACCAACACGTTTTCCAAGAAACACTGGACGTTTTTGCTGATTTCCCATTGAATAAAAGTTTCATATGCCGCCAATTATTTTTCACCCGATTTTGATGGTAAAAGGCTATCGTTCTCGGCTCTTGCCTCTATTAGTATTACTGGAAGCGTCAATTTTATGTGTTCTTCATTTCCAATGCTTGAAAATGACATTTTCGACAATATACATATAAACTAAAAACATGCAAAACTATTCCAATTTTATGACAAATACGGAAAATGGCTGGAGCGTTATTTTTTTTTACGCACGATTTCAATGCAAAGGGGCGAACGAAATCAAGAAGGTTCCGTTTCCATGCATATTATTAGCAATCAGTTACCTTCTTAACTCAGTCGGATAATATAATGAAAAAGCACGAGTGTTATAATATACTAAAAAAGTACGCGGATAGTATTATGAGCCAAAAATCGGTGGAATAAAAACTTCGTTTTGAGCAAGTGTGTTGAAAATAAAATAAAACATCGAGTTCTATGTTTTATGCGGCTTCTACTACGCCTTAAGTAGAACGAATGCCTCTATTAAAAGTTAGATTACGAATTTAACACTGTTTACGTTACGTATGATTGTGTAGTAAGTTCCATTTTGTCGTCGAAACTACATCTACTACAAAGAATATTCACAATACTTTACATAACTACAAATATTGCATCAATATAACGTACCAGGTACCTCTGTTTCTCAAAGACGGTGCGTGGTCGACACGTGGCCTGTTCCAAAGTCAGGCGAAGGTTCTTCAGAAAGGGCGTTTCGCACATTCGGTACGAGCGGTTCTGGTGCGGCTCGCGTACGCGTGGCGTGCTGAAGTTCTCCTTGTACTGCAAAATAAACTTTATTAGTATCAAATAAGAGATCAAATTGAATCCTTACTGAATACTGTTAATTATTCTGCTATTGGTATGGAAGATAAAAGAACTCTAGATCAAAATGGGAGAGAAACGCAGGATACGACACGATAGTTGTGGTAAAAGTAGTAGCCTCGTAAGGCCCAATGTGCATTATAATGCTTCATAATCCAAATAAAGTAGCATTTTTTTGTTTCATTGCTTTTTCGTACAAAAAATATTCATCCGACTATGTACAAGGTCCAAATTAAAAATAGGAAAATTTTGGATTTAGTGGCATTACGAGGGTAGGCGCTTTCGACAAGTTTCTAATTAGTTGATACCAAATCTTTTGGCCCACTTATCGATTTTCGATTGACCTGAAATAAATATAGCTTACCCATTGTAATGTCAGTGATATCGCAATGTTATGGTAATAGTACTACTGGTACAAGATATGTCTGATGTAATACTAATAAATCAACATTTAAAAACAAACTTGGCATTGTATGAATTGTTTTGAACCAAAGTAAATAGATTTGAATTTGTGCTTAACAAAACTATATTTTAGCACATATATTTCCTAGTGTATGTATCATATTTTGAACAAATTTTTACCTGTGAGCTAGGTTGAAACGTCTGTCCGAAGAATAGCTCCGGATCATCGGGCTCTAGCCCGCGGCAGTGTCCCGGCACCTCCTGCCCGGGCCTTAGCACCACAACGTCGCCCTCCACCAGCAGGGACCATGGAAGGTTCACCACCATACCTTTGTAAATCATGAAAGAATGCTTGTTCAGTTGATCTGAAGGCAGTCTGGTCGTGAGGCTGCGGACTGGACGCAAGCGGCATGCGGCGCGGCGAGCGGCCAATCAAAGCCATTCATGCATTTGGTCTAGCGCAATGAACGCTGATTTGTTGCTGAGCGACGAGCAGACGTTTTCAGATTGAGCTACATATGAATGCTAGCTTGTCGCCCCATTAGCAACAATTGAATGTTGCTGATACCGAATAAAAACAAAAAAGGCCGCACATACTTATAGAAAGAAACACCCCTACTTTTCTATCGGGCATGTTAAAAGAACTGTGTTTAAGATATTTAAAAAAAGATCAAGTGGGTAGTTCTACAAACTCACACATCACGAAAATGGATATGTACTTTATTGTATCATTAGGCGGGTCCAGACAGAGCGAGGCTACGCGCGAGGCATGCCTCGCTACCTGCCTCGGCCGTTTTGTGCGAGAGGAAGTTGCCTCGCGCGTTATCTACCGCCCGCCTATTCCCAAACACATGCCCGAAGCGTAGGACTTAATTTCTAGTTTATTTATAGGATGAGACAAGACTCTATCTATACTACCAAGAACAGTATTATTTACCGGATTCCGTCTATTTGGCATAACTTCCGTGACCCGAAACGCATCAGGCATAACCTATTTGGCAGAACTGTTTTTCGACGAATGTTAAATTTGCAGAAAGTTAAATTTGCATAATATACAATAGTCCGAATGTTTGCGAGTCCGATTCTTAAATAGACTATTATTATGTTGGCCGAATTTTGATACGAATAATTTTATTTTACGTTTGTTCAATTGTTCGAAACGTTATTGGTATATTATGTTTAGCATAATAGGTTTTAGTCGAATATTTACATTGCAGAAAACTCATTTCGATCAAAATCAAAATATCTTTATTTTGCATAAAATATGGTATACAAGATGGACTTATTGTTAGTAAAGAAGCACATGCATATTTTACCAGCAACTGGCATGCAAAAAACACAAACACGCATACATCTATTAAGAGCAATTCCTAGCTGAGTAACTTTTCAAATCTCGAATTTTTGAAGCTATGTTTCTGTCGCGCTGCGGTGGGCGGGAGCGGGAGCTATCTAAGTGTGAGTGCGCGCACACAGACGCGAGACTCGAACGCTCGCTCATTGCGCGTCGTTCCGTCGACATCGCCCGCGAGCCGGACGGAATTTATCCTGCGCTGCCCGACCGACGCAAGTTGTTTTTGTTGTTATCACATAATATTGTTTTTCATTTTTATATTATACTGTATCTATTAATTACTATATAAGTAAGAGAAAAAAAAAGAATAATGTCCCTGCTTCGGTCGTCGTCGTACAGTCAAGTGCAAAAATATGTATCGAAAGAATCGTCTCATAAATATGGTACTACGCTCTTATTACACTGGAATAAGATGCAACGGGACATATTTTTGAGTAAGATGTGTACACCCATATTTTTACACTTGACTGTACCTATCCGTATCAGTAAGTTGGGAGTGATCATGGTGTTTTGTGAAATTTTGTAAGTAGGTATAAATATATGTTTAAACTACAATCTATTTAACTTATAGTACGATGGGGCTAAACTTGATGACAATGACAATCTGGGTAATGCCGGACAATTTTGGGACCAATTGAGAGAACTCGTGAAAAAATTTTTTTCGAGATCTCAGCACGTGACAGATTCTTGAAGTAAGGAGCGAATCGTTAAATAATAACCGTAGATTCGGCCTGAATTTTGGTAATCTTCAATATAGAACGGTTAGGGTAACGAGTGTTTTGCCATCAAGGGAGAACATCGAATGGTGAAAAAAAGTTGCTTCTAATGGAAAGAGAACAGGGTATCACAAAGAAATAGGTCCGGTGTCTATTATCCATTGTATATAAATTACATTACAGCCACCAATAATTACAAACTTAAAAGTTGTCAACGAAAGTGTTTTTTTTCGTATTTTTGTATCCGATCTTAACCCTGATACAAAAATTGGTAAAATTGTGGCTCTCAAACTTTGATACCTATGTCATAACTCATAAGGTAATTTGATAAGTAAACAATGTGCTAAGAAACCTCTTATTGTAAGGTTTACACGAAGTAATAAAATAAGAAAAACCACTAAAATAACTGATAGGTTTCGAAGTTTTGACAATTTAAGATCTCGTGAACTGTACAGGTTTAGTAAAAGTGTAAATGTATTGTTTATTGAAAGGAATGTACTGGAATATATTAAGTACTTAAGTAGGAGGGACAAAAATCAAAATAAAAAATAATCGTGCCCAATCATTTTTAATGAAGGTCGCCAAAAAAATAAGAATCAAATTTAAAAACCAAAAAGACTAAGTAGTTCTTTAAAAAGGTCAAGGTCACTGCGAGCCCATCTTGAAGTATGGAAAATAAGTAAAATTGCGATTTTATTGGTTTAATTTTGCAATTATGTATATAATATATAGTTGATATATAATCTTTTTTTTTATAAAATGTAAGGATCGTATGTAAAGAGTACAGTAAACATATAGGAAAAGAGAGCCCTCTTGAAGCATTTTAAGGAAACTAATTTCGAAGCCCTATCTCTATTTTGTATCCGAAACTAGCTATGTATGTATGCGTGCACATCTACATATGCGTCCGTATGTGTAGGTACTTTATTGCGAAAAATTGCTCATTTGCTATCTATTTTACTCGATTTTGTTATAAAATTCAACATGTATCATCATCCCTATACAATATAAATACAATATTTATTACACACCTCAATAAAAGAAAACAATACAAAAGAAAACAGAAACATAAGCACAGGTAAACAACATGCGGTCTTATCGCTAAAAAGCGATCTCTTCCAGGCAACCTTTGGGTTGCGGAAATTAAAAAAATTACATTGTCAGTAAGTAAGTGTACATACACATACAACTGGATGGTACTGGATAAAAATAATGGTACGAAAGTGTGATCAAGAAAACAATAAATGTGATAATTAAGTAGGTCAGTAGGTAAATTGAAGAAAATTTAAAGTTTGACAATCACTGCTGTTTTAAATAGGTAAAGATGGGATTGTTTCTTTCCGATCTTTACCTGGATGGGTCACGATCGGATATCGGTCTACAGCAGTGCTAGGTCTGTTAACACAATTACAAAAACAAACACAGTTTCATCACAATACGCAAAATAAATTACAGGGCGAATTCAAATTCGCGAAATTTACCTTGCTCTCTGTGATTGCGCATAGCACAAACTCCCTAAGCAACGCGGGGACACTGGCAGTCGAGGCGCAATGAAATGATGTCTTACACAATGTTGCCACCATTAAAAAATAAAGCCAAATTAGGGAGAAATGAATGTCCTACGTTCTTCACCTGCATCCGGTATTTACCCAACATACCTTAATCGTTGAACCGCCGCATTTCAAAATGGCCCTTATTTTGATATCGGCTAGCCGTAATGTAATACGGCGGATTATACAATACGACTGCGATACTTATAAGCAGGGATCGGAACCGGTTTTTTGCAAAAACATCGAAATAACCATATATTTCGGTTTATTTTATACTCAAAATGTAGGACTCAGTTGTGTTTTTAGATAACGACTTCGTATTATTAGATTGCCCGATTAGGAATGAAATAATTAACAAAGAACGAAAAAATACCGTTTTCGTTCCCATACAAAAAATACCGGTTTCCGATCCCTGCTTATAAGTATATAAATCCCCTCTTCAATGTAATTGCATTAAATTTGCCATCTAGTGGCAAACATCAAAGTAGTTATCTTTTACTTGTGACGCACAAGTGTGCGCAATGTAAAATACAAAGTATATTTCTTAAAAAAATTACCTTGTTTATTGTGATTATACTTAGTAAAAGAACATGTGATTATTAAATTATAATACGAGAAGTGGTCAAATCGCAAAATGCTGTCGTTTTATTTAAAATAATGAAATAATTAGACCGGTTACGAAAGTACCGGGAAATCCTGGTTCTTTAAAACAGTACCGGTTCTGCAATCCCTAATAAGGATGTTATGCCCATCACTATTTCTTCTGTGTACGTATATTTAGAAACTGTCTCCGCCTCCAATTCGTGCGATAAGGACAACTGCAGCCCGGACTGAAATTCACATGCAAAAAACTCAAAAATCGAGGTTTCGCTCTCGACTGTTTCCTCCTCCAAAACGCAATCAATCTTTATGAAATTTTGGAAACTGCAAGAGGAAGAAATAATCTATGCCGCTATGTTTTGATTTTTTGGATATTTTTTGTCATATTTGTATACTGTGCCTTTTTTTACAGCCAATTCAATTGAGCCGTTTTTGCGATTTTCGAGGCGCTGTATCTTTCTTCAAAATAAAATAATCCAAAAAAGCAAAACATAGCGGCACAGATATTAATGATATTGATCTTATTTGAAAAAATCACTGCTCTAGGTTAAAAATCCAGGGAGGAATCAGTCGAGAGCGTTTGTATGGAAAAATCGCAACTAGGAATTGCTCTTAACTATGCTAATAAATCTAATATTATACATGTCACTTCTTATAATTACAACAACAAAGAAAACAAATGTCATACTTAATCTAATTACAATTATCAGTTCTATTTTGCATAACTTCTATGACCTAAAACGCATCTGTCATAAGATAGGTAGATACATTTGGTAGAGCTGTTTTTTCAAGAATATTAAAATTAAAGAAAGCGTCGGCTTGTAATGGTAAATAATTAAATGGCCAGCAGTTTTTAAAAGTGATTTGCAAAAATATACCCATTAAATCAAAAGGTCACTTAAATGTCCAGGTCATCTAAAACCAAAAAATCAGAGCACCCCTCTATCCACGTGGTCTTGTCTGTCCTACCCCTAGAGAGCAATTGCGAAAACGGAGGCGCGGAGGAATGGCTGCTCTTCCGCAGCGCCAGAGCTACACCACATCCAACAGCTTCATGTAGTCGTGAATTGCGAAACATTTATTTATTTCTGCCAAAAAATATTCGGCCTACAAACAGATATGACTCTTGCAAGTATGCAAAACTTTTCTGTGTCATAAGCGAATTATGCAAAACATTCTTACAAATAAAATTATGCGAAATGAAACAGATAACAGGTCTCAATTCGGCCATTAATTTTATGCCAAAAGATACTTTTATGCCAAAGGCATCGGCACACAAACCTCTTTAAGGTTTTACCTACGATGGGTGTTGTACTAAATTCTAGACTGTAACTTGTTTGTTTATTCAATAAAAATAAATAAAAAGAACTTTGATCAATAAAAATTATGCGTAGAGTACGTATGCGCAACTATCCAGTACCAAGTGAGTTTATGAAATAAAATAAAATTATTACAAAAAAAATATGCTAAAGATATGGGAACCTTATTTACCATCTCTGTAAGTCCACTGCAGTATGACGCATGGAGAGAATGGGGCACATAAGTGGGGGTAGTGCCCTTCCTTCCATATTGACCTATCTATGGCATCATCCAGTGTTTCTGTTAACATAAAAAGGATTGTTTTATCATTGTATTTTTAGGAAAAAGGAAACTAAGTTCACCTGGATATAAGGTCCATATTCTTTGTGAAAAGGTCTCAGAGAAAATGATGCATATATTTAATTTATTAGGATTATTTAACAAATAGACATATCCAGTTATAACAAAATTTAACATGCCTAACTTATCACATTTTTATTACACAAAATCAAGATATTTTTAATAACCTTTACTGATAAGAAAGACTTATCTCTTGCCATTGGCTTGAATCTAGATAACAAAAGTACTGTCTACTGGTTACTTATTAGAACATGTTTCTAATCAGATTGAAATAAAAGTCTGATTATCCTAAACTCTTCTGACACTTGAAAATTATCCTAAACTCTTCTGCAAACATTCAATAAATAGTATAACTAGAAATTGGTTGGTATAAAACATTTCACTCACCTAAAACTTTCTTAACTCTATGAGGTATTTCATTTCTGTATAAATATTCTTCGTTAAGCGCAACCAAAAAGTTTATTATCAGTATCACAAAAAGGAACAGAGCCTCCCATAGTAAATAACCATCTGCTTTCACATAGTCTCCGAGTAAAAATGTCAAAATAAGGCAGATTATATATAGTAATGTGATTGTGTAAGCCACTCCAGACAACAACACCTTCTCAGAAGAAAATGATATAATGTTTTTAATGAATCCATATCTGAAAAAAAATTGTACATAACTTGTTAGACTTTCAATAAAGAGTAGGCACTCGGTAATATGTCACTGGAAATTTTCCCACCTGCTGGATTATTGGAAGTGCTAGATTATTGGACTAGTATGGAAATAAAGGTTTTATAAAGAAAACATACATCAATAATGGCAATATGTTGGATCTCATTTTATTATGTTCAACATGTAAAATGTTTTCGGTTGCGGAGGAGGAAGATAATGCTTTAACGAAGAATCTATTTACTTTAGATTATTTCTTGCTATATATTTAGTTAATAATATTGCTTCTTAACTTCCTCAAAGTCAGTAAAGTGTCATCTAAAGAATCGTTTTCAACTGCTCAAGATCAAATTGCCGAGCGGGAGGGAAATCACATAAACAATGCATCCACTTTGTAATCTGGCATTCACCTGCCAGATTACTAAGTGCCTACTATAGTTAGCAAACTACCAAACAGAAAGTGTATAATTTTTAGAGTAGGATTATATGGCACTATTTATTAATTTTTTGTCCATTCTTAATTTTCTAATAATGAGATTAAAATGGTTAATAATGGTCAGCGCTTCTTGATAATTTAAATTTATGATGATTGATAGAATTACACAATTATTGTTATATTTGCTTTTGAACCAATCATAAACCAATTGACTCTGATGGCCATTTATTTAATGATACTACACAATGGATACTTTAATTAAAGATTCTTAATCCTAAGAGAATCTTTGTACTTCTTTAAATATTTATTTTAGTCAGACCAACACTTTATGTATGCCCAAGTAGCATTGCTAGCTGTATAAAAGCTGTATATCAGTTTATTTGAATACTATAAGCTGTACATTTAGGCTGTACTACAGCTGTATAAGCGCTTATACAGCCCTTATAAGTTAAAAAAGGGCCCCAATTATACAGCTTTTCGCGTTATTAGAGCTGTACAGTAGCTGTACAAGCAATAGATAAGCTGTATAATAGCTGTAATTCGGTGTAAATGGAAACCTTAGCAGTACAGATTATCTCTTATAAGTATGATTTAAGAATATCAGTTTTAAATAGGTTTTTAAGAAGAATTACAATAAAATAAAAAATATTCAAGTCTAAAAATGTCTTCTGTTCATTCGTTATATTTGTAATGGCGACAAATGACAAATATAAGTGGAAAGTAATAAAGTGCAGTTAAGATACAGGATCTTGAGAGCAGTTATATTACTATTGGTAAGTGCCGATTATTATTTATTGTGAACATGTGTATCTTTTCTGGCAAAATATTCACGCCCCTGCTTAATAATCAAGAAAAACATAACAAAAATATCTAAAAGTGGTACATAAGTTTAGTTTTTGTTTTTAAGGTTAAGGTTTTTTTTCTTTTAATGTTAATTCTAAGGTTAAAGTCAATTTATTTTAGCTGGTTATCATAATATGACAAGTTTTTGTTAAATATTTGCAAGTTTATCTTTAATTATATTTTCAAATATGTTTTTATTCATAGTAAAATGGCGACAGTATTTAAACAGCCTATAGGATAGTTGGAGAGCATCATAATCTTAGTAGCTGTACTATGTAATTAATGGAGTCACTTCTACAGCTTTTGGATTTAAATCAGCTTTGTAATAGAATATTTTTATACATTTGACTGTATTTCGGCTTTCTGTACATAAGTTATAATTCCCGTTAGAGATCCGTATTATAATCCGTTAAACTGTACTACAGCTGTCATTTATTCTTTTAGTTCTATAATAACCTTACAGACAGAAGTTATAACACCATTATACTTATAATAGTGTAAAATTACGCCATAAGAATTAGTTTTAAATCGGAGTTGACAAATACTTTTATACAGCAACAAGTGCCAGGTGATCCTACACTACAGCCTCTATACAGCTTAAATGATACAATAAGCTTGTAGCGTCACACAACACTTAAAGTTTTATAACGGAGTTTACAGATACTTTTTTACAGCAACAAGTGCCAATTGATACTACAATACAGCCTGTATACAGCTTTAACGATAGAATTAGGTCGAAGTGTCACACAACACTTAAAGTTTTATAGTAGATTTTTTATTTTCTGATATAACACCCCTTGCGTACGCAGATTCCTTTATAATGATTTTATACAGCTTGAGCTCAGGTTAGTTTTCTCTGACACTCTTATAAGTCCCTTAAACCACCCTAAGTTCTAAATTGGCTGGTATATTGATTTTACCGACACTTAAATGCTACTTGGGTGTTGATATATGTAACTTAGATTATATACATTTATTATATATATTTTAATATTCGATAACTTTACAATAATCCAATACACACAACGATAGATGAATTTTATTATTAACACAAGGCCATTTGCAAACATTCAATACCATTCATGGGATCTGCCGCTTTTTTGATAAGGTAAAAAGTATTCTATTTTTGTAACAGAACATTTTCAAAGTTCACCTGTTAACATAAAAACGTGATTGTAAGCACGAAACAACTATAACTATTATAGATGTTATGTAAACACGTACCCGGTCTGATTATTCTGTTTGTGGTCCTCGATAACACTACGGATTCCATCTCGGAGTTGAACGAGAGCCGCTTTGGTTGAATACCCTAATGTTTGCCGGGTATCCATGTTATTATTATATTGTTACGAATTCACATGATTATTAGCATTCTAATAATTAACTTATCACTAATTTTTTTATAACCATTAAGTGCCGTAATCCATATAGTTAATTAAATTATTTATAGGTAATGCGATTGCGATGTGATAGAAATCTCAGCTGATTGATAATGGTACGTTCTGAAAGTTTTCTTAGTGTAAATTTCAAGTTTTTGTTATGTTATAATTTGTTATGTAAAAACATTAATTTACAAATGATGTAATATAATATGTATAAAAAGCGATTTTCTTATTAAAACCTCAAATAATGATTTTACTCAGCGTTTTTCTATTAAATCAAGAAACAAATTAAATTCATGCTAAGACTGAATTCAAATATTTAAACGTGATGCTGGCTGACAGCACAACTTCAGACAAATTCGTTTAGAAATATTTGTCAAATTTGGTAATACAATAAAATAGATGTATAACGTAGAGCTGGCAGCTTCCTCGCACAGAGAATAAGTATTGCGATACAACGAGGAAATGCTGCCAGCATCTACGGCACCATGCCGCAGGGGGATAGTTTTTAATTATTTATTTTAAGATTAGTTTTATTTATTTTTAGATTTAGATTTTAAGTTTTATATGTATTAATTTCCTTGTTCAATGTATAGTTAATACCTTTAAAATTATATATCTATAAAATAGATTTTGTGATGCTAACGAGATCCATATAAATGACTATACCAGATTTATATCATCCTAGTGCGCAAAATGGTAAAAAAGTCTAGTTTTTAAATTGACTATCAAAGCAATGAGTATTTTATCATCAGATATATTTTTGAATGTGGCAACATTATTATCTATTGATTTGTTTTTTGACACATACTTCCGAGACTGAAGTGAAGTTGGCGATTCCAAGAATATACTAAAGTGTTTCTTTCTATTTTATGTAAGTACTTACTAATAGGGGAACTAAAATTTCATTTAAGCCTTCTTAATTCAGGGCTAATTAGTGTAGAATCATGCCCCGACAAGAAACTTTAGAACTGTGAGAGTGGTGCGCGACGGTGTTGTGTTGTGGCTTCATTCGAGTGGTCTGTGTTCAGTTCAGTCTGTGTCATCGCGCCGCGAGTGTAGGCAGTGCGCCATTTATCGTGAGATAAAAAAACAAGGAATGCGTACATCGCTGGGCTCGATTTAGTCCAGACGACTCTGTGCTGTGTATCGTGATGGTCTGACAAGTTCAAAACATTCGTTATGGAAAGAAGAACTAAAAACAGTGGTTTGCGCAAGGGCCCACACTTGAGCTCTTGGATATGGTGCATGTTTATCAAAGTTTTCTGCTTGCCGTGTATATTTTCCGAATGTTTCGGAAATAATATCACTTTATCTGTACAGCCGCCTGGGGACAGAAGGATATTTTACGGGAATCCGTTAGAAATTTTCTGTGTAGCTGAAGGTGGGGATGTTGCTGAAGACTTAGAGTTGTTGGTAAATCACGTTTCACTCAATACTACAATAGTGAATGAAACTACTATCAGATGGTATGAGGAGAGACCAGAAAAACAGAGTACAACCTTTTATTGTAACAATAAACGAACAAATAAAAAATGTTCCAGTAAGGTGGTTGTGGATGGATACCCACAGGAGGTAGAAGAGTTCACATGTCTGTCCAAGAACCTTAATGAGCTCAATTGTTCCTGGGTACCACCCAAAGGAAATCAGTTGGTAGTTAACTACAACTTAACCTTCTTGGTAAATGATAGAGCGGTATTACCATGCAAAGTCCATGATGAAGTAAATGTAAGCTGGTGTGTATGGACAACAAAAACCGGACCTGGAGTGCCCCTTTACAGGCAACAGCTAGATATGTACAATTTCAACTTGACCTCCTACAATAGTTTTGGGAGCATTTCCCAAAACTTTGCAATTGACCATTTCTCAATAGTTAAGCCTGACCCTCCTACAGCCTTAGAGGTTGTACAAAATGACTCTCGCAGTGTGACCATACAGTGGAAAATATCGAATAATATGGTGGATTTGTTAAAGGGAGGGGTAGACCACCGAATTGAATATCAGATATCTGAAATTGATAACACAACACACTTTCACAAGGTTGATGCCTCTGACTTGCCACCTAAAAATAGGACATACAAATTTGAATTAAGTTTGCCGTTTGCACATTGGGAGTATGAAGTGAGAATTTACATTAAACCCAAGAAAGCTAAATTGGACCAATACTGGTCTGACTATGCATTTATAATGATCAATACAACTAGTGAGAAACCACCACGCCCACCAACAATAGCTGCAGGCTCTTTCCACCAGCAGCCATATTTAAACCACCGTCTGTTAAAAATCTATTGGTCCCAATTGTCTGATGTTGAAGAAGCTGGTGCAAATTTTACATATAGAGTGGTTGTCTGGCAAGGGAACAAACAGCAAACATTATTTCCTGATAACAAGAGTTTGAGCTATGTCAGCCTTAATGCATCTGATGATCCCCTGCAGGTGATGGTGTGGTCAGAGAATACTAAGGGTCTCTCTAAAGACTACAGCTCTCTTTACATTCCTTCAGAGGATAACACTCAAGATTTGCATGTAGAATCATTTACCAAACTAACACATGAAAATGGCACTAATGAGTTATCTTGGCAAAAAAATAATCATAACAAAATTGACAACTACACTCTATTTTGGTGTGAGCTGAAGACTACACAAACTTGTACGGGACGTATGAACTTTACAACTTTGTCACCACACATTAGCAAACATTCAATAAATTTGCCCTCAACATTGTACCAATTTGCCATCTCTGCTAACAAAGGCTACAAGAGTAGTGGTATGACATGGGCCTACTGTGACATCCCTAAAAAAGGAATGGAGTGGTATCAAATTCCTGTATCATTGTCTCATGATAGCAAATCAGTGGATACCACACATGTCAACCTGACATGGGCAGTTCAGTGCACATTCTCTGCTGGCTTTTTAAGAGGATACATTATCTATTATTGTCCAGTTATTGAGACCAGTGCATCCTGCTATGATAATAGAAATTATACTAAACATATTGATAATCCAGATCAAAAAAGTGTCTTAGTAGAGAACCTCTTGCCTTATACAACTTATCAGTTTACTATTGCCCTTGACACTGCTTCTGGCATCAGGACACATAACAATACAGACCGTGTGACCACTTTAGAAGACACCCCATCAAGTCCTACTAATATCAAGATAAAGGACATAACACATGATTCTGTGAATATCACATGGGATCCGCCAGAGCACAAGAATGGAAAAATTCTTTATTACAATATTACAAAAACATTGTCTGATGGCACCACAGATTATGTGATAGAGGATACCTTCACACATCGTCAGATCACTGGGCTGCAAGGTCTCACCAATTATACATTTGCAGTGAAAGCCTGTAATAATGCTAAAAACCGCTGCTCCAGTATTGTTCCCAAAGATGGGATTCATCTAAGAACAAGAATTGGGCCTCCAGGGAGAATAAACAGTGCACCCCTTTATAATTACTCTTTAGGAACCATTAATTGGTTTGCTCCAGGCCATGTTGATCTCTATCAAGTCATGGTACTGAAAAATAAAAAAGAATATGAGATTAGTAACACAACAGATCTGTACGTAGATACAGTTGCTTGTCAAGGTGATGAAATGTCGTATCAAGTAAGAGCAATAAATTATGATGCAGATGAATATCATGGAGTGATGGGTGATCCCGATTACGTAGAACTACCTGTACGAACTACCAAAGGTATTGATGAATATGTTGGTGAATGGAGTCAAACATACAATATGCCTTGTGGCCAATCTGGAGGTCTCACATTGACCCTCATAATTCTGGGAGTATTTTTAGTTGTTGGTGTTGGCTACGGATCACTGAAACTTTACAAGAAAATGAAACAAATGGAAGACATAAAGCCCGTATTCCCCAATGGCTTAAATGTCCCTGAAAAAGATTTAACTAAATACGGTTTCGGCGGCTGGACCCAAACCAACAAAGACGAGAAACCATCGTCTGACGAAATGCTGCTTCTGCCTAATAGTAAAAGTAGTATATCTCCCGTATCGCCCAATGTCAAACAGAGTATCGACAACTGTGATTCAAGTGACCATACGGATAGTACCGCATTATCCAACAATTCTGAAGGCCCTATTGACAGACAGTCCTCAATATCAGATACCGCCTCGGATACATCTTTACGAGATATAGAACAAGGAAGGGATGAAAACGCAAGCCAAGGAGAGGCTTCCGCGTCGGAAACTGAAAGCTCGCGCGAGAGTTCTCCGTACTTAAACGACCTGGTGTTCAAGAAGAATCCTAACAGTGGGTATGTGCAGTCTGTAATGAATCCCAATACCGATCTGAGTTCACCATCGATCAAGAGCCCGCAGGAGCAAGCGAAGTCGCCCGTGGCTGCGAGCTCGAGCTATGTAATGGCGGGTCTGCCGCCGCCAATCTTCACGACGGGCCTGTTGCCGTCGAGCCCGCCGCCCGCGGGCTACGTGCGCGCGGACGACCCGCAGGCTAGGCTAATGAACTTGCCAAAACTCGGCCCGTCGCCGACGAAACTCTTCGGTCCGGAGAGCTTGCCGACACTACCCTTGCCTTCACCTAAAAAAGGCGAAGATTCTAGCTATATTCAACTGCAGTGTTTAGAGTCGCTGCCTAACTTAAAGGTCCGCGAGCAGCCAAAGCCAGCGGCGAGCGGATACGTGAGCCCAGAAGATGCTGTGCTCAACAAGCACCTAAACAACATCATGGCGGCGCGCGCGCCCGTGCCGGACACGCCTATTTTGCTCGATCCAGACATGAGTCCCGATGCCTATTGCCGCTTTTCCTGGAGCAAAGACCCTTCCATTGACAATTTTAATTCAATACTCGTTGATTCAAGTTTGACCACTCCCAAAAACTGAGTGCACGTAGTGACTGATTTAATAGACTGAGTGACCGAACTGTAGATATTATTGAATGTGCTATAGGATTATTGAACATTGTCCTTTTAAAATATCTAGTTGTGTTGTTTAGTGATAATTGTCGTGCCTTATTAATTTATTTTAGAGTTTTTAAAAGGAGATTACATAGTCGGTAAGGACATATTCAATCTTACATTTAACGCTAATTAAAACCTAATTATATTAGGCATTAACGATCGCTTGGTTGCATAAATATAAACCATTTAGAAATGAGACTTTAATTAACAGAATAAATACGATATCGGTTTCCATTGTTTCAGATTAGCTTAGTTGGCTTATTCAGTTAAAATGGAGGGCTTATATAAAATTAATTTGGTACCATGCGATCTGAGTACAGAAGAGACGATACTGCAAATAGCAGACACCCTTGACAATCTGAACGGGATAGTCGAAGATGTGTTCGCGCGTCTGAATCTCAGAATAGAACAGAATAAAGAAAAAGCGCTGAAGCTTTCGCAGAGAGTAGAATCATCAAAAGCTAAGGTTGAGAAATTGACCGGCATTCAGACGGCGATCAAAGTGTTCTCGAGCGCCAAGTATCCCGCATCAATCACGCATGAACACTACCAATCCATATTTGACCTGAATGGATACAAGCATAAGCCTCAAAAGGTTACTCTGAGCAGGAAATCTCAGGGGATGGCCAATGACAAACAAGTACAGGTAAGCGTAAGTTGCAAACGCGTCAACAAACTATTTCATTCAGTAAAGGTGCTCATTCATAATACATTAGTTAATTACGTGATATAAACGCTTGTTACCCAATACTACTTAGGTAGTTCATGCAATTCAACATGCTGTGGGTATAAGGGTACTTGTGCATTTTTGATATTTTGGAGAAATTGAGTAGCAGTTTTATAAAAAGAGATAATTCTCTATTATACCTACGTAAATAAATTTGAGTGTGGTAGATATTTTGAAATGCGAATTTTAGTGTTAATATATAATATATACAGAGTAATTCATGAGACGTGAACAAGGACTACAGCCTACACAATCAGTAAATGTTAATGAATCGTTCACCATCATATTAAGTAAAACAATCACGCTTCTATTCTGTTATTTAACTTTTTGGTAAGGAAAAATTAGAGTACGTATCTACAATCATGGACACCCAACAACACAAAGATACAACACAATTAAGAGCCCATCAACGCGCTCACTAGCGCCACTGGAAAATAATTGTGATTATTTTAATTTTACGATAGATATTTAAAAAAGGGGATAGATATTTAATTATTTAGCAGTGGCGCTAGTGAGCACGTTGATGGGCTCTTAATAAAGATTAAACCTCTTTAACCGTTATGACAGCACTTTGATTATGAAGAAAATAAAATGTCACATTTGAATGAGATACGATTTTTCAAAAGTAACCAGGCTTCGATGACATTCAACCTCGACATTGGCAGAATCATCAACACCTTGATGGAGCCATAACACGAAAAATTGATTGATTGAATTTGCACGTCACCATGATGTCACGTGTCCGTCTTACAAATTTTCAATCTGACGGTCACGTGACACCTGACGCGAGTTTAACAATTTTTCCCCATCACAAAAAGTGCACAGCGCCGCTAAAGAAGTTTTCACTTCAAAAAACTCTGTATCTTTAGGTATTTAAATAAAAGTAAACAAACAATTTGTACATTTTCGGGTAGTTATAACATTTATTGCTTATCCAACCAAATACAAAACCGCCTGGATCTGTCACTGAACGACCTGACTTTAACCTACATTATTTGTTCATGTAGTTTTTTCATCTACCCTGAACTGGCTTAAGGAGCCATTTGAGGGTAGATTTTGTTTACTTTTATTTAAATACCTAAAGATACAGCGTATACATATAATTATTTCTTTCAGGAAAGGCTCCACTTCTTCCACGTCAAAGTGGGTAAGCCTAAAATCCCTGAACCAAAACCGGATTTCGATTTGAAAACCATAGTCGATACGTTATCTACCGTGGGCGAGTTACTCGTCTTCAACACGGATGAGAGCCCCTACCTTGGCAGTAAAACCAAGACACCGGCGTACGTGCCGAATGTCGCCACTACCGAAAATAGGAGTTTATTGGAAGAAGCGCCTTCCTCTATCATGAAAAGAGAGCACTTGAAGAGAGAAATCGATGAATACATGTACGCGCCTGGAATGGGGATGGTGAGTTTGAATAATTTGACTTCAATTAGTGATTCGTTTAGCAAATTGATGGCTGAGGAGACACTGGTAAATTTATCTGTTTTTTTTTACCTATATATTAAATAGCCGGGTCCACACAGAGCGAGCATACGCGCGAGGCAACTTCCTCACGCACAATACGGCCAGTGTAGACAGGCCTCGGCCGAGGCGGCGCACTCGGGCTAGGAAAACGCGCGCGCCGCCTCGGCCGAGGCACGGCCCTGTCTAATACCAGTTTTCTATAGGTTCAATACATCCTTTTATTGACAGCGGTTAATTCTCACGACACCCGGTCATTTCTTACACCTTACAGTTTTTACGATTAGGGAGACTAGCTAATTTCAAATCGGCGGCTCAAGATCCCCTAAACTAGTTAATAGCCAATTAGCCATAGTCTCTTGTCAATTTCCTAAAGATCTCACACAGCTCTGTTTACACAGGTCCCTGAACTGGAAATGCCCATTGATCTACCAGACCTACCGGGCATAGCCGGCGATGTTCAATTCTCCATAGCCCAAGACGGCTCCATAGCACCTTCAGCCGTTACCTCCCCTGTTGCGCCCGTTAAAGAAATAATAGATCGTGATCTACCAGATCTAGCTGATCTACCGGATGTGAAAGATCTCCCTGACATAAAGGATTTGCCGGATATAAAAGATTTACCTGATGTGTCAGTACCGAATGTGCCGACGATGAAGTTGGGTGCGAGAGACTTGCCGCCCCCGCCTCCGCCGCCTCCTCCACCACCGCCGATGGAGCCCCCGACACCGAAGGAGACTCCTAGCAAAAGGTTAGTTTATTTTTATTATATAGAGTTAATACACTCCATCTCTATGTTATGATTAGTATTGTAAGGAAGAGTGTAGCATATTCGACTATAAGCGAAGTAGGCGCCTGTAGCGCTCGTTCATTTCATGTTCATATATCTACTCGTATAACATTCGTACGGGTAAATTCTCCATAGAATTAACTGATGACATAGTTCGTAGGTCGACTACACACGACTGTTGTAGCCTCTTCGCGCTTAAATAGGTATACCACTAAACTTAACTCCTGCAAAAAAAGCTTAGAACAATTACATTCTGAAGCGATTAAAATTGCATTGGACGCAAAATTTCCAAGATTCAAGAAAGGCTCACTCTAACTAGGTTTCTCGCTCAATTCATTGGCACTTCAAGGCGCCAATAAACATGTACTCATGGTGCATTTATTTTTATCACATAAGTTCCTTTTGAAATGGAAACTTTGCTTCTTTGAGATGAAAATGACGCCCAAATTCCCAGACGATATAAGACTTTAGACACTTACGTAATGAGATAACGGGTATATGCAGTCCAATGATATGATGATATGCAGTCCAAATGCTACGTATGGGTTTAACCGTTAAACCCAGCGTTAAACTGTTAACACCTGCATTATAGCGAATTTTTGATATGGCTTACTTCAATTTGATATTATATTTTCTGTGTCCGTTGTAGCTATCCACTTTTTTTATTGTATAATCGTCAAAAAAAAACATTGAGAACAATACCGGGTTAGCATTGTCATAAAATACTCCTCCTTTAGATTCGCCGTAGTCGGGCGAAAATAAAACTATAGGTCTATCGTTAGTCTGAAGCGGTTGGTAAGAAGTTATTGTGATCAGCTATATACGGACTGGTTGAAGGGATTTGTATTATGTTAACCCTTTGACCGCCAAAGAGGTTAACAGATATTAACCTTCGTGCATTCCGTTATGGTATATGATGGCGCATTATATATAATAGGTGTGGCGTTCAAATGGTTAAGTTAAGGGTCCCCAGCAAGCTCGGTCTTCCATACAAACGTAGTTACGCTCTCATTTTAAAACGACTAGCTATATTGCTCTGAAACTTTGTTATTACAATAGGATAAGGTATATCTAGTACTGTAATTAGTTTATGTAGCTTCAGATGCCATAGTTAAATAATACTTACAGTGAATTTAAATTATTCATGCAAAACTTGTTTTTTCTCTATTTCGTTTGTTTTGTAAACTGGAGATATATAAACTAATTACAGCGGTGGTATCATGGTTCCATTTTTATCACTTGTCACTATGCCCGTCACTTTCGCACTAACATACTTGTTAGAACGTGACAGGCATGATGACAAATGATAAAGAGCCGACCATCTTAGCCCTACTGTAAGGCATAGTGACAAGTGATAAAAATGGAACCATGTTGCCACCGCAGGACTAGATATACCTCATGTCATTGTATGTGCAAAGTTTCATTACAATCCCACGCGTAGTTTTAAAATGAGAACGAAACTCCGGTTGTATGGGAAAGTGAAATTCGGCTGGTGCATTAGGTTTTTTAAAATTGTTGACTTTAGTCCCATAATAGATATATACAGAAGTATTACTAGTTTAAATCTAAAATAGGCCCTTGAGACATTGTACCAAGGATGCTGGCGGCATTTCCTCGTTGTATTGCAATGTTGATACGTTGTGCGAGAAAGCCGCCAGCTCTTCGGTCACCAGTTACGACAACCAGACGCTTCGCGATTTCTACAAAAAATATGTGCGCGCTGGGCCCCTATAGACCTAGTTTCAACGCCAAATACTACAAAATGGTACTCTCTACCGAGGCTCTCTACTAGATTTTAGTTCGAAAACTCAGCTACCGCTTGAGAGCGGTAGACCCATAACAAGTTTATATAAAGCTCTCTAGCTACTAAATGGTAGCGACAAAGCTTTATGATGTCGGCAATCCACGACACGGCGGCAATACTAGATAAGCAATGACCTGGGTTTCTAGGAACGACAACGAGAGCTTAAATCAATCCACCGACTGGGTCAACACCCTTAAATCCATCACCTGTTTTCAAAGCATTTTGTACTTGGAGCTCGTCTCAAGTATAATTTGAGATCTAGATCCGTAGCGCTTGTATTTAATTGAAGCTCAGTCTTACTGGTGCTGGTATTGAAGTTGTTGGTAAGCTAGTGCCTTACCGAGCAGGAGTGTTATTCTTACGTATATTTATTTTATTTATATTATTTAAACTTTATTGCACACAATATATGCAACAATGTATAAATGGCGGACTTAATGCCAAATGGCATTCTCTACCAGTCAAACCAAACAGAGACACTTACAATTGATGCAGTGAGAGAAAAAAAGTCAATGAATTAAAAAGAAAAGCAAACTAATATATTTATAAACTACATATATATCACATAAATACAAACATACATACACATTATAAATCTAAGACACACATACATACATATACATACACATACATACTATAAATATAATTGCTTGTTTTAGCAAATGCTTACGTAACATCCGTTTGAAAGAAAACTTACTTGGAGCTTGTCTGATGTTTAGAGGGAGTGAATTCCAAAGACGACTAGCCTGGACGGCGAAAGAATTGGTCATAAATCCAGTGCGGTGAGACGGTATGTTCAGTTTGAGAATGCGGGGGGTACGCTGCTCGCATCCTAGACGAGGAGCATTGAATACGAATTTATTTGTATGTCAGGCACATCGCCTCAGAACTATGTAGTCATAAACGCTTCACACACCTTAATTAATCAGTTTTCCTAACTGGTACTCTAAGATTCTAAAAAAAATAATCCTAGTTAGTGCAGTCAGACTCTTACTAAAGGTGGTTTAGGAGTCTCTATGATTTAGGAGTCAGAACTAAGTAAGATGTGTGAAGCGCTTTAGAGTGAATTTGAGACCGAGAACTATACCTAACGCTTCAGCGCATACGCATAGGCATTTACATTTAGCTAGTGTGATGTAACAAAAATATTTCATAGCTCCAGCATTATTTCATAAAAATATAAATGGGATGACTACTAAAATTTAAAGCAGTAGCAATGATAATTCATTAGATAGCACGGAAATGTGGGTTAAACTCGTATTCGTCGCGATCTCTTACCCGAATAACTGTATGCCCTAAAAATGTTTCATTGAGTTACGGAATACGGGTAATTCTACGGAAAATTACATTGCATTTACTGTCGCAAATTGGCATTTCGCATTTTATCCTCCCAGAATTACGAGCTTTTCATACCGGCCAAATTTTATCCAATTCTAACCATAAATAAATCAACAACAAAAAAAAGGGATCATAAATAAGGCCTTATTTATAGTGCTTTATACTGAACCAATGCTTAGCTTTTACAACTGTCCACTGACTTAAACCGCGCTTAGTACGATTTATACCTCGTTTATCCTGATTAATATGCCGCGCCCGCCAGCTGTAACTCTCCCGGACTTCAAGGAAACTACAGCACGACCAATTAGGATTCCGGATTCGTCTATACGGTAGATGTTTACTTGTTTACTATGATGCTTTGTAGTTGAGGCAGGTTTTCAGTGTTTACTGGATAATTGTCATTAAAAAAAAGTGTCAATTTTATGGTAACCCTACTGTTCTCCGAGTTGTTTTGTATATTTTGCCTTTAATTTAACTGGCTAAGCAATATAACGAAGAAAATTCGTTTAAACTTAGTTACACTGACATGTAAATGACTAGCGCATTGATAAAGTAGATGCCGGTACCATTACGACTCGAATGGAAAATTAATTTGTATACATTTTCATTAAAAACCCTGCGGCGTATCTTTACAAAATTATTACATTGAGTTTGAGTGACTGCGATACGTGCTTTATTTTATACAAATGCATTCCTTTTCATTAGCTTAATTAAGAGAGCTGAGAGTTGTAGTGGCCTCATAGCGAGTCGGGTTATTTGTCTCTTGCGTTGCGTAAAATATTTATTATTGAATTTGACTCAATTATTTCTTGTTTAACGAGAGGCAAGATATAAACAGAGATTTTCAACACATCACTGCATGAAAATGAACTTATGAAGAACCTTTATGTATTTAGGCAGGTAATACAAAATAAACGCGAACTTTTCGGCTTTGAATATACGAGTAAATTTCCTTTCTAGTAAGTATTCTTACTTGAGAACTTCTTGAAAGCAGTGTATAAGTTTTTAATCGGGCGAGACGCATGAATCATTGAATGTAAAAAAAAACTCAGGTCAAATCTGTACAAAATCGCCATTTCTCCGTAACTAATTGTAAGTCCATCCATAATGTTTGGTTAGAACAACACGCCACGCGTCAGCTGAACCAATAGATAACCGACCATAACAAAAAACTTGACGCATATGGCGACTTGTTGTTCACAAAAAATCAGGTAGGGCTCCGATAACATTTAAAGGTCAATGTGTGGAAATAAATACAACTTTCTTTTCGTTTGCTAAAGATTAAGATACCAAGTAGTGAGTGATGTGTGCACTATTTATCTTATCATAATAAACGCATAATCAGAAATCAGAAATCGTTTATTGCGAGCCATGGTACACAGTTATTACATTTAAATTATAGAAACACATGGCACCCTGAAAGGGGTACTGCAAGTATTCTTATAGCTAGCTAGGACTAAAGTTATTAAATAATCCTTAATCCTGACCTTTATGATCATTTCTAGAAAAGGTGCGAACGATTTTTAGGGTTCCGTAGCCAAATGGCAAAAAACGGAACCCTTATATGGATTTGTCATGTCCGTCTTGTCTGTCCGTTTATGTCACAGCCACTTTTTTCCGAAATTATAAGAAGTATACTGTTCAAACTTGGTAAGTAAATGTATTCTATGAACCGCATTAAGATTTTCACACAAAAATAGAAAAAAAAAACAATAAATTTTGGGGGTTCCCCATACTTAGAACTGAAACTCAAAAAAATTTTTTTTTCATCAAACCCCCCATACGTGTGGGGTATGATAGGTCTTCAAAAATGTTATTGAGGTTTCTAATATCATTTTTCCTAAACTGAATAGTTTGCGCGAGAGACACATCCAAAGTGGTAAAATGTGTGTGTGTGTGTCCCTGTGGCTTCTAAAATAACAGAATGATAAAACTAAAAAATATATATGACCATGCAAACTTTCACCGAAAGTTTTTTTTTTTAATACGTAATAAATGGTACGGAACCCTTCATGGGCGAGTCCGATTCGCACTTGGCCGCTTTTTTATTTATGAAACGGTGGCAATCGAGGTTGTTACCTATTATTACTGTGGCTTCAGTGAAAAGGGGTACAAGTCTTGCGCAGCTCAGGTGAAAAAAGGTTATCACTTCCATATATAATATATGTAACACTTGTTCCCCTTTTCACTAGATCTTTATTATTTGGCCAAATCATGATTGTAAGTACTTGTAACGATACCGTTTCAAGAGGCAGTCAAGCAACACTTTGTTTTCACGGCTGTTTCTAGTTAACCGAGTACGGGGAAGCCGGGGATTTGTAAACATATACTCTACTTCGCAAACAGAGCCTCTTAGCATTCATTCTTTTGCTCTGTAGGTACGCTGAAACAAGTTAGTTGTTGTAGGAGGATTCGAATTTTAGCTCTTTTATGATGTTTCCGAAATTATGTTGTATGTATTTTTCCATCATATGATAACATAAAATGAATCATGTACACATTGAAATAGATGTCATATACGAAAGAAAGTGATCAAGTAGCCGAGGCTGGAAACTTCTTCAGACTTCAGCATTCGCGGCTGCTTCCACGCCATTAGCCCTGGGCACACCTAAGAACACAAAACAAAAAATATTTAATAAACAATTTGTTTGTTCCATAGTTTAATCATGTGCTTACACGTTTATTTCATGGTTGGTGCCATGGTTGTTACCGATTTTATATTATTTTTAAACATAAATGTGATAACATTGTCTTCAATTACCGTGATAGTTATTACTCTAAATTAATATTATCACTTCTCCGCTACCTAAAGGTTGTCTGGTAGAGATTGCTCTTCAGTGATAAGACCGCCTGTTGTCACCTAGCTCTGTCTTCATGTATTATTATGTATGTCTCTCTGTAAATGTTATTTTGAGGTGGTGCAATAAAGAGGATTTGTATTGTATTGTACTCTATAAACATATAGTTTTAATTCATATATTTTATATTTTAGTATATTTCTACAATACTGTTTTAATTTGTAAAGTACATTGTTACAAATAAATTATTACCTACTATTAGCTATGGTTGAAACTTGCCATTTAGCGTTAAGCTTTCGCATTTAGAGGGCACGACGCCTAGCGATCTTTGATTTGTTTTTAATTAATTACTGCATTACTATATCTAACTCATTAATATAACTACTGCGCAATCTTTCTAATCACTAATTTAACCAATTAGCAGAATACTCGTCATTACCCTTAACAATTTAGTAAATTGCCCATTTGCTGTGTAACAGCTATTTGATTTTCATTTCTTCACGATACGTAGAACCTCTCATAGCTTCTCAGTAACGCGAGCCCACTATTATTCTGACATAACCTATAATTATTGCCTTCGTATTTTCCTAGTGCCAAAGATCGTTTGAACCTTCTTGAAAGCGTTTAACGTGTCATCGGACACGGAAGCAGCTTTGTAATACGATCCTTTTTATCCGATTATAATATCTTAGGTACTGTACCTAAGTAGGCAGGTAGTTAGATGTAGGTACATCTACATACCTAGCTAGACTAGCTACACCATTAGCCCTAACTAATAACATGTAACCTGTCAGACTTTAACCGCCCATTCCTGACAGCTTACTAGCAACTTAGCACATATGCTGTATCATTATTTATTTTACTGATTTGTACGGCAAATGTTCTTTACGCACCCTGGAGTTACTACTTTAGCATCGCAAGCGACAAGCGCCGCCCGTTTTCGTACAATCCATAAACATGACACTAAAACCGTAACTGTACGAAAACCTTCGATCAAAACACAACTGTATTGTAATAATTATACGGTTAGCATTATAGAAGGCTCGATTTGTAAACCGGCGCTCGTGCGAAACTATTGTTTCAATTCGAATTTCGACTTGCCAAATATGGCGCCCGACATTCGTCATAAAAGGTAACAACATAAGATTCGACATTCATTTGTTTTAATTGAGGTGTTTAAAATTTCGAATACTAACCTCGCTATCCTTATTCGGAGAAGAGATTTTTTTTTACAGAAAAACTTCCTTGAATAGTCGTTACTCACTTGACGTTTATATGTAGAGAATGTTTGATGTTATTTTTGAATGTTCGACTGAGCGAAACGTACTTACCGTTTTTTTTAATTCGGGATATTGTTGTAGACACATACTTGGTGTATCATAGAGAAATTATGAATGATGTTTTGGGCCTGTCTATTTTACCGTGTAACATAAGTAGCACAGGTCTGGGCGGGTGTTAATTTCCAGGCCGTATAAAGCCTATTGCTAACAAGTACTTAAACAAATGAAACGTCTGTTTATCGACAATTGACGATTGACGCCGGTTTCTTCGAAGGATGGGTTCTGGCGAACGTTCGTGGCCTGTACCGCGTATTGATAGATTGAAAATAATACCCGGTGACCCGTGTATCAGAAGTAGTTTGATTGTCGCTTTTATGTCATTTATCGCGAAGGATAAAACCCTTGTTGCATAGCTGTCAGAACATGTATTTAGAAACAGAGACGCGAGTTCGAGGTTGACTAGCGTCTATTGAGGCTCGGCGTTTAATCAGCGCCCTGGCGATAATGTTTTGTATTGCAATTAAATTGCATCGTTGGCTAGAAAACTAAATATTTTAAAATCGTCTTAAGAAACCTACCATACTCTACTTATAGCCATATCAAATAGATAAATCAAGTTACTAATAATTCAATTAATACATAGGTACATAATAATACAATACATTTATACTATCTAGCAATATATTGATTAGCATATAGGTGATATATACACATATTTAATTTATGCTAATTGATGTATTGTCCTGCCGACCGCTTGAGGGCGATTCCTTTTGCGGTGTGCATGAAAATTGACCTTGCCATATAAATATTGAATACATAATTCGGACTGCAAGTATTGCAACATATTAAACTGCTAGTACGGATTTAAGAGTCACACGAACCCGCCTCTCCCATACAATCGAAGTTACGCTCTCATCTTAAAACATGCTTAAATTACATGAAACTTGAAATGAACATTTATGTAAAACATATATTACATATATCTTTGCCAAAGGTATGGCGGCATAGTTTCAAGCGATGGGGCCATAACCTTTGGCCTATGCTCTATTAGATGGCGCTACTTTTTGATATTTAACAAATTTATCACATATCAGTGAAAGAATAAGGATCAAAGTCAAATGGCGCGTTCTAAAAGTTTTAATCATAAGTCGAAAGATGACAGTAAATTTGGTGTAGCTACAAAGTTTTCTTTGACAATCCACATCTATTCCAAATTCTCTTTGATTTTATTAAACTGATTACAATCTCGCTGACTGGATAGCACTGGATTGCATTGATTGACCACGAGGTGGATAATTGTATGCGTAATGGGTTTGAGCTGTGAGTCAACACACACAGTTTATTGTACCTAATAAACAGAAGATGTAAAGGCTTATTTAAATACATAAATAGTATAGTACATACAGATTGGCTCTTTCTTAACTTAAACTTCCTTTTATTTGACCAACTACTGTTCTTCCGTTCTTTTCATTATACTTAAATGAATGATCTTATAATAAGGAGTACAGTTCTTTATTTGCGTTAAATGTGGTTAACAATAGGTTTTTCACGTCAGCAGCTGGAAACAAGGGTAAATTGCTGCTTAAAAACAGTGAGCAAAATCGCATTTTGCTCACTGAGTGAGACAAAATAACATTCAAGTGACCTTCATATTCGAATGTCATTTCAACGTGCGGGGCCTAATACAAGTTCGAAGTATTTGGATTCTATTGTCTTTGTCCCCTTCACGTCATTAGCAAAAAGAAAGAGACAAAAAAGTGCATACGTAATTCAACAATATATTGACGGTTTATAATAGACCCCCGAAATAAGTCAGACCGCATCGTTCCAAAACACCCTACGAGTCTTCATTCGTAATAATTAATTAATGAAATAAAAGTTTAAAATTTAATAAAAATACCATATTTTACATATTTTATTATACAATCAAAACAATGAACTTATACAAATTTACGCAATTGTTACGCAGTAAATAATTCTACTTAACTACTTTTAACGATCTCTACTATAGTTGACAAATAGTAGTATCCGCAATTCGAACCGGATCTTACAAAGTTTTTTTTATTACAAAAAAAAAGTTGTCGATTGAACTGTCAATTGATGTTCGTTAATTCATTATTTTCGTATTATTTTATTGAAATTTCTTTCGTTTTGTTTTATTGCAGTAATTAAAGTTAATTGTTAGAATACCTTCAGAAAACATGAGTGAAATAGTGGTCCGTCCGTGTGGATTTCATTTTTTCAGGTTGTATTTTTTGATGGCTGACTGACGTGAAAAAGTTTGTGTACTACACGAGATCAAAGTTATTTACATCTCGTGCGCTTTTGAGTCCCTTACTACGCTCAAGATTCTAAATTAGATTCACTCGCTACGCTCGTGAATCTATTATAGAATCTTTCGCTTGCACGGGACTCAAAACAAGCACTCGAAGAAATATCAAACTTTGCTCTCTTGTTGTACAAATAACTATTAAATATGATACATTTAAAAGCATCACACATTTAGCTAAATTGCAGCAAGTAAAATATATACCTACGTCTAAATTCTCTTACAACATGCAACATGTACATAAGCTTATATACAATTAAGTGAGAGACTAATGTTAGTAATATTTTGTTAAAAACACTTAAAAAACACCCTCTACGTGTACAGCCGCTTGCGCAGCTGGCTTTAATTTTTTCAATCTTTTGTTGAATCTGTCAGTAAGTTAGGTCAAATTATGCAAGTCACCTGACTGCATTAACGCAAGTAATTTGATTCGTTTTGCTTTCCACGTATCGCGCCTGTAGGTGCAATAAAAAATCGTTAGCTAAAAAAAATACTAATGTGTGAAAATATAGATCGTTAAGCCAGTTGAGGTGAACTTTGTCCTCCTTGTTTAACCAAGATCGAGATCTAGTTGCCATGACATTTCGGATATCGTTCTTAAAGTCTACAAAATAAAATAAAGATAAAATAGTTATTGTGCTTGAAGATGAACCTAGGCTTTGAAAATATAGCGCAAAGTGACTGACTGAAAGTATTTGAGTAACAATAATATATTATATAATTAATAAAATTTCAGAAAGAGCTGTCTGTAAAATAATGCTGTCAAATAAAATAAAACATCAAGTAAGTATTCAGAATAACCTAATTAACTTATTATCAGTGATCGGTTATTTGGATTCTCCCTCGCGGGATATCAAGTAGAAAAGTTAATATAGATACGACAGTTTCCCGCGATACCGAACAAACCGTAGAAAAATAAAACAATTTAAATTATCTCTAAGGAATTTTTTACTCTTACATGGCAACCAGTTGAGACAAAAACTTCTATTCTTTTCCTAATCTCGACATTTTATTTAAAGCAAAATATATTAAAACCTCCACAAAGTATTAGCTTATATATCTGTCATGTTGGAAAAAATACTTCAAAATCTTGACACTTCATTATTTTGATTATTTTCTCTGGATTTCAGTTCTAATTATTTTTGGTGAGCAATAAAACCATTTGACATTGTGGACATTGTTTTTCTCAAACTACCTCTCAGTTGAAAGAAGTGTAATTCACTTTTTGATAACGAATTCATTTATTCAAACAATTAACCCGTAGTAACCATATATTAGCTGATAGACACGCGTACTTACTCGCCGAACTTTTATCCAAACGGTACGAAATGTGCCGCTTTGGAGGCAGCAAATGAGCTGTCAGTGTAAACACTTGTGCTCATTTGTTCGATTTAGACAAAAGAACGGTGAGTAATAGTACTCTTCTATCAGCTACTTAGATGTTTTAAAGTGTAATAAAATAAACACATTGTATTTTTTTGCCTTTTCTAACAACATAAAGCCCGGATTCCCGGGGCATATCCATACTAACATAATGATTGAGGTCGTTCACCCCATGTCGAATCCAAAAAACCGATCACTGCTTATTATATACAAACTCCCTACTTTGCTTCAAGAACATCGAGGAAACAGTTCGTTCCCGCCCTCGCTTCGAGGAACACAAGCCATACGATGCTTTGTTAGTTTCTTTACAAAACGGCAGTTGGACAAAGGGAATACTTGCGACTTGAAGAAATGATGCTTGATGAACCAGAAATTAAGGGCACGGAATAGGTACTTATGGTTATTTTGATAGGGTCGAATTAATGTATTTGGATATTTACCGTGCAATCCAAAAAAACGGTTAAGAATATAACCTATGAAATGAATAAACAATTTGAAAATCTCGGTAGTAATAATTTAAATTTTTTTTTGCATCCGTCAGAGCTACACCTTGCCGCATGGAGGTACTTAGGCACATACCTAAAGGTCGATAATAAACCCACGAGCCACAAGGCGGTTATTGCTAATTTTGTGGTGTAGTGCAATTTAGCACGTACCGGCTATTAATAAACTGGTCTGCTTTGTAAGTCTAGAAAATATAACAATCATGCGGTGTTATGTAAAGAAACTATATTCGGTCATTTGTTTTCGTTGGGCGAAAAACTATACAATTTTATGTTATGACTGTTATGATTATGAGTGCCATCTACAAACCTATAACTAATTGAAACTTTGTATAACTGTGGTAAAAAATCTTACCTGTACTGATAGATTATTTATCATACTTCTATGATGGATAATGAAACGGTTTGAGCGAATATGTATTCCATTTTGTCATAGTTTTTACATGGCACTCAAAAAAGATCAACTCTTGGACGATGACCTTATCTGTTATTCGATTACATTCTGGTCCGAGTCAAAAAGTCCTTTTGAGATAAATAAGCCTTAAAGAATTGCAATCCCCGTCTTCCTTTTTTTGTTTGCCCTGCAACGTCATATATGGCCATGATCGGCGCCCGCACGTCGTGACGCATCGGATAACTGAATGACATGTCTTATGCCGGAGTAGTGATGAACGATGGCTGCACGTACGCATATAGTTTATAGTATAGCAAGTAATCAAAGTGGCTAAATGTAAACATAAAGATAAAAAATATATAAAACCTTAAATTACCGGGAGGTCTATTCAGATATGAGACCTCCGGAAATCTGGAAATACGGCATTGAAAACTGTGAACTAGCTTAATAAATAACGATTTATTAAATAAATGAAATATACGTAGATTAACATTTTGGGTGTTTTTTAATATCTATATACAATATGTATTTATTTAGAGCATCTTCCAATCGCCTGGTGCAGTCTTAGGTACGTCACGCGGTATATCCAAACACATTATGGCTGCTATTCACCAAGGGGCATCATACTGGCCCAGTTAGACGGGCCATCATACCAGCCCACTAAGATGGGCCAGCGTGAAGAGAAGGTAGTGATGTTGGATGCCTTATGGCGCGGCGGGATGGCGATGGATGGCCACGATGTTGGTTTTTCGTCCGCACATCAAAGGTAGTGGGACAGCGATGGTGCGTACGCATCTACTTATACACGTGGCCCATTCCATACTGCGTGCTCTAAACCATTGCATGGCTATGTCGCTGGTTCAGCGCTGAGCCATCGCGTAGAGGAGCCATTATACCTAGAAACGCACCGTTAATATTTGGGTAGGAGTTTCCCGCGAACATCTGTCGTTGTGCGGGTGTCGGCCAATTCGCTTCTATGAGGCCAATTCAAAGTTAGGTACATTGTGACATCAACATTATATCTAAATGATGTCAGTCGCCCGTGCGTCTCGCTTGCGCCAATACATGTACGGACGAGTACGAGCGAAATGCACGCGCTACTGACATCAGCATTCAGTTTGAATTGGCCTCTTACTTTATTTATAAATATTATCTCATTGATCGTAACATATCTACGTCTCTTTCAGCGCTTCAGGTCAAGCCTCAAGGCCAATTACCCTTTTAGTTAGGTCTCCTCCCAGCCAATTGATATTTAGGACACTGGCCGTGTGTAACACTAATAAACAATTACAATTATAATGGTGTTAGGTATGTGATATTAATATTATATAGTACAGCTCGTAACAGTTTTGAGTAATTTTTAATCCAAACATGATTTATCTATTTAATGATTTATATTTTTTTGAAAAGTCTTGTATGTGTCGAAAATAAATTGTACTGTATGACTTACTATATTTTAAGTTCTTTTCTGAGGGTATCTAATGTAATGTAAGGTAGGCATTTGTTGCAAATGTTGATAACACTTGTTAAAAAAAACCTTCATTTCATTACCCCGCGCACTCCCACCTCTGTCGCAATCTACATTTCGTCATATGAAAGCCTGATAGGTTAGGATATTTAATACTACGTCGGTGGCAAACAAGCATACGGCCCGCCTGATGGTAAGCAGTCTCCGTAGCCTATGTATGCCTGCAACTCCACAGGAGTTACATGCGCGTTGCCGACCCTAAACACGCCCCTCCCCCCTCGTTGAGCTCTGGCAACCTTACTCATCTGCTGTTTTCTGTAAGGTGGAGGTACTTCCCCAGTTGGGCTCTGCTCTAGATCTGTAATGACATCCACTGGTTGTGCCCTACCACACAAAGCGAGATGACTTTCACAATGCCCATACCTCTCTTTTGGACGTAGTTTAAGGCCGTACCTGGGTCCACTATTTTGCAAGTAAATCTCTCCATAATTTTAATCAACCTTTAGCTATTTACACCACGAACCTAAAATCTAAACTTTGACATTCAATCCATAACCCATCAAGACTCAAACGCCCAATAACAATTCCTCGGTCGTACAAAACAGAATGAATAACCGTTACCCAGATTCATAGCTGTATCGATCGCGTTTGCAGCGCTGCACAAAGTTAGCTCAAGTCTAGTGTTCATAGTAATTACGAGTAATATAACAAATATATTTTCAGGGAAATAGCCGTTCGCGTATATACAGTGGGATAATTCTTATTTAAAGGCTTTGTTTTTCATACCTTATTTAATTTTTGGGGTCATATTTTTGAAATCCTTGATAAGTACAGTCGCTATTATACATATAACGGAGCGGACAAGGCGTTCACAAATATCTGAAGGAATCCTCTATTTACCTCTTGATAATCTAAAATTGTCATTAAATTGATATTTTCTTAGTATAAAACCAAAATGCATTGGAAATCTATGCGTCAATTATCATCATCATATATTATCAGCCTTTTGTCGCCCACTGCGGAGCATAGGCCTCTCTTCGAGTACGCCACATAAACTACTTCGCGTTTAGAAATAATTTTCGATTCCAAATCGATGCAAAATTAACAAAACCGATCTTGCTGAAGTTATCTGCTTCATCGACAAAAGTTGTTTCTGCTTCATCGACAAAAGTCGACGGTGTTTTATCCGCATCTACTCAGAACTTATTCTAGTTACTTTGCCAGTTTAATTAAGTAGATACACTCATGTCCTTGTGCAAGGATGATCGTAACTTGTGGGGAGCGAAAGTCGACGCCACTTTTACGAAGAATTTTGACCGCGGCCCGTCATGCGCAGTTTCAAGGTTGGAATACTGGCGTCAACGTCATCATTTATTTATTTCCTTGGTTTTATTACACAATCATTGGAAAGTAGAAATTACAGTCAAGGAAAGTCTCTAACTTTTTAAAAGATTCGGTACCCTTTATAATTTATGTAGGTGAAGTTACTATGTGTAGGCGAAATGTGAACTAAAATTTGTATTTTTTGGGTTATGGCGCCATTGGGAGCGAATGTGGTGATAGGTTATTTTTATTAAAATAATGAAACAATGTCAACAAAGTATTCTTTTAAGTTTAGGACTCGTTCAATGTATATTTTCGGTGGCCGATCGAAAAATCAGGCATATCGTAAAGCAGACAAACTGATTGAATAAATAAGTAGGATAGGTTCGTTAGGTTACTTAGGTTGCTTCTGATGCCCGAAGGGCAAACTGACCAAAATAAGGAACCCGCGTCGCGGGGCTCCGTCAAATTAGGGACCAATACAATGATTTTCACAATTCACAATACGTAGGAATTTCATGATCTGTCTGATTTTACGATCGGCCGCCGACATATCGATGAAAAAGTCGAAGGCCGTGCAAAGAAAGGCACCCACATTCCTTAATAAAAACTTGTTTAAAAATCCCTTAGCGCACCTCAGCGCTTATTTTGATACCTCTGCTATTTTGAGTTCCTGCGCAACTATTTCCTTATTCGCGTGCCACGCGCTTTTCATTGAGCAATACCCGAACACAAAACAGTTCGGATTATTCGTTTATGAAAGGTAAACATTTCCTTAGGGAAATATTTACGTATAATGGGGTATTCTACAAAAAGGCAACATGACAGCTATTCTTACCTTAACAAACTGCATAAATCTGTAGAATAAACATAACTGCCGTTGTATTTGAAGCTGAGATGTCATGCCAAATATTGCAATCTTAGCTTTACCAGATATATGAATAAATAGTCATGTAACTCATGTTGACTCGAGTTTATAATATGTATACATTTTTTCACCAGACCCCGTTATCAGTGGTGAAGAAACATTGAAAATACTAGGGCACACATTAATATTTACACGCGTATAATTTGAAATAGGTACCTAATATTTAATGAAAACAATATACCTACTTATTTCATTCATCTTACTAATATTATAAAGAGGAAAGATTTGTTTGTTTGTTTGCATTGAATAGGCTCCAAAACTACTGGACCGATTTGAAAAATTCTTTCACCGTTGGAAAGCTACACTATCCCCTGTGAACATAGGCTATATTATATTTAAAAAATAAATGTTGAATACCCGTGCGGAGCCGGGGCGGGCCGCTAGTAGGTATATATAATGTGAAGCCAATTGCCTTAAAAAAGGTTTCATTTGGTTGTTGAACTCTATAATAATACTTAGGTACTAAATTGACATTTATTTGTCAAAATATGTCTGATGTCATATATTTACTTAATTTTATGTTCGGTAAAAATATGAACTTCCTGGATAATCGTGCTGAATTCTCTCAGTTTAAAATGGCGCTAATGGCAAAACTGGAAATAAACCGAATGCGACGCGGAAAAAATGGTTTGTAATTTTAGTAAAACTGTGCAATAGACGATATTTTTTCTCCAATAGTTATTATTAATTTTTTTGTGACAATTTTTTTTTTTTTTATCCTACAGATGTAACTATGAGTGAAATATAATATGTAAAACTGGGAATCATAAATCTTGAAACTCATTTTTTACCTATTTCCTGTATATTACATATGTGTATTTTTACATTTCGTGACATAGGTACAGATTCGGTGACAGTGCAATAATAAACCACACATAATGCGTTTCATCTTAAATTGTTTTAAGCGACATTTATACCAGTATGTCAAATATACACGAATTAAATGAATATTGTGTGACAACCCTATGATACTATTTCAATGAATTTTCACCACTGATAACGGGGTCTGCTTATCACAATGGATTAAGGTGAAGAAATGTATACATATTGATGAACTCGACTGTATCGGACTTTGTGACTTAGCAACTAATTTAGTTTGGCCATGGCAAGCTGTATCGAACGGCAATTGTGCAATATGTATAGATATTTTTTGCATACAGGCTCTGTGAAAATGTAATATCAACTATCGAAGGATGTATAATGCTCTCACATTAGCTGTTATAAAATGTTATATAATATCGAGTGACAGGGACAACGTGATAGTATTGACAGTGTTTTATTATCTTGTCCCTGTCACACAATGTTATACAACATTTTATAACAGTAACGGCCAGTGTGGGAGCACCGTAATGGAAACCTTTATAGAAGCTGTAATAAAACAACGCAACGCTGCCTTATTTTGGTGAATTGGGCTTAATGAATTTAATGTAGTAAGAAAATCTATGATCTCTAGCATCTCTGTCTATTGCTCTGGGAAATGGCATGATCATAATTGCCACATTGTTTTTAGAACAGCCCTAGCTGGCTCGCATGTCTGGCGACGGATCGATAGTAAAGGTCGACCGAAGCTAATTTAGCTTTCGCTGTACCTAGCTACAGCACGTATGCTATACAATTACAGCTGTAATTGCAGACGGGCCGTCCTGCGGCTGTAGCACGGTCGCAATTTTATCGCCTGTCACGTTTTAACAAGTATATAAGTGCGAAAGTGACAGGCATAGTGACAAGGGATAAAAATGCAACCATGCTGCCACCGCTGGTCGGTTACGCGGGCTTACCTTATCGGCCTTATCGCCCACACGAGCTATCCATCGATTTGGTATTACATCTGTAACATTCACCTGTAAATGTGGACGATAATGTATTCTTCTTCAAATATAGCAGCGGTGATTGTTCAGCTTACATTGATTGCTTGCCTTATATATCCAAACAAAACCTGTCGATTAAGCAATAAGCACACGCATGCACCTTCGACAAAGTAACTTTGTCGTAATTTTATAGGTAGGCATATTATGGGCGCAGTTATTGAAGTGATAGCATGATTATAACTTATAACAGTGGCTGTCTCTTTCAATTGAACAGCGTAAAAAGTGTTATTTTCTCTTTCACGTTGATAAGCGACAACCATCAATAGTTAACTAGAAAACAGGTGTTGCCATGCCATGTCCATTTCAAGATCCACTTACAAAGAAATGTGTAAAACGAGTAAAAGCTATAAAAAATACTGCTAGCTCTTTATGCATTTGCACGATCGGGATACGTAATTTATCCTTCGGAATAAATGGTTCGGGTATTCGTTAACCGCGTGGGCGGAAACGAGTCCGATACCCAGAACTCGCAGAAGCAATCCGGCTTTGTAGGAAAAAGCTTTCTGTTTTCTGTAATACCGAATAATACTCTTTGTTGTTACGTAATACTAATATCTTGTGCGTAATATCCTTATGTAACATTACACACTACTTATTGCGAGTAATGACTGCCTAACACACCTGTTCAATTGTGGACATAATTAATGAGAAAGACAATCGATTGATATAAGATTTAGTAACAACTATTGAACCAGACTACTATGTTAAAGACTACGTGTTTAATTTCACCGCTAGGGGCGATGGTGTAGTGAATTTTCACTCCTTATTCATGGTAAACAATAGATATTGGAGGGTTGCCTTTTAAGTTGTGTCGTCCGAAATTTTATACACTTTAGCATTCTCTCGAACCAGTTATGGAAACACTTATTCCACTCTGAAGTTGGAGGTTGCCAAAATGGCCGATTTGTTTGCGTCCACCGCTTCCTCGGGTGTGCGAAAATGTTGACTACGAAGACTGTTTGATTTTTAGGAACGAGAAAAAATCGTTAGGGTTTAAGTCAGGGCTATAGTGGGGTTATACGGTGGGTGGTCCAGAATTTCTACGTTTTCTTTGTGTTAAAACACTTGTCACTCGGGAAGTGTGAGAGCTTGCATTTAGGGTTTTTCTTTAACTCTGCGATAACTTGTGGCAAGCAAACTATCGTATACCAGTCTGCAATAACCGTTTTACGATCTTGTAGCACAATAGTGGCAACGTGACCACGACTAGCCTTTGCCACGAACGACGCGTCCATTTTCTTCGAAGTGCTTCTAGAGCGTATGACTTTTGTCGGTTTTGGCTCATCTTGGAAGACCCAAACAGTCGACTGCAGCTTGGAATCTAGAATATCAGGATCATGAATTTATTCCAAGATTCATCACCCACTGATCATATCGTAGACGTGTTCTGACTCTCTGCGGCCAAAACGTTGCAGAGTTTTATGACACCATCTAACATCGGCAAATGTGGTATCCATCGTGAGATTAACTTTCTTACACCGAGTTCTTCATGCAATTTTTAAAAATTGTTATCCCTGAAATGCCCACAAGTGCCTCTTTTTCACGGTATGTCACGTGTGTCACGTGACGATCTTCGATGATCACTTGTCTCACAGCGTCGATGTTCGTACGGATTTTGGACGACCTTCAAGTTGTTTGTCACTGAGATTGCAGTGTCCACGTTGAAATTCCAAATACCAGCGTTCTACAGTCCTAAGGCAAGGTGCTTTGGTACTGAAATACAGAAGTCAGCTCCAAAGCACTGAATTCGCGCACGCAAATTTTCCTTAGATTTCCATTTTCACAACAGACTCCTTTTCTTTGATAAGACGCTACAGACAAACGGTTTCGAACGTCTAAATTCAAGAAGTTTAAAATACTACGTTTTTTTTTTTTAAATAACTACGGGAGGTTTGTAAACGTCAAGACTTAAAAGGCAGACCTCGTAGTTCAATATATGTAGTAAAAAAGGGCCAACTAAAATATATGCAAAATTAAACAGGTTTTTAAAAACGGCTAATTTAGCCGATAAAATACTTTTGTGTATATTAGAACGTATTTTTTTTATTAAGCATAGTAGAATTTTGTGAGTAGTTTTTCTGGACCACCATCTATAGTGGCGCCAACTGGTGAACACAAAAACGATAGCTCTCTTTGTAAATAAATGTCATGTTACTTCCCTGTTATACTGTATGTTAGCCCTTCTGCGTATTAAAACCGTGGTCGTCATTCAATGGCGTCAGTTTAAATTGAAATTGAGAAAATGAAAAATAAAGGAAGATCGCTTTTTGACAGCCAGGCTATATCAATAGTAGATTGTAGGAGAGGCCGGAAAACCGCTCAAAGGTGGACGAGTGAGTTTGAGGGCCGACACGTTAGTGGAGGCCCTCAAATAATACGAGTTCATCTTTAGCGTTTCCGGCCGAGGCATTACATAATGCTTTTCACGACTACTGCGAGGAAATAAGAAAACATTTGCATAACTATAAGTACTTTAATAGAAATTAATATTTATATTGTTGAAAGAAATCCATGTATTTTGTCGGAAACATTTATATTTTCTTCACTAGAAAAACTTATTTTTACTGCGTGGATACGTGTTTCTTGTCACTCAATTTACACTATCCAATTCACTGCCTTTTTTTCTTTTTTTTATGACTTTTAAGAGGCGTTTTTCTGTTGTTTGCTTCAAACCGACTAGAAGCGTTTTTTGTAAAAAAGCACAAACATCTACAAAAGTAAAAACGCCTTAAGAGTGAATTGAATAGTTTTGCCGTTTCTTTTTTTTTTATAAACAAGTAAGTAATTGGTCCTATAAATAACCTAATTATATTTTTGAGTGAAAAAGTTAGGGCCAAAAAAAGACCTTTTACCATCACCAATGACAGATGATGATAACAATGATCATCAATGACAAATGATGATAACGATGAAACATTGTAGTAGTGGTGGTTCAGGTGCTACAGCTATTGCCTACTTTCCACCATGGTTTTAGACCATCTATTGCCACATTTCCGAACAGCGGCGTGAAAAGTTAATATTTGTATACACGTTGCGATATTTTAATATTCTATTAAAGTCTGCCCTTCGTCTCACCTTTAGCTCTATTTAACTTAAGTAGGCGGGACCCGACTCGCGAGAACTCTTAAATATCGCAAAATAATACGTCATTCTTGTTTGCGTCCTACGTTGTATTTAACGTAGGACACGTTGTATTTAAGCCTCTGAACACTAGCATACTAACCCAGAACGGAATATGACTGAGGTTGCAACACAGTAATCGTGTGAAAAAAAAGGATAATATTTCTTATGATCTCTTATTTACATAAGGGATGTATGCTTCTCTTTATGTACTTATATTGGCCTTCGCCTAGTGATTAGGGAGGCCAAGAGAGGATTTTGTAGCTACTCGAGCGCGTCAGATTAAGATATGCGTGATATCTTGCTACCCCGTGGAGTCTACCTTAACCACTTTTAGCCGTCTATGTTAATCCGTTGGTTGGTGGGGGTTCAACAAATCGCTAAGCAGATTGTGGATTTGGTAATTTTAGTCCAAATATGATATTGTATATAATTGTGCTATTATTCCGATTAAGGAAATGCGTACAAATACATAATTAATAATTATCAGATTAAATTATAGAAAAATAATAGCATTAACTTGGACCAAAACGACCAAATCTATATAATCCCCGAAATTTAAAAAAGTCTGTGGACGCTTTTCTGCACGCTGGAAAAGAAAACTTTATATAGGTAACCTTTTTTCTTCCTGTCATCTAATCTTTCGATTCCAATAGGTCTCTACGTCGCTCGAGTAACTACACATTTAGCATCGCCGGCTCCCTAGCTGTAGCGGTTTAGGCTGACAAAATGCTTCAGATAAGACTGTTTTTTTCTATTCTCGTAGGTAACTTCCTTCTATGTACGAGTAACTAATTAGGAATTGATACTCGCGGTACGGTATAAATGTTGACATGATATTACTCTGATTTTTCAACAGAATACTCATCTTGAGCCATTCTTGGAATTTCTCGACTGCCATAAATAAACCTTTAAGATGTTTCGAATAATTTGCTTTATAACTCTTTAAAGAGGCCTGTTAATTGATTGCTAGTAATAAACCGATGCCAGCCGTAAACATAAACAACGTGGGAGTCGTTCAGGTGCTTTGAATAAAACCAATCGGCGGATATCAGAATATGACCTACTCGTAAAATAAAATCGTTGAAGGAGAAAAAGAAGACTTAAGGAAGGTCTGGTTCATGTCATTCTCGTGGCAAATTTTATAATAGTCTTATTATAAAACAACCAGCCAAGTGCGTGTCGGGTCACACGTAATGGAGGGTCCCGTACCGTCATAAGATATGAAAAAGCCATTCACGTAAAAGGGCCCTCGCGGCACTTACGTTCTTATAATAAAAGAGAAGTATTTTGGAAAAAACTCATTAACCGATCATGTTTCAATTGTTTCAAACAATATTCGTGGAAAATATTTATTAAGCTGTATTTTGTTATTTTTTTTGAAATGTTTTGTATGGCATTTTGTATATCATCATAGATCACCACTTAGTGATTAACTGAGCTCTTTTGGTATGCATTGTAACTGACTTCCGCCCACTTTACACTCTGACATCTTAGTTTAGGTACGCAGTTTGTAATAGTACATTACGATACTAGTGCGAAAAATGGGAAATCCGAAACGAGTGACGATAAATTAAAACACGACCGAAGGGAGTGTTTTAAATCGACACGAGTTGCGAATTGCCTATTCGCACATGTATCGTACAACGTTTTACAGTATATATGGCCGTTTAAATGTTCGACATAGTAACGTAATATGCTGATTTTCGCACTAGTGCGGTAAAGTAGCACCATATGTACTGTAAATTAATGTTACATACCTTTAATTTGTTTTGTCTAAATAGGTCTGAAGCCAAAGAAACCCCTGCGCCAACTGGGGATGCCCACTCGAACCTGATGGCCGCTATACGACAGGCCGGAGGCGCTGGTCGGGCCAAGCTGCGACCGGCTGCTTCATCCACTCCTTCCAAGGTAAGAATTTATGATTATAGCATCACAAAAATTACTGGGCAATGTGACCTGAATTTACTACCAACGAAAAGACAGAGCATCTTATTATTTATTTATTATTATTAAGCCTCTGCTGTCCACTCCATGTCAACGGGCTGTGTTTCAGAGACCGTAAATAGCTTTTTTGTAAAGCTACTATTGCTGCTCTGAAAACAAATTGTAGGTACAATTGAAAATGAAAGATGGGACCCATACAAAAACGTGACCTGTCCTATATGTAGATTAGAACCAATACGGATTTAGCAACTTACAGAAAAGTTACTGTAGTCACTCCGGTCTCGTACTTAGTTCCAGGTAGCGCAAATACATAATCGCAAAAATTTTGAACCGATTTGCGCTCCAGTCACGTAGTCTAATAGTGACGAAGATACAAACTATGGTGCGATGTGTGCGTGATGTGACAATAGATACACCAGACTGCTTGTCTGAAGCGCTTTCGCTATACCTACGTTCGATAATATAGTCATGCGGTAATAATAAGGATAATGAATGGGCAAAGCTAAGTGCTCAAAAATCGTAAACTTTGTGCTTAAGTGAACAAATGACAACGTTGTGACAGAGAAACAGATTCTGTATATATATTTAAAAAAAACGAATCAATACAGTTTTTACAGTTCAGGGTTTAACAGTTGCAGAATACAATAGTTATTCTTAAACTTTACTATATTTATGTTCGTTAGGATCGTTCTACACGGGATACGCAACTGTTTAGAGCAGCAATGTGATGTCACGTGATGGATAATGGATAGCACGACTACACAGGGCATGTGAATCATCATCTTGGGGGGATCTCTCCGTTTGTTTGTTAGCGAGGGTTATATGGTTTTTCCTTTATCTTTTTTCAAATTGGTATACCTCATTTGCGTTGTGTCATTGCTGGCTGTCCGGCTTTTTCTACATATACATAGTGGCTTTTTCGATGTCTTTTTTCTTTTGTAACACCAGGTGAAACCAAATTAACCAATATACATAATGCATTCTATTGTAAGAATGCTGAATCGTGATGTTAGCTTTGAACTAGCTCCTATAGTAAGGTGGTGTGAAATCGTATTTCCCAGAGCGACTTCTGTGAATACTTTGTGTGTGATGATATCATTGTTTGGCGTCCAAATTAATTCGCTCCTTGTTCCAGATTATCATGAAATAGATTAAAATAAGAAATCACACATTACTTTTACAGTAACATTGTATAGTTATAATTTTCAGCTTCAATGAAACCTTTCTAATATTTATATACATGTATATATAGCTATTATTGATACCAGAAATACCAGTAATTAGTACCCAGTTTTTCCAGGACAGTTACTGCTTTAGCTTTAAAAGGTTAATATAAGATTTAATGTTGAATATGTATACCCCGTTTTTTATTAATATTACTCGTAGAATTTTGATAACCTCAAAAGTAGTGGTAATTAACTTTTTCTTCCGAAATGCTAGGGTTCATATGATATAATATTGCGATACAATAATATGTAAACGACACAATAATTCAGTGCATATGTACTCAAATTTAATATTGGTGGAAAAACGTTACCACTACTTTTGAGGTTATAAAATTTCTAATCTGAAAAAAAAACGGGGTATAAAGAATTGTCAATTATTCTATTTTATCTTCGTCTATACGATTTTCTAAATATTACAACTTCGTCTCTAACTAACCTTACTTAAAATATAAAGACTGTAAACCTAATAGGCTCAGTAGGCTCCTACACGAAACCAGAATCACACAAAGCGCCGTTATGTCTAGACGCGACCTAGGGTATCGTAATGTGTAAAGGTGACCCAATGGAAAGGTTATATAGAGGTTGGCTCTGTTAGTCTGTTAACTATATATACAATTTTATGTTAAAACTATCGTTTACCACCCGAGTTTGTCCGTTCGTCCCATTATTACGAGTATTATTCCCCATGTTATTCTCTTAACGTATTCTCGTAACGTATTTAAAAGAAGTATTACTAGGTATTCTTTAATCCCGATGATAGTAAATTAAGTTTATTTTAGTAAACATATTAAACACCCCTATGATGGACGTGGCACCAGTAATGGGATGGTATATACAAATCCAAGGAATTTACGAGTATCATCAGTTTTAAAACACTGGCTACATTTTACCATAAACAGGATCCATAGAGCTGCTTAAGTTTGATGTTTCATTGATTTTTGTTTGTTTTAAAATTAATGGGCCATACTGCCCATGACGGGAGCGATTTGTTAATAATATTATTATGTATCTTTCATAAAATACATCGAAAACATAAAATACGAATAGGATTCAACTTTTAACGCATTAAGTGTTAGAAATTTGAAAGGTTTTGGTGAAATATCAAAAATACTCCAAATTTTCTCATAAATGTCCCATGACCGGTGCTTTTAACATAGAAGTTAAATAATTTATTCGTAAACACAAACACGCGAACTAAACTAAGATGAAAAGAAGACAGATCGATTGATAAGAATAAAAGCAATACTTTGTGGATCTTACATTAAAATTTAAGTCATAGTTAAAAACAAAAATATTTTGTCGAAATTTCATCAAAACCGTACCTAACTAACAATAAAAACTTACATAATTAATATATAAGGGTAGAGTAATTTAAAGTATGCGTTTACAATTTAAAAAAAAGTTGATACCACAGAAAATACATTTTTATGTAACTTTGTTCTCAAACAAAACTTTGATTCGCGGTCAAACATTCCACCGTATCTGTCTATAGATATTAACTAAGAGCCAAATCTTAATGTTAGATAGAACTGATAGAAGGTGCGCCATTAAACATTGACAAATAAAAAGTTGCGAAAGACAAACATGCTACAGCGGATACTTGGAATTGAGGTTTTATGCCAACGCCCGTTTCTGAGGTGAATATGGCCGCAATGGCCGCATATTGCCACTTCAACTTGATAAGCTGATGATGAGCTTTAACCTTAACGTATCTCTGTTAGTTTAAAAAAAATAACAAGTGTATTATTCTAAAATAGATATGCAACCGACCGGGAACTAACTTGAACGGCTATTATAAATAAAATAGGTTACTCCGACATTTATAAATTCATTCCTCCATACTAAGCTAAGCTAAGCTGTAAAGTCTCAGAAAAAAATCGTGCCACCTAGTATGTCAAACGCTTTTAACACTGTTGATCATGACATTCTCCTTGCTCTTCTCAACCATCTAAATGTCTCACCTACAGCCCTTAGATGGTTTTCTGCTTACCTTGGGGGGCGCAAGCAAGCAGTCCGAGTTGATCGGGCTTTGTCGGACTGGTGCGATCTGGCTACTGGCGTACCTCAAGGTGGTATTCTCTCCCCGCTTCTCTTCTCCACTTTTATTAACTTCATCACCGCCGAACTTTGCTGCGCATACCATCTTTACGCCGATGATTTACAGCTCTACGACCAGTGTAAAGTAACGGATATGTTAGCCGCTACGGAAAAGCTAAACAGGGACCTCGCTCATATTCAGCAGTGGTCAGAAAAGTTTGGCCTATTTGTAAATCCCGCCAAATGTCAGGCCGTTATTATCGGTAGCTCTCGTCAGCTGGCCAAGTTGGATCTGGATACGATTAGGCCGGTGTGTTTCAATGGCACTCCTATACCTTTTAGCCCGTCTGTAAAGGATTTAGGTGTGCACTTGGATTGTACTTTGAGCTGGAGACCGCAGGTTGCCGAAATCAGTCGGAAGGTTACGGGCACCCTTCACGCTCTTAACAAACTCAGACACTTTTTGCCAGTCAAAACTAAAACTTTATTAGTTAACACCTTAATCCTACCCATTATCGACTATGGTGATGTGTGCTATCCTGACTTAAATGAAGAGCTACTTGACAAGTTGGCCCGTCTTCTTAATAATTGTATCCGCTTTATCTTCTGTCTCCGGAAATATGATCATGTGTCCTCGTTTCGTTCCCAGTTGGGCTGGCTCCCTATTCGTCAACGGCGTAATATTCGTATGCTCTGCACTCTCTATTCCATTCTCAATGATCAACACTCCCCTGAATACCTTAAGTACTTCTTTCACTTTTATGGTGCTTCTCGTGACCGTCAATTTCGCTCTACTGGCAATCTCTCTCTTTCTATCCCCACTCATAGAACAAGCTTCATGTCTAACTCTTACGCCATTCAGGCAGCACGTCTCTGGAACGGTCTTCCCTCTAACATTAGAAAAGCTCCCAACAAGTTTGCTTTCAAAAAATCTTTGCGTGATTTATTTGCTGGCAGTTTAAAGATCAATTAAGTATCAGTCTCACGAATCGGTTATGTATATTATGTATATATATGTATATATATATTTATTTATTTATGTAATGTATGTATGTGTCTTTATGTATTTAAGTAGTTTATAATAAATTTATGTGTATTAGGACTCTAATTCTTTCAATAACAATTTCTTTTAGTTTTAAACGCGCCGCCTACAATCTTTTCTGCTTTGCCCTAAGGTTGACTGGTAGAGAATGCCTCATGGCATTAAGTTCGCCTTTTATACATTAAGTTTGTCTTTTGTGCAATAAAGTTTTAAATAAATAAATGTCAGTTGAAATAAATGGCTCTGAACTCATGTACTGCTCCGTATGTTTTGTGGTCACTGGATTGTCAAACGTCGAGATCCAAAGTTACAGCATAATGTAACCTCATTACAACGTCAAATTCGAAGCTCGAATTCTTCTTAGACATACCCAAAGTCAACGAATCTTTTTATCTGTGTGTAAAAAACTTACTCAGTAAAACCGATTAATTAGTCGCAAAAAAAAAGAAAATGGTTGAATCAAAATCCCTAAAGCCTGTTTCGAAGAAGGATTAATGGGATTAATGACGCAATTAACGTTTTGCGCGCTAATGAGGCTCGACGGATGGGGCCGGTAATTGATATGTCATTATCGACACGTGGCCGTATAATCCGATCGCGAATTCTGTACACAATTTTGAGACGTGGAAGTAGAAGGATGTGCGATGTGCGTCGCGCCATGTACCGAGCACGGGGTTCGGAGGGCAGGCGTGGATCCCCTTCAATTCATCTACACTCGTGCGTAGAACCCGTATATGGTCTAGTTTTTGATCTTTTCTTGGTTCATATTTGCCGGCTTCAATAATAACTTTACTAATATTCCCAACAGACGTAAGATCTGACTTTGATGAAAATTAAAACCATCAAATAAAGTTATAAAACCCGCCTCCCAGTAGCATTTTGATGGCACCTGCCACATTATTAGTTCAGGGACGAGAAGTTTTTAAGTCACACGATATTATTTCCGTCATAAAAAGTGGTAATGAAAAATTTGAAGAGAACATCGTGTCTGCCTAAGTTCCGTGAAGCGCATTGGTAGAATTCAAACCAAAGCCAGAATTCGATGAAATTGTTTTTACATTCTCAACTTCTTAGTACAGTTGTCTACGAGAACAATTGAACTAGATCTACTATTTTCTTTTATCAATAAAAAGGATGATTAACAATTGGAACGCAAGTTAGTGATGATTATGATTAATGATAATGACGAATTGTAAAAGTTCAAGTCTGCATGGCACGACCTTCCCTTAGATCACGCACATAGGCTGCGCCCACGAGAACTGAACTGTAACGTTGATCAATTAAGGTTCAATTCATCTAATCACCAATTAGTTGCATTGAAAATGAAATATTCTGTACAAAAATGCGAGCGTAGTCTAATTTAAATATTAATGGTAACAATGGTGTTATTCTTAAAACTGTTTGAAGTCTGTCAAATCAAATGACGGTTGTTAATTGTTTGTCCCTTTTATCCATCATTTTATCATTTGTGTTTATTATAACTTCGAACGAAACAAAATTTAATAGAAGTTTGCTAAGTTTATGAACAAGGAGGGTAGAATGTTTCAAGTTACCATGATCATTTAGTCAATTAAAGAAAGGTCTCCGGAGAGATCTGTGACCCGAGGTACGTCACCAAGACTGAGTTAAATGCATCCACTGGTACCTAAATGAATACCTACGGGTCACTTTTTATAAAATTTTCATAGCATACAAAGCTGCCGGTTTCATGTAATTGCAAATGAGTGTAATTGGAAAAAATAAAGAAGTTGTAATGTTTAGCTAAAAGTGCTGTTGAAAATAATCATGTTATCTGTGAAGTAATAAAGTATCTGGGAATTATATAATCGGCTTTAATAATATTATCATTTTCACTACCTATCATAAATTTGGTTATATATAAATATAATAATTACTCACTGTCTAAATATATATACTATACAGATAATAATTTCCCTGTTCAACATTTTGCCGACGAAACTGCAATCGTATTTGAATTGAAGAAATATGAAAATGTCGATATCGGCAACATATACTGAAGCATTGTTTTTATTGCTGATTCTTATCAAGTTAAAAAAAATTGAGGAATTGGTAAATTTTACTATGGGTCGACCATAATACATATGTATGTGATTAAATTGCTTTCTAATTAGCACTAAACATATATTCGCTGAAACAGGTGAGGTAATCGAATTAATTAAGCTAAGGCTTAGTAGTTAAGCTCAAAGCCAATTTGCTGTTAGGCTGTTACCCACTCGGGGCGCGGGGCGGGAGTCGCGCGTTTATGACCGCATTTTTGCCTACTTACTTTACCAATTTTCATTCATTATTTAGGTTTTATAGTAAAAAAAGTATTATGTATTTTAGATGACTCGTAGAAAAAGTATTGTATACAATAGTGATATAGCTTTTCAATCTCGTACCTTACTTACGGACCTTACGGTACTCGACTGAATAGCTCTCTATTATATCACGATTGTATAAAATACTATTATACCGCTTACACGCGACTTAAATGACAATTTTACAAGCATGAGAAGTAAAATAGTTCATTACTATAGGGGCCGGGAAACGAAGGGTTGCAGGCCAACTAGATATAGGCAGATAGGGACAACGCGGCCGGCAACCCAGTTTATCGCCGAGATTAGTGCTTTTCTCAAACTTGCAATGAAATAACGATAAAAATATGATGCTGATGATGATTATTCAGTGCGTGAAGTATTAAGGAGGAACAAAAATTTGTTTATTTGACATGTTTTAATTTTTTTTTAAGAAGACATGGTTTACTTCAAATTAGATCCGGAAATACTGCGTATCCGGTGCGATGAGTGAAGATGATAGTTAAAGGATTTCATAAAGTCTTACACCTAGGCCTGTAAAGCAACCTTCTTTTGTTTTTAAATGTCAAATTGTGACACAACCTCTTGGCTCGTAATTTGTTTTTAGCTGTGTAAACCTACCATGAAACAAATGGACTACATTTTATTAATTGCAAGTTTGAGAAAAACAAATCTCGGCGATAAACGGGGTTGTAGGCCGCGTATCCCTACTCTATCTAAGTATATCTACTTGGCCTGCAACCCTTCGTTTCCCGGCCTCTATAGTAATGTACGAATATTAAATTGAATTTCAGTATTGGAGTGTAAATAGAGAATCGTTGTTTCAACTTTTAAACATTCTATACATTTAGATCTAAATACCGAGATATAACCTTTCCAGCTTACAAATATGTCATCTTGGTTTTCCAGTAAATGCTAATCTAGTTTGTAATTACTTAAAACTACGAAGAAGTTGGATGTGTATTTTGAAACTTGATAACGGCCTGCGTGGTACAATTTCTGATAAATTCTTAGAATGGTTAAATGAAAAAAAGCCTTGGTAAACTGGTTTGCCTTAAGTTTTTGTTTGTACAGATAATTTTATTATAGTAGCTTGAATTAATTAACGCAATATAAGTCTTCGTTAAATAACCTCGTTCTTTTCTAAGAACGAGGTTATTTTGTAACACATGTTTTACTCACATTATAATATATTCCCGAAATTTTAGAAATCGCTTTCCACACCTTTTTGGTAGAACAAATACAATGAAATATTTCGTTTAAAAAGTGGTTTGTCCTACCTCTGAAATAGGACTCCTAATTTTAAAGAGTAAGCTATCTTTAAACGAATTCTACGGATTCCACTCACTTTTTATTCCACTCTGTTTTTAGTCACTCGCGCGACATGTTAGTATGTCTCACGACAGCTCAAATTCGAGTAAGCTATCTCTTATAATCTCTGATAATCCCTCACTTCCTCTTTTACATTTAATACCCTATATGATTATGTTGTATAAAGACCTAGTCTTGTTAGAGGCCTAAGTATCCCGTGCCAATGGCGCATTCACCATCAAATGACAGGTTAAATTTATCGCCATGATAATGCCTTCCGTATCCTCGACCCGAGTAGTTGGAAGACAGGATGCTGTTATCCCAGCGATAAATAACTACAGTGGGATTATTCTCATTATTGATAAAACAAATGGTTTCTGAGTTACAAAGATATCATCAGACTTCTCGCAAACACGCAACTTACCGTATAAATAAATTTAGTTTTTTCCACTTCTGAAGATACATACTTTCCTTTGTAATCAGTTTGTTTGCGGGTATTAAGTATTTACGGATAATGATGGTTGATGATATACTAAGACTACGCCATGACTTTTTTAACAAGAATCTCAAAAACCTTATTAGTCTTCTTAAAAAGTTTATTTTCGAATGTTATAGTCATACAGGAAATACAATACGGAATCGAATTCCATGGCTTTAAGCCCTCCTATTGAACATCATTTTTGTTGTACAATAAAAGGACAAATAAAGATTACGCAAGCCCAAAATGCACCAATGTCGTAGTTACCTGACCCCAGGTACCTGTCGGCAAAAAACTCTATCGCAACCCCGACGAGTCGCTGACACACATTTAATGGATGGTCCCTAATGGTCCGGAAACTATTAGTGCTAAATACCAGATTAGCGTCAAGAGTGACAACGATTCCTTACCTGCTATGAACCCTGCCGAGGCAGATGGCTGACACTTAAGGCTAGGATAGGAATATTTAACAAAACAGTCCCTTCAAATATCGGTCTAAATATCTAAATTAAAATACTGAAATATGTAGTCTTGGCTTTGACTGTTTTTGGTAATCTCAAATAATGCATACAATTTAGGCGGCAAGAAGTGTGAAATAAGAGATCTGAAAGAATGGATTTATGAAACACATAGTGGTCCGGATATACTACATTTTGTAACAGACACTAAAAAACGCCGTAATACGTACTAGGATTATAGTTTTACGTTTGACTGCCAGAGTCAATCTTTTGTAGTATAGACTTTTGCCCTTTAGTGTAAGCAAAGGTTTGATTTTCATAAGTACCTTCAGACCTGCTTTTTATATTGTACTGGTTGAAACGATCGCCTTACCAAATGAATTACTTTCTACTATGAATCAGGTCTTAGGCACTATAAATCATTAAAGGTCGATCCGGCTTCCGTCCAACTGTCCAACTCATCCGACATTGACGGGATCAGAGGCGGAGCAGCTTTAACCTAGCCATAGTTCTTACAACTATACTTATCGCGCATCTCCAACCTCAAGTATACCTATATAATTACATGCTGCAAGGAAATTGCGATAATTGACCGCTTCTAGGAAGGGTAATAATCGCCCTTGATAACGTAACAATGATAAATGGTATCAGCATTTCCCATTGTACAATTGACGCCAAAAATATCTATTCATTACTCGCCCTATTACAATTGAATAAGGTGCAAAGGGTAAACATATCTATGACGTCGTCTGTGCAAACTGTCCACGTGGATAAACGTTATTTGCTTGTGTTTCAAAAGAGTTTATGTTAGTGAGAATATCTAGTCATTTAGGACATTGTGTTCAGAGGTGTTTCGTTCGTAAACAAAGTTGTTTATTAGGCATTATCCTTGTTTGTGTCTAGAAATATAATTAGAAAATGCAATCGAACTTGACGTTACATTGTCGGTTTATAATTGGCTCACATAGTTTTTGTAAATGGTAGGAAGTTAGAATCTTACCATAACTTACTTTGAAACATGCCATAACACAGCCATTATTAAAGACAAGCTTGCTAATGAGAGAGATATATACTACTGGGCTCACAGTTCTAATTTATTGTCCTGCCCTGGAACTGAAACTGTACTAAGACATATATTCTTCTTCTTCTCTGTCGTTTCGCTCTTGGCAGAGCGGTCGTGGTTACGTTGTTGAGGCGCCCGCATCGTTAGTAGAGGCGGACATAGCTCTTCGCACGATCTCCCGCCATTTCTTCTTCTTGGTAGACTGTCTGGCACAGTCAGATACGGGGCTTCCAACTGCGGATTAAAGGTCACTCCTGCGCATAGATGACCTGCCGCGCAATTGGGTTCCCTCCACTCTTCCTTGTACGACCAGCCGCTCTATGGAGTCTTTATCTCGCCTAGTGACATTTCCAAAGTACTGCAGTATGTGCGACTGTACTACGGCCGACAATCACTGTGTGATGCCGAGCTCCTGGAGTATGGACACGTTGGTGCGGAAATCAGTCCACGATATCCAAAGCATCTTCCTCCAACACCATCTCCAGGGCATCTTCATGTTCACGTCTCTGCCGCGTAAAGAAAAATGGGAAATACAAGTGCTCGCACAAGCCAACCTTAGTGGCTTTGGTAATGTGGCGATTCCTCCATATTTTCCTTAACTTCTCCATCGCAGTTCTGATCGAAGACATATATAGTCAATGTAATACAAGATCAATCAAGATCAAGAGGAAGCGCTGGTGGCCTAGCGGTAAGAGTGTGCGACTTGCAATCCGGAGGTCGCGGGTTCAAACCCCGGTTCGTACCAATGAGTTTTTAGGAACTTATGTACGAAATATCATTTGATATTTAGCAGTCGCTTTTCGGTGAAGGAAAACATCGTGAGGAAACCGGACTAATCCCAATAAGGCCTAGTTTACCCTCAGGTCAGAAGGTCAGATGGCAGTCGCTTTCGTAATAACTAGTGCCTACGCCAAATCTTGGGATTAGTTATCAAGCGGACCCCGGGCTCCCATGAGTCGTAGCAAAATGCCGGGACAACGCGAGAAGTTAGAATAATATTTGCAGAGGCAGGCGTGTTTGAATTTCGCTTCATCAAGGGGCTGCCCACTATGCATATTATCGTGTATAATTGTACATCATAAAACTCATAAACAACGGAAGATAATGAATGGTGTAGTAGTCGTTTAAAGTATAATTCGTGTGCGTTTTCCTTATTTGCCTGTTAGAGGCACTAAGCATTTGCTAGAAAATTATCTGAAGATAAATTTATGAATCAGTGGTGTAATCAGTTTATAACATTGTGTAGAAACTCATTACTTGCTCCTGTAGTCCTATAGTACCTGACTCTACAGTACTTAGTAGATTTTTTTCATTTCATATACTTTATATAATTTTTGCGATATTTTCTCAGTGATATTAATGTAGTCATAAGCATAATTTCTTGAAAGCCTGCCAAACTAGGTTGTTAATACTTTTGTTTATGTCTAAAATACTCCGACGAGACCCATTTGTCCAGACGATGTCTAGAGAATGCCATTAAGCTCGGAATGTATAATATATTAATACATTGACTTGAAGACGACTGAGTTATGTATTTTTATAGGTTTTTGCCTTGCTTAAAAGCATGCGCTACCTTCGTGTTTTACACCAATTGTACTGTAGCATAGCTAAATTCTGGATAGGAAAGGAGACTACTATTCTATGGTAAATAAAAGTCTGTGTCATAGAATTAATTGTTACTTACTACTTTACTTGATATTTTTTATTGAATTATAATATTTAGGTAATAAAAATTGTGGCTGGTAACTACATCTATCAAAAGCGATTGAGGGTCAACGGCTTAAAATAATAATAAAAAATGCTTGGGGACAATCTTACACAAATTGACCTAGCCCAAAACTAAGCTAAACTTATATTAGTACTTGGCGACGATATACATACGTATATATGTAGATAAATACGTACTTTAGAAAACAGCCATGACTCAGGGACAAATTTCTGTGTTCATTACATAAATAAATTGATTTTATAAGCGCCTTTTAATAGCCTTTCACTGGAACTATTGATTCTGGAGGTAAATAGCAGTATAATATTATCCAAAGAACTATCGCAGTAGTATTTCGGAACACAAATTGTACAATAAACTGCCTCCACCGACACGAATGTAAGGCCAGTTTTATTATAGCGGACAACAGTACACAATTTAGTGGGTGGTAACAGTTAACATCCATGGAATTGTTCTTTGTTGCTTTTCTACGGAAGCCGTCCGTTCCAGGATATCGTGCCGGGGATAAAGTCAAATAGTAGTCGATCATGACTCATTACTGTTCAAATGGTGCTTTGTTCAAACGGTTTACATGGTTTTGTCAGTAGCCACGCAAATGCGCCGCACAAATAATTACTTATTGGGTAGTACTAAGGGTATAATAGTAATAACTAGTAATAAGGTTATCGGTACCTAATTTTGATGAAGACAATCTTTAAAGTAAAATTAAATAGGATTTATGGGTTTGAAATATACTTGACACTGTTTTAGGTTACCAGTAATAACGCAATTTTGCAAGGCGAAATAGTTCTTGGAATTTTTTGATTGGATTACACGTATGATTAGGTCGGATTACTCAATTTGAGAGGAGCAAATGCCTTGCTCTGCTGATCAGTGTTGAAGGCCACATCTAAATTTTATTACATATTATGATCTTTGTCCATGAACTTGCACCTTGTTTTAATCTCTTCCTAGATTATTTTCCTGCGCTACGAGATGGTAAACTTCCCAGTTTTGCGCATGATGAGGTACACGTGATATAAATAACAATGAATCTCACGTAATTCATACTTAATTACGCACACAACGTAAGCGATTTAACAGTTTTTATTTATATTTGTAGTCATTATTATGTACTTTAATTTAAGGGCTACAGGTGCCAAGTGTTTATACAATTTGTAAGCTGATTGAGCTTTAAAGGCATGGTTGTTCCAATAGTCAAACATAGTCAAAATCATGTGTATCTGGCCACACAGAGCGTAGACCTGTACATTTAATTGGCCCGCCTTTTCTCCTCTTCTATATTCATCTTGTTCTTTAGTCACATTCAGCGTTTTTAAAGAATGGAATTCCGTAGCCGTTCACGTGGCGCGCCGACTAAAGCTCGCCAAAACCGTGTCTGATCCCATACTGTCACGAATCAATCCTATTCTCAAACCGACAGAGTACTTTATTGCTATATTCAACCTTGTGGCACGCAAATAGGGAGCACATTTGTATGAATATCAAAAGCGTGTCTAATTAAAGGTCTTTTACGGTGCCATTGCCAGTGCTTTTTATCGAGTGTGTTATTGACCGATATTGTATCTTATCATTCCTTACGTGTTACATGTTTCTGCGTAAATATTTTGCAAAAAAACTCTGCATTAATAGTTTTTATGTTGCCACTTCGTACTTACGCAGTATTTGCGATTTTTGACATTGCTTTATAATGACGATTAGTAGGTACAATCTCATATCTCAGTCTCAAGATTAGGTAAAGTAACGCTTTCGTCTCATTAGGATAAGTATCTTCACTGTAACTTCACTTGTGGGTTCGGGTCAGCTCGGGTCGAGCAAAATCGTGACAGTAAGTAAAACGGTTGATCAAAACTTTACTAATCTTAAATGTCTTTAACATCATCAAACAGAGATCCACCTAGGCTTGAATTCACAAAGTTGTTTTAAGAAGAGTTTCCACCATTGACGGAGTTTGTGCCTTCCGATCGGATTTAGATATTTATAGCTCAGGACAATTTCTATGGCGATTGTACTGTCAGGCATAAAAGGAATGTCTTTAGCACTGAGTTATCTCAATGGCGATTGTAATGTCTACCATAAAAACAGCCAGGTTTCGTTTCAAATTGTCAGATAATAGAATAGAATATATTAATGTCTCCAAGTGTATTGACAGCTACTTCAAACAGTGGACGTTTATCTTAAGCTCAATAAAGAGGAAGCGTTCATTGGCAGCTAGAGGGTGCTTGAGGCGGCAAATGACTTGAAATGACTTTAACATCCGGCCCTGATTGGATAATAGGCCGACAAGTGATAATATAGACACACGAAAGCGCATTATTTGTACGGCTGCGGCTGCTCACTCGACTTTTGCACACATACGATTTGGCAACTTGTACGAGTCTGATTTTTATACCCTACCACAGAATAGTTAAACTACTCCACAGAAGGTTTACGTTTTATGTTGTTCCTCCCTAACATATAAATTGTTTTCTTTCGGCCTGCTAAAGTTGTTTACCCCTTCACGCATGTCATAAAAAATATTTTGTTTAAATTTGAACTTTACCAGCTGTATTTACTCTGCTAGCCTACTTCAATATTTGTAAAGTAAAAATCAATTTTTGTGTATAGGTACCGGTACCCTAATTTAGGCATAAACATTTGGATACTATAGTTGACTAGGAACTCGTAAACTCACGCGATATGCGCTGTCGGTAGGAACTCGTTTCTGCAACTGGGGAAATTAGAAACAGCGAAAGGAAGCTGGAAGCGTCCTAAAGCAGATCGACCATCAAACTACAAATACAAATCCTCTGTAGACCGCCATAAACTCAGGCACGGACACGACCTTGCCAAGGGCGATTAATTTACTTGATTAACATATGAATAATCATTTTATGGTACACAATGCGGTACGAACAATATGTATATGGCGTGATGTCTGGTGCTCCTAAGTACAAGTATATATTTAATTTGCAATGTTAATGAGTCTTTAATTTTAGATTTTAACCATGGAACCATAACCAATTACCATAAATTGCAAGTATCGAAGTAACAACGAAGCTGCTATATTTTTTTTTTAATAGGAATATATCGGGATGATTTGATTAATCAATAGTAATTTAGTTTTGTAAAATTTTCTATTATTTCGCCCTAGTAAAGAACCTAAAACGAGATCGATTATTTAGCTATTTGAGGGTAGACGGAAATATTACACGATTAAATGAAATAGTTTAGAAGACAGAGCGATGAGGGACAGACCCAGGCAGTTTTCTATTTGGTTGGTTAAATAAATGTTTCAATTACTCGAAAATGTAAAAACACATTGTTTGCATTTATTTAACTACCTAAAGATACATACTATAGGTAGGTACCGTCCGTTTTCCTGGTTAATACTTCCGCTTCTATTTTTGAAACGTACTTATCCTTATTTATTGCCAAAAGTTTCTCAGTTTTTGTTTTGTGAGTGTTTTTTAGTCATATCCACACCATATGTTAAATTAAAATGCCCAACCACCCCATATATTCCACGATGTTTACTTGAGGTCTGTGAAGCGCTTAGTCTTTTATGCTATTGTCATAGACATTGATTTTGATTATATTTTAAGGCTGGTTATGTTATCGGTAAACATGGGTAGGTGACAGTGACAGATAAGTCAGATAACCTTAGGCGTCGGATGCGTACAGACTACAGACGCATCATAAACATCTTCATTAATACTTTACGACTGTGGACTTGATAAGCGGAGCGCCGTTTATCGTCCAAGGCGGCACAAATGGCTTGCACAACCATAGTAAACATATTACAACAAGTATATTAATTTTTCAGACTTTCTAACGGTATTTGTCCTGTACCAAAGTACAAGTAGGAAAAGTTACCTCAAACGGAACTAAAAATTATGAACTCAGCGCTGTTGAAACATTAACTATTCTAACCAATGAAGTAATCTTTATTGAATATTCACATGTTGCAGAAATGCAAAGTTTGCATGATGCATCCTCGTAGAGGGGTTATGGGCAACTTATAACTTGTTCGTAATTATTTATGCAAGATGTTTACAAACGAGCACATAATGTAGATAAGCGTTATTCTAACTTATTATAAGTTATAAAAAAGAATAGTAATTTATAATGTGACATTATTAATGTCTGTAAATAGATAATAAAGTTTTTATTTCATGAGTAGTGGCCAAGTCCGGCCTTAATTCAGGACAGTAAGCAATGGCTCAACAGCCCCTCTTTGTAAATGTCCTTTAGCACATCCATCCCTTCCTAATTGCCTGTCAACGTAACGAAATTGGATTTCGTTACTTTAATTTATTACCATATGTGATATGTGGTACCTAGCACAGTCAGAGTCAAATACTTTGTAGCAACCAAAGTGGCCAAATAGTTCGGTATACCATATATTTAGTACCATATATGATGTACCGAACTATTTGGCCACTGACTGCTACAAAGTATTTGATGATAACTTCTTTACGTAGACGAATTTCTTCATTTATTCTACAAGATAGAATACTATTTCTGTTGATTGTAGCTCAATGCGTCCACGCAGCGAGCAGCGACACTAATAAAATAAATCACGTCACCTCATGCCAATGATCTCTGACTGCACTATAAAGAGGCGTAATTAAATGTTCCCTCTACAAGCTGCATTATCTATTAGGAGATAGCCCGTTTTCGATAATTCCAAGTAATCTTATGTTAGGATCTTGAGCTTTCTAAACGGGTTTTAGATTCTGAGTAAAACCAATATTTATAAGTAATGGAAAAAGTCCTCGATTCGACCGGTTGGCCTCGTCTTTACGTTGTTTAACTACCTATCAATCGTGAAGGTTTTGGTACTTATCAGAACTTATTTAATTACATGCTTCTTTTTATAGTAGTCAATTGATCACGCCCTACTATTACTCTTCAACATTTAAACTTGTTAAAGTTATTAAGCGGTTTGAGTTAGCTACCTATACCATACCTACATTAGTATTAGTATTTAATTGAAGAAGTACTTTTTATTTTTATTTTAATGTACTACTTAAAATACTTGCAGTCGGTTAAAATAAAGATGTAGAAGTTTTATTGTAACATTACATCTTAGCCAATGCTAAGCTTGCGGCTTGCCATTGAATCGAAGCAATCGTGTTAAACAATATAATTAATAATTATATCTAATGTATATAAATGCCATCTAAGTAGTTCATGTTGTTACAGCCTGGTGCGTCCGGCGGTGACCTGATGGCCGACCTCCACGCCAAGCTCTCCATGCGCCGGCGCGGCATCTCCGGCGCCGAGCGGCACGGGGGCTCCGTGCTTCACACGCTGGCCAGCGTCATCCCCGAGCCCGGCGAGTCGTCGCCGCAAGCCTCCTCCAGCGGCGACGAGTGGGAGTAAGACAACAATATAGTTACAACATCAGGACGGCTCGCTCGTGCACGCGGCTAGCCAGGAACTGCTGCACAAGAAGTCCACCGATTCAACACAGCTGGCCTCCAGCGGTCATGATTGGAACGAGCGGTACTATAGATTCTTGTCACCCAATCTTTCTCTTATATGCTATGTATGCTAATAGGCTATTACGGCTAGTAGGGTAGGAACTGTTAGGGAGAGCCCGTAGTTCCATCAAATTTGAGTTAATTTACCTAAGAATTTATGTAAGACGCCTAAATTAAATAGTCTTTCATTCGAACTATTACGTCGTACCACTTCTTATCGTAGGCCGAATCTTTCAGTCTTTGTATTGGTTTAAGATTATAACCATATACATACCTTCAAATCGAGAGCTGCATGGGATTTGTACTACGAGTAAGATTGAGATTTGTCTAACAATGTTTTCACAGATATTCAGGGCATCTGGCGCCAACTTTTGAGTCCGACACAGACTGAGCGATAATATACCAAAATATATCCTATAGCTTGGCATCTTACGATAAATTCTACGTACCATTTGACAAAGCCCACACACAAAGCTATAATATATATTTTGGTATCTTACGATATCTTATAGCAAGGCATCTTAAGATACCATGCGATAATATAGCTCAGTATATTACGATATATTTTGGTATATTTCGTCTCTCTCACAATATAGGTGGCTGTCGCCAGCGATATATATTTTGGTATATTAATATATATTATCGCTCCGTCTGTGACGGGCTTTTATATACGTCGTGGTTCATTTAAAGTTTTTTGACACGTTCGCTCCCAAATTGCGACACCATGCGTGCGTTTTGATGCGTTGCGTATTTTTAAACATTCCGGCGCTAGAATTAAATCTGCATATCATTCTTCCAAAGATTCTTGTCACGTATTTATCAACCATCGTAATTTTTTTATGCGTTTTCATTGAAGCGTTGGTATACAATAAATAGGTACCTACATTCCTACCTGCACGCGTTTTGGTGGGCTGGCATTAATGCACGCAATTTTAACCGAAATAATCATTTATTAATCCATCACAATTCTATAAAGAAAACGATTAAACTAAAGAAATATGAGTCTAGTTCTTCAATAGAAACTTTGGAAAGTGAAACCATTAATCTCTTCTCAATAGAAGCCGACCAATTATATCAATATCAAACAATAATAGATATCAATATATCTCAAACAAACCTTAAGTTATAGTATCTATACCACAGCATATATATTTACTATATCAAATTGCTTAATTGTGTATTCAGTGTTTCTTTGGAATTCGCGGAAAATAGCGGAATATGCAAATACTTATTGTATACAATCGAATTCGAAATAGTATTTACGTAAACCTCATAGACCCGAAGCCACGCGTCAGTTCGGCAAACATTTCGATTTCCGCAGCCATTACGTATTTGTCCGGTGGATACCCGGCTTTTAGAAGTACTAACCAATTTCTCGGCTTAATTTACTTTATGGGGTTTTCCTGCTCTCAAACGTAGTGTACTCTCATGGTTACGCGAGTACGGGCGAATTATTTTAGGACGCCAGTGTAACGTGAACCAGATATCTAAGTAAGTTTATTCTCTAATACCGGTATGACATGTTAGGTATCTCGAGGACCTACATACATACACTTGCTTATCCACCTCGGAGATGACGCAGAAATCAATATTGTGACGTGTATAGATTACAATCAATCAAAAGACTTGCATAATTAAATCAACTGATTACTAGTACTTGTTAGATATTCAAAGGACAACTCTCCGTAGCATTCTTTTTTACACGAAAACTACCTGAAACTACAAATCTATTTCCACTCCGTTCCCCGTCAGTACATTCGTAGAAGCGAGTATAATTATATGAATTGACGCGAGATTTATCGGGTATTTACGATGATATACTAAGAAACGTGTGTAACGTAATGAGCTGGTTCATAACTTATTTGTTCAAGTTATAAATAAGGTCGCTGGGATATACGTCGTGAAACAGAATTTCCAATCATGGTTAGTTAAACAAAGATTTTTATCGACTTTGTTGTTTATTATTTAAATATAAGTGAGTTTATATTAAGACTATAACGACGTTGCTAGCATACAAAACCACTTGTTGATCAATCATATGAATAAATCGTTAGGTATAAGGTCAAGAAATATGATTTCTGACCCGATTACACCTTTTCACAGTGACAAGGGACGATATAAGTTCCATAGCGGCTTTCATACTAATTGCCACTGTCACAGCGTATGAAGTGGCACAAACATCAAATTCCGTTACTGTTCGTTAATTCATATAAGGTAGGGAAAAGCAGATATATTTGAAGCCATCCAATAGAGCTACTATCAAAAGAGCTTTGAGTTGTTTCATAAACAAGCCGTCACAATCTACATTTGGTACCGGTGCAGCGCAGTGGTGACGTCTGTTTACTCACGAACGCGTCACTGACCAAACATCGCACTCGTGCGTGTTCGTTCCAACTGATAGCGTGTATTTGTTTTTGTTTAAAGCTAATTTTAAACGGGTGGAGGGTTATTCTGGCATCCATCGAGAACATTTTTTTTTTTGAAGTTTTAGTAGAGTTCAACCCGTAAAAAACGTATTAACTAAAAATAAACTCCCAACGATAATGTCCAAAACTCATTACCGCGCTCAGTTGGTTGCCAGTTTTTTACCGAACCCGATAAAACTAGCGTGTATGAATCCCCGTGCTATTATTATTACCAAATGTATATTTAGGTCAGGGCTTTCCAAACTACGGTCCGTTAGCCGAAACAATTTGGCCCACGAAAGGAGACAAAACAATACAATCCGGCCCGCGAATACCACTAATTCCAATATAAACCGGCCTGCAAAAACGGAGCAGAGGCCGCGTTGTGGCCCTCATGACAAAAAGTTAGGAGACCCCTGCTAGGTTAATCAAACCAGAGCTAGTTTTCAGTCTGACTTCAAGATTTGTAACAACTGTTTTAATCGATGATCTACTTATACAGCATCTTATCAGGGCGATCGGGAATAACTGGTTTTTCGTATAAAAGGTGGCAACGACGCGAGTTTCACATCACTAACGCAGGAGTAAGAACGTATAAGAGTACAGTTTCATACAAATGTTTTTGAGACTTTACGACACTAAACAGCCGCGCCTGTATACGTGATCGTTGCTCGTTTCGGGGAGGTACAGTTTTATAAATCTAAACGGGTAGCATTCTTAAAAAAAAAATCTTCTTAATCGGCTCCATCCGTTGTCATTATTACCGTTTTAGGCTTGTAAAGTTGTCGCCCGTGTATATGACAAACGGTCAGAGAAAATGCATAGTACTTTAAAAATGTTTATTATAAATGCGGAGCGCTAAAAAAATACGGAATTTAAAGATGGCGTCAAAATTGAATAGTACAACATTATTTATACAACACGTTCGTATTAACTCGTTGCTCTGTTCCGTCCGTTTACTCCCGCGCCTTTCCCCGCGTTAATGCAAGTATAATGGCGTAAGCTTCCCCGAAGCTGCGCGCGCACATAAATCCGCCCAGCTGATATCGGAAAAGGCTCTATATTAGAATAATCACATTTCTCACTAAGGGGCTATCTCTTTTTTAATTCCGAGAAGGGACGCGAACTATCGCGGCGGACGATTAGTGATTACATACAAAAACCAAGGTTTATTTAGTTAGAGACTCGTAAATAACATAGACTTGACGTTGACGTCGTATTACCATTTATCCGTTCGAAGCCATTGACCTCAATGCGAAATGCAATGAAAGTTCTACGAGGCAAGAGTGAAAAAGCTGTTAGTTACAATTTCGGCTCGGCAATTTCCATCACTCGTATCAGGGAATATTAGGGTGAGTGTGAGTCGCAAGTCGCAATTGTTATTCAGTTTGTAATTAAAATGACTCTTTGGTGCCTTATCATTATTGCGGATGGCGCGTTTCCTCTGTTCTAGGTCAAAATATACAATAAATGTGTAATTTGCCCTTTATTCTGCAGAATAAATATATGAGTTTCTTATTAGTTAGCTAGCAAATGAAAGTAGTCAAACAGCGACTCAAAATATATCAAAAGAATCCCTCGCTAAGTGACGCCATTTGCAACAGGTTGGCGCTACTGTGGAGAGATTGATAGTCTAGTCTATACATGTCTTTTCTTTATAAATTTACTACACAGCTCAATACGTATTTTGTCCACGATTATAGTTAATATGAATGTTTTAAGTGCCTACGCTAATTCCGAGTAAGGTTAACGAGGAGATCTGAGAAGTTGACTTCATTATAATTTATACATGCTTATTGCTTATGTCAATTTATGTCCTTAGTTGCGAAAATATACTTCGTATTCGCAATTTTTATCGGAGCGCTAATTCTACTTCATTTTAATAATTTAAATGTAAAATTATAACAGATATTTTACAATAAATACCATTATGTAGGGTAGGTATATATAAATTTTAAGTACTTACCATCGTCGTATAGGTTTTGAAATATATATTTTGACAACGAGAATGGAAAGACTTCAGAAGTGAATTAATTGTTAAACACATAGGTTTGCTTGTTTACGAGTAAGCTGAGTCATTAACATGGATGTATACATATTTCCATGTTGTCTTGTCTCAATAACATAAATTAAGGCAATAGACAATGTACATACCTATATATTGTTTATGACTGACAACCAGTATGTTTCTTTATAAACGACGGCTTTATTACTTGCGGTGCTATTATAAAGCTTATAATTACGCCGGCTTGTACTTTATTATACATATAAATTGATTTAATCAATTATTAAAGACCGGTACAGTCTATTTACAAAGTAGTTCACGGCCTTAAGTTGAAACTTTATGTGTATATTTCCAAGTTCTTAACATAAACTTATTGACATTAGATTCTAAAAATGAAGCCATAAGTATAAAAACCTGCATATTATGTATTTAGCTTCAGGGAATGTTTCAGGATTTCGCAAATAACAACCAAAATTAAATATTATTATACCTAAGCGAATATAATATTAACACTTCCCCTGTTACTTAAAAAAACCTGATACCTCCACGGCTACTTTATCCTAAAATTAGGCGTTACGTAAATATATTTACTTTTAATTACTTGAATATGGCCACCCACTAATGCCAGTTTTTTTCCAAAACGGACGCGTTGCCGCTTTTCGGAATCCGAGGGAAACCAGTTCAATAACAGTTACATCCTGCTGGGATTCCGAGAAATCGATGTTAGATATAATACGCAAATCGTACACATCTTTATATGCTGACATAACAGTTCTTTAAAAACTTAAACCACAGAATTCGCAATGAGGTTAAGAACCCACAGATTATAAATGGTTCCAGTTGTCAGGAACGGAAAACAGTATGTGGTTTATGTTTCTTTGGATTTGGTATATGTAACGACATTTTTATTTAAACTATTGCAGCGCTACTTGCGTTAAGTTTTGCACATTTATCATTAATAATGCTGATAGAGTGAAGATCCGCTAGAAATATAATAACAATTGCTCGAGAAACTTGTAATGGTAAACTACTTGTATATTGACATTAGAATTGATAAAGTAAACTTCAGTTTGGATTTAGAGGTTTATTTTCCTGTAGCACGCGAGCACATTAATGGTCAAACGGACATCTATTTACGAGAATAACTCTGTACCTATAATAAGCATACATAACGAACTTTGCCACGTTTAGTACATGTGAGAACAAACAAAATAAACAGTAAATTAGTTTTCAATTATATATAGGTCCGAGTAATTTACTCTAATATACTGTGGTAATTTGGCCTACGTTCTGGTAGGCGAAATGTCGACTATGTGCTTTCCCGTTCGTATCTAATTAATTACGAAGATACTGTTATTTAATATTGTATAGTCTATTTACGCGAAAGAAGAAACCCGATAAAATAATTGCAAAATTAAGCTCGAGATTTACGCACTTCGTACCCACATAAAAATGGTGTGTATTGTATTGATTACATAAATCTTATTTTAATGGTTTTGGGCGTGTCATTCCTTGTGCCTAACGCACATTTGCTAAAATCGCTTGGCAATAAAGGACCGAATAAAAACTAATTTCACTATTCAAACATGTTTAAAGGCTTCTCCACACGTGCTCACCACGCAACCCCGCCTTGCACCCCACTAAGAAAAAAACATGTTATTTTAACTCCACAAGCGGTCCCGAAGCAGGCCCATTTCTAATAAATTAGATACAAAAAGCGGGAGATGCTCAATTTGTCTAATATATTATTAACCTTTTAACTGTGAGGGCGGTATCTACAGTGAATTTTCCATAATGTAATGAATAAAGAGATAATCTTTTTCTCTGTTGGCCTTGGCCTAATGGATTGAGGAAGGTTATTTTATTAGTTGTTTCTTGTCAAACTTAACATTAAGCCCGTATTTATATTTTACCGGGTAAAGAATTACACATTAAGACATCCACCCTTTTGTTCGGAATATTTGCAAGTGCTTGACATGTTATCGAAAGCAGTTAATAAATTACGTTATTCACATTATGAACACTACGCATAAGAATGCACCGATGTACTACATGAGTACAGTAAATAAGCAACTAAACCAACTTATTATAATAACTGACATAACCTCCCTGCATTACCAATTAGTGACGGCTTAGCTTAAAGATCCCGGCCTTAAACGTGATGGGCTTAGTGGATAGGCATATTAGTCAAATCCGCAGCGGCGGTGCCTTTACTGCGTACTGACAATTTTGTTTGTCTCTAAGCTTGTATCTAGTATAGTTTGACCTTTGCATTAGTTATAACAACACGGTAATAGAGGTCAGATTTATACTACCATTAAACTGGACGGTAATAGTGAATAGCCGGTAGCATTTGTATTCGGGTGCGACGCGTGCGCACAGTTACGTTCCGACGAATAGCTGTGTGCGGGTTAACAGAAACGTGGATTAGTAACGTGAGACTTTATTCCGAATTCTGTTCGCGGTTGGCGCTTGGATACTTAAAAGGCACTTGTTCCTTATTTAAAGCATGGCTAAGCATTCCATAATTTTATTTTTTTAATGGATTTCCGCCAAAGAATATATTGTAATAGAAATAGACATGTTCGTTTCCGTGTTATTCGGTCAACGTAAAAACTATGTTTAAAACTTTGCACTGAAATAAGACGAAAAATTAATGCCATTCGAGCGCCCGTGGTATTCCATTACTTACCTAAATCAGTCTGTAAATTATGCTTGTTTTACAATTATTTGCAAACGAGATAAAAAAAGTACGATAATGTAGCGCAGCTCACTTGTGTACTATTTATACGTCAATATTCCTTGACGCTAATTAAGGATAAACCTTAATTACTATAATACATAAATGCCAGTTATATGTACAATTTAGTTCACGGCTACATTTGTTTATATTAAAGCAGTGTGAGTTTCTGATGGAAAACTGTGGTTTTCCCGAAACTGACCTTAAATGCCTTGTGGTATGAATAATTTTGGGTAGTAATGAATTTTGCTATAAACACATAAAAGTAGAATGTCAGTCGATGAAATTAAATAAAGCGAAGGAAACGACATAAAATATGAACATAATCTCCTTTCGCCATCGTAGTTGTTTGCCTCCGCACAGCCAACTCTTGCCCGCAGCTGTATCATAAAACTACTTTTTACTACGAATATTAAATAGTTCCAGAGAGCCCCGTTTAACGACACCAAATAACAGGTCACTGTGAAATTACATATTTTGTACTGATGCATAAATGCCTATCGTGGGCATAGAACCGTCCTTCTTAAACCGGTCTTATGCAAGAGAGAGGCAAGTTCTGCGTTAGACACCCGAACAGGGATTGAAAACCGTTTCAGCATCTTGGTGAGAATGACAAAAATTAACACTATTTGTACAGTCGGAGACGTACTAGAGCCATCATTAAGTCTTTTTTTTAGGTATAAGCCCTGAAAGTAGTGTTTGAAGTAGTAAGTCTTTGACTGTATTTCTCCATGTCATTCAGGTTTAAAACATGTAAAATTACACGTAATGCAGCTTTCGTATTTTGTATTAAGTTAACTGATTTTAAATATACATATAATTAACTAAGCTAAATATACTTGGACAAAACAGAACTTGACGCAGTTCTATTTAGCTAAACAGGTGTCCCACTGTGTCAAGTTTTCGTGGTTCCACCAGTCAAACATTTGATGTTTAATGCCATAAGGAACAACAAAAATGTCACCCACCTATCACTCTTATTGGGTATCTATTTAAATTGTATTCATTTGCCCTAAAGTACTCTCCAGTATGTAGGATAAAAATCGGTTGTTTCAAAAACAGGCCGATCATTTGCTTCTGAAGCGACCGACAAAATTTGTGGTTCGCTTTCAATGGTTCTACATAAATGTAGAGATATTTTAATCTATATCTTTCAAACTATGAATTCCAAATATTTCCCGAAGTGGTAGAAGATTGGAATTATTAATATTGTGATAAGATTGCCTTTGTAAAGTTAGGACCCAGGACCGTGCAGGATGCATCCTGGTTTCATTCTATTTTCTATGATTTGAAGGACGACGTTACATGTTTTACGAGTTAACCCTATATAGTCCGTGTCATTCACGATGACGTGTGCCTTGACTCGTATTGTCGTGTTATTAAAGGTTAGATTTGACAAATCTGCACGTCATCGTGGATGACATGAACTATAGCAGTTCAAATTTTCTTTCGTTTGATAAGAATTCAATTTTAAATGTGGTTTATAAAACGTCGCTGTTGTCCACTAAAGGCCATAAGGTTGGAAACCAATATTGCTTGGCAGAGCTTATAAGTGCAGGGTGCATAAATATTTGGAGTTTTTAGACTTGTTGATATTATATTGAATTTAATATTAAATTATGTATATAAAGTAGCAATAAGTATGATTATACGCTGTAAAATATAATCTGTACGTAAAGTTTAAGTTAAGTTTTATCAATTAGGGATACTTGCCTTTGTAGAATTTAATAAGTTTTGACTGGTTGATTTAAATGAACTACTGTAATAGTTAATAATCAATGCATTTCCTATTTAAGTCAATGCAATATTTTGACGTAATTTATGTACAAGAATATGTAGTCAAATACGTCATATAGTAATATTAATAATCAAGGAGGGGTAATTTTACAAAGGATTTTTAAAAATAAATATAATCATACAACGAAAGACCCACGTAAGTGTACATGAAGTTCTTACTTTGGTAACAATAACCCACTTATTCATAAACTTCTACTAAAGTTAACAAGCCGCTAATAATCGTTCGTCCCTTTCCATCATACCAATACATCGGAAAGGGACAAACGATTATTAGCGGCTTGTTAACTTTAGTAGACGTTTATGAATAAGGGGGTTAGTATAAGCCTTCGCCGTACCGAACGTACATTTCTTTTGGAAACTTACTCCTCCATTCATTAGAGCCAGGTTAGTTATTATTTATGTTCAGCATTTTATATCAATATATTGTCAAACAAACCTGAGAGAGATTTTTTAAATTTCCTTTTGGCCGGGGAGCTCAATAATATCTACACAAACTCTTACTAGTTACTTTAGAACAGTGTTAAGATATTTTGAGCTCCTCGTCTGTTTGAATACCTGTTTCAGTGACAAATTGTAAACCATAAAGGTACAAAGGTAACAGTGCGTCTTCGTATATACGCCCGGGAAATTGGAAACCGGATTCTCTAACTGAGTCAAGGATGTTAATCAAAATTATAAGGAATCTCATTACATATTTGTCAATTCCACAGGGTTCTTTTGCGAGTCCTAGGTTTCCATTTTGCTGTCATCCTTCTGAAGGCAGATATTGAGTTGATCGCAAATGTAATAGCAAACTACTTATTTCACGTAATTCCTAACTTAAACCTCGTAAGTTAAGCTAATCCGTCTGGTAGTTTTATTTAAATTATGTAAATATTCAGGTGCCCATTTTAATGTTTTGATCATGTTAATATAGTATTGTATACCAACGTTGTATGAACGGTTTTAAATGTTATGTATGATGTATATAATATACCTATGTCATTAATTAAAATGAGATTCTAAATACGAATGCAGTGTTTTTGTATGTGTAAATACCTACAAATTTATTTAATGCACATAATATACCTGTTATTCTGACAAGTCTAAGATTTATTTTGTATTTACAAAAGTTTGCTCTCATCATATTTACTTAGCTTGTTGGGGAGTTTAAACTCTTATAGGTATAACCAGCTGACTGCGAAACTGCCTCACATATAGTTTGGCTCAGTCTCAATCCAAACATAGAGATAATCATACCGTCTTTATCTTACGCTAGTACAGTCAGCATCAATAGTAGCGGATGAAACAACGCGCCAAAAGTATCTGATATTCCGGATAACTCTTCCAAATATAGATAAAACTCTCAAATTTACGTTCAAAAGTATAACATTTATAGTCTTAATTGTTCTACATATAGAACTATCACTTTTGGTTAAGCTGTTACAGAATGGTAGATACTTTTTTGATGCTGACTGTACTAGCACCCAAAAGACAGGGATGAGTATAATTTTCCTGGTTTTTACTGACTGACAAGTTGTGTTTGCCAGACTATAGTACAGTAGGTAGTGTATAGTATAGTAGATGGTAGGTAGTGTGTAGGTAGTATGTAGTTAGTAGGGTAGTATGTCACAGTTAAAACAAACTTTTTTTAAATAACGAACACGCAGATCGAGCTCGTAGTTCATCGAAGATAGAAAGTACCTACCATGTTTTTATTATATTACAACTGATTAATCTGACAGCCGAGGGATTGATTATTATAAGAAGCGTGTAAGCTGATGCCTATAACGCTCGTTTCAAATTTCAATATACAAGTGTATTTCCATGAAAAATATAATAGTCCCTTAAGAAACAGAATAAGCGTTTCCCGGTAGAATAAATACGGATTGTGTCGTAATTGGGGGTCACCGACTTCTCTTTACGCATTCTGATTATTTATAACGACTCGCTAGCGCGGGTTTACGTCCCAGAATAACGCCTCGGAACTTCTCGGTATCACAGCGCCGCCGATTCCGAATCGGAAATAAGGATTCCGGGAAACTGCCGGCCTCTCGTCTCTCGCGCACGCGAGTGACAAGGACGCAACAAGCTTTTTGTGGCCCAATGATAAATGGCTTTTGCACAGGCCGTGTAAGGTGCTTCAGTTATCTGGAAATGTTTAATGCGACCTTTGACACTGACTTTTATTGGAAACTCGTTCTTGGGATTGTCTTCGGTTTTATTACTTTTCCGTATGGATGATATCTTTTGAAAGGTGCTACGCGGGTTTAATGGGTAAGTTGGTAATAAAACGGTTCACAGTATAAACTCATGGCAATGGCAGATTCGAATCTAGACGCAAAGCAATAAGTTTCGTAGAAAAGTATTTCGGTTTTTTATTAGCTTCTCGGTTATTTATTTTTTTGCCCAACATTACATGTAGAGATGCGAGATTCAGATGTAGAGAGCCCTCGTATTTTTGTACCTACTCCGCCCCAGCAGAGCCGTCTTCGGGCAATTGCAATGAGGCAGTAAAGATGTTCTTTACTTATTTCATAAATTGTAATTGTAAAATAGCAGATTTCTGGTAGGGTAGGTATGGGTACTCTATATTGTAATATTATGTATATAATATTTGCCCTAAACGGTTGAAATTTGATAGCCTTGTTGGCATTAGAGCGATGGCGGGGATTAGAGCGAGCCTTTTGAACAGAAGATTAGATTTTATTATAAAAAAATTTGAAATGAAAAATATTTATTCGAGAAACAAAACAACATATAGTAATAAATTAAAGCCTCACTGAGCGTAAGGCCTCATTTGCACGAACGATTTTTCAACGCGCGTCATAAAAGCGCTTGAATGCCGCAAATTGATAACTTGTACCTGTGTTATAACGGCGAAAATAGAAGTTCGTCAATTGCGGGCATTTTTCTGTCACTCTAACGTCTTACTGAGAGTAAAAGAAAAAGATCTCCGCAATTTGCCAATTTTGGTTTTCGCTGTAGGCCCCCTGGTTTTAGCGCAAAGCTTTTTCAGCTATCGTGTGAATGAGGCCTTACACTTTTTTGTTTAAGGTGCCGTAGGTTCAGAAAACGGAGTTTTTGAAAAATTTAATAAGCCACCTTGAGGATTTTCTCGGGGGACTTGTTTAGCGATTCGAATCCTGATTTTTTTGACATTCGCTCGATGGGGAAAAAAACACGAACAAAGGTCTAAAATGCACTTTAAACATTTGTAATAATGCACAAAAGCTAAAAATAGGAATATTGCTTATAAAAATACGCAATTATATTTTTGAGGGAACTCGGCGATTACTTTTTATTTTTTTAAGATTACAACAAATTATAACTCCAAATGATGATGTACATGGGCTATAACCGCAAAAATCGAAGTTCGTCAATTGCGGGCATTTTTCTCTGTCACTCTTATTATGTCACTCTTATTACTTAGTTAGAGACTGGTTCGCGGTAGGCCCATAAACTGTGGTAGGCCCTCAGTTACGTCAAAAAAATCCCGTGTGGGAAGCAGGATGGACTGTTTCAGATATATTTAAAATCGCCACTAAATTGACCAAAATGACGTTGTCACTGTCATCCGTCAAAAGAACAGAAATGTCATTATTTACTGTGTTGTGTTCCTGATTTCGATTTGTTTTCATTTATTTTTACGACTTATTTAGGAAGTAAAACGTTATATTATCTCTATGAATTAAAAAAATGGTTATATCACATTATAGAAAACAATTAAAATAAAGTAATAAACATGGCGGCAGCCTTTCAACAACAAATATTTGCTTTAGACGCTCGCTTCAATGCTTACAGGGCTCCGAATAATCCCAACTTCAGTAAGAAACATTTATTAATCATTAATACTGTAGTAATATTCCATTGAAATCACATACATATATGTAAATGCTTACTTGTATATGATAGATATTGAAATACTTGTACAAGTAAGTAGCATTGTTCTCATTATGTTTACAGAAACCTTGTACATACGACGACGCAGCCAATTGCTGAGGGAGAATGCTAAATTCAAAGTAAGTTACTAGTAGTCTGGGGTCTACTTGGTAACTTCATCCCTAGAATGATACAAGCACATTTTTTTTACAAAAAGACAGACCCTTCAAATTAGAGGGGAATTATAAAACTAGGCCTAATTGGGTTAAATCTGAATTTTAAACAGTGTACTACTTCATCATACCAAACTCTATCTCCTATGTAAGTTCCAAGAAACTATATTAAGAGCCATTCTTAAACAAATAACCTCCAGATGTCAGACCTTTCCATGACCCGGAGGTAATTTGTATATTTATTAATACAGATTCTCACTATAATAAAGTTATCTGTACTTGCAAATAAGAACTTCAAGGAAAACAGGCTTGTCAAAGCATTTAAAATTGAAATATTCTTGGAATTTATTTGAAAACATACAAAGGAGGCAGTTATCAGGCTGCAAACAAACACTGAACTTTTAATTACTTAGTAGTTACTAGATAAGCATTTACTGCGAAATAAAGATGGTATTTCAAGTTCATATTAATTGTTTTTTGTTAAAATACCATGATAAGAATTATCTTTCTAGAGTACTTACTGAATCCCGGAATGTGCTGGCATAATCAAGAATTTCATACAAATTAGTATTGTGTATGTGGATTAGTTAAATGTAATATATTGTGTTAGCTTTAACCATAAGTATGTATTTGGTTTTTCAATTTGATCCATTCAATTTTTTTTCTTTATCTATATATTGTCATGTGACAATCAAAATTCACTAATAACTAAATAATAATTAAACAAACATCAACCTTATTCAGGTATTTATATGTTTCACTATGGCTATGAACTTGTGGTGGTAATTTGTGAGTTTTGGTTTTCACCTGACAATATATTTCTCTTTTTTACAAAATATACATTGGTGGTCCTGTGTCATACACACAGGCTATAAATGACTTTTAGTAACACAAAAACCAAAAGAGACATGTAAAAATACCTTAATGTTTTATAAATTCATTTTGTATAGAAATATAAATAGAAATTTATCCTCATAAGGCTCATTGTACATTAGAATGTACATATTGTAATTAGCTCAAGAAAATTGATAAAATCAGAAGAAATAATTTGTGTAGGTAAATTGGTATAGTCAACCTTTTGGTCTCAAGATAAACATACTAAAATTCCTCAAGGGTGTAGGGGGGAGTTCAAGGTACCTTTTTCAAATTTTCTCATATCTTGAATATCCTAGCATTATAATTACTTCAGACATAAGTTTTACCATAAAATTTCTATTCTCACTCTGGATTTTTATACATGATATTCAACGAACTTAGGGAACATTAAATTTCAGCTCTCTAGCACTAACAATCACGGAGAAAGCTGCGGACGGACAGACAGACAGATGTACATGGTGAAACTATAAGGGTTCTTAGTTGATTACGGAACCCTAAAAACACCTATAAAATCGTAAAATAAAAACTAGAAGAAAACAAATTTTTTAGGGCCCCTAGATCAAAAGTGGGAATAAATGTTTTTTTCGGTACAACCCGCTGGTGGGGTATCGTTCTGTAGGTCTTTCAAAAGTAATAAAGGTCTTCAAGAATTTGTTTTTTGATAATCATACTTTTTTTGGAAATTATTACTCTGAAAGGAAAAACATATTTCCCCCCCCCCCTGTACTTTCCCTAACTTCTGAACCATGGGTCTAAAAAATATAAAAAAAATCGTGAAAGTAAAGCTCAGTAATGACTTTCAAGGAAAACTATAGCGAACCTGATTGGTTTAGCCGTTTTTTAATTTTTGCTAAAAGTATATTTTGACGGATGGGTAACTATGGAACCCTACACTGAGCATGGCCCGACATGCTCTTGGCCGGTTTTTTGTATATTTGGTCAGTAGGTGACTAAGCTTGCTTATTCTAAACTAAAAATTTGAGTTATGATGAACAACTACGAAAAAAAGTACGTTTTCTTAAATCGCCTATTATTGTCTCTTTGTCAACTTAAACACCCTGTAGCTCCTAAAGTATTGATCGTAGAGTAAAAACAATCATAACCAAATTCGTAGGAAATGTAATGGTAAAACTTTTGTCCGAAGTAATTATAATGCTATTTGTACAGATTGAAGATATGAGCAAAAATCTGAAAAAAGGTACCTTCAATCTCCTCCTACACCCTCAGCACAACCCCCACCCTCGAGGACTTTAAGTAGGTGCATCTGGAAACCACAAGGTATAATTGTACCAATTTACAAAACCACGAATTATTTCCCCTGACTGCCCATATTCGGGTTAATTTTCATGAAACAAAGAAAGCAGAAATCCTTTTGTTTCATTGCATTCTCAAAGAAACGAAATTAATCCCGATTTATAATACGACAAGGTTCAAATTAAAAATAGGAAAACTTTGTATGGTGGGCCTTAGGTTAAGTGTTGTATTGTAGGACATAGAGACCATAAAGAAGTACCTGCACGTCCGGAGCCAGCTGCTGCAGCGCCGCTATGGTGTCCAAGACAATATATCAATCAGCTCAGCTTCCTCACGCCAAAGATCTAGCAGTAAGGTACAGTACATCGTAAATCCTGAAAGAAAAACATTTAAAATATATTTAACACATGTCACTAGAATTCATTATTAAGTTAGCAAATCTCAATTACCTAGCTATGCTATGTGAGCTGAATATAATTATAATAGTTATTTAACCACCCATTGTGCATTATAATTTACACAATTGTTCAATATAATTACAACCTAAATTTTCGGACAAATGAAATTCAACCCAATTAACAATTGAACATTTCTTTGCAGAATATAGTTTTTTTTTTAACAGTTGGATACATGTTCATATACATTTCAACTTTAAATATTTTTCTGTAAAATATTCCAGGCAAGTCTGGCACTTGATGACTTCCCTCAGAGCTCCAACAACAAAAAGAAAAATGAAATGTCGATATCAGAGAACTATGCATTCACTGGAGTACACCATATTTTTGACCAGGTCAGAATAATAATTGCTTTTTATAATTATTCTAAATATATGTATTTATCTATTTATAAGTATGTATATCGCCTAGTACTCATAGTACAAGGTTTGCTTAGTTTGGGCCTAGGTCAATCTGTGTAAGATTGCCCTCAAAATTTATTTATTTATTATGATTAATTGCTTAAAAATAAATAGGTAGATGTATTTATTTATTGCAGCCTTTATAAAGTACCTAATTGTTACCTTGTTGAAATGTTTTGAATGCCTTCATCACTCGTTTATATTTTCGGGCAGACTTAGTTTTTATATAGCAAAAATGACTACCCTACTCGTATATAACATCGTCTTTTTGTATTTTTTTCTTATGCAGTATTTTTAGATTGAAGGCTTGAATAATGTTTTATTTTATTGGTATTCAGGACAACAACAGCCATAGATATATAATTTACATAGGTATTTTTACATAGTATTAGGCCAATAACAGTTATCCGTTGGTTGCAAAATAATATACAAATATGTTTTTTACATTTTAATCTTGACCGTTACCTTTAACAATCTGTCCGCCAAGACGAGCAAAGCGAAGCGCAGGGGCACTACCTACCTACCTTTTTTCGAAGCGTTTCCTCGTTTTTTAGAACCCATATATTTTGACTAAAACGTAGTTTGTGAAGTTAGGGCTTGTAGAGTTACAAGCTTGGTTCTACAAGAGATCTGATAACTTTTTGATAATGCGAGCTTTATAGTTTCGTCTTGGCAACATTTTACATGAAAATGTTTTTGATGAGATCACAATTTAAAAAAAAGTGAACCTTCATGAATTTCCATAAACTATTGCGTGTTATAAAATTAGTCGTGGCCACAACCATCAACCTACCATAAAATACCTTTGAAACATGAGATCAATTCCAATAACCAGTAGTTTAATTTCAGCACTCTGAGCAAGTGAGTGTAGTGAAGTTTGCCAACAACGACCGTTCAAAACTGGCGTGCGCGTCACACGACGGGTCCGTCTCCATCTGCGACGTGACGGCGTCCCCGCCGCGCGTCAGCTTCGTGCTGGAGGGACACACGCAGCCCGTCACAGGTAGCCACCTAACCTTCAGGTTCTAAGCTAATCATTGCAAGGCTCCGGGCGGCAGATCTTTGGAATGTCCTCGTCTGATGTAAAAAAAAGATCTGCTCGGGTAGTTGCGGGTGACTGCTCCGCTTACCATCCCTTATGACGTGGCTGGCAAAGTCCCAGTGTAAAGTGGCTGACGTTTAGCCCGTGTGTGTAGGCTGCGACTGGTCGGCGTCCAACGAGCTGGTGGTGTCGGTGGGGCTGGACGGGCTGCTGGTGGTGTGGGACGTGGCGCGGCGCGCGCGCCTGCGCGCCGTGCAGGACCAGATGCGCGCGCCGCTGCTGGCAGTCGCGTTTCAGCCCGCCAATAACAATATGGTCATTGTATCCTTTTTACACCCTTATTCATAATAATTAAAACCTATGTTAACTCATTCCCTGCCAGCGCGATCTATACGCTACGAGTGAAGCCGATAACACGGTTATTCCCGTTTGTAGGGAAAAGCGCCTACAAACAGTGCTAGCGGTCGCGAATGTGTAAAATTTTGTCTCTTTCTGACAAATGATAGGGTCAAATGATTATGAACTGGTTGTTAGACTTGACAGACGCTTATGATTAATGCCACTCATGTATTATAGCGATAGATAGACTTATAATTTTTAAGATCAAGTCGACATGGGCCCATTAAGGTTTATTTTGATGTCCCAGATATTGAAATTGCTCGATTGCCCCAATTTAATAATTTTAGTACAAAATTGATTCAAAAACAGACTTATTGTATAATAAAATTACCAATCTAACTGTCATTTTAGTATTTGAGATCTACGAATATGTAATGTATGCACAATATTTCTTCAACGATATTTGTTTGTCCATAACAAACGTTTCTTTTTTTTATGGTGTATTAAAGTGATAGTCAGAATGGCGGGTGTACCTGAATAAAATTAAATGAAAACCATACCATATTTTTGTCGATTTCATTTTTAAGAAAAAACGCTAAGGTACAATTATTTTTATTACGCCAAGATTTAGTAATAAAAATAATTGTACCTTAGCGTTTTTTCTTAAAAATGAAATAGATAACTTGAAAAATTATAACGCCTGCAAAATTGTAATAGCAAGCAAAATATAAAATGAGTAAAACTTGGAAAGCACAAATAAAATGACTCATATTATAATTGAATATGAAGGTACAAAAATTTGGCTTAGAGAATTTATCAATAACCACGGGAACATAGCGTAATAAAGTACACCCGCCATTCTGACTGTCAGGATGGCGGGTGTACTGTTTTTTGATGATAACTTTACGTACCGTGAGGTACAATTTTTTTTAATGGAGGTACTAAATAGTACAAATTAGGTACAAAAATATGGTATGCTTTTCAATTATTTTTATTTAGGTACACCCGCCATTCTGACTTTCACGTATTAAAGTTTGGTTCTGCATTATGAATCGTTGACTACTTTTCTAAATATTAAGTGAGTCCTTTATGTCACAGAAAAATAAACTCCCTATGCGCAATCTCCATTTGAATTTGTAACAGAACTTGCGGTGGACAATTACGTTGAATGCCCCAGTAGTAATATTCAATGTCAACGGACAATTTGCGAGGTGAAATGTACGAATTCATTAGATTCGCACTTGGCAACGTTTTATTCAGCATTCTTAATTTAAAAATTGCTGTACAAATGATAGCACAATCGGATTAAGAGCAACCTCGAAATCTCTAGAACAGTCATGAAATTCGTTATGTATATAAATTAGGTTGGTTTAATTTTTCTGTAATAAAACAAGTGTAAACAAGTTGTGAAGGGTAAGAGGAATCTACCGATATGTCATTTAAAAAAATCCGTCCAGTATCCTAAGCTACTTTCTGGTTAAGTCGTAGTCGAGTAAAATGTTAATATTGGGGTAGATCACGTACAAATGTATAGTAAAAAGTGGAATTCCTATTCCTCCGAGTTTTCTATTAAGAGAATGTCCCCTGCAAGTGTATAAGCGCTTAATCTGGGTTCAACAAGTGATTTTAATAGCAAGATGTATTTTTTCCGCAGAGATGTCTGGGACTTTTTATTATGCGTAGAATTTAATAAGCTTGAATGTTACACGATATTTTTGTGAAGAACGTAGATTTTGAGTAAAACGCGAATTTCTCCTGGATGGTACACATTTTCCATGATGGCTGCGATTCCTCGAGGTTCCCAAATGTCAAATGGTGTAGCCATGAAAAGGGGGCCTTTAATTTATATACATACCAAATTTCATGACTGTTCTAGAAATTTCGAGGTTGGTCTTAATCCGATTGTGCTATGAATGAAAACCCCGAACAAGTGTATAAATATAGGGTCATGCGAGCTCGCATTGAGAACTCCGATCAGTACATTGGGTGCCCGTCTTGAGATCAGATCAGATATTTAGCGTCATTTGACTTTACTTGTCTTAGAGTTTTCCTTGCTTTGTCTTAAATGCCTGGAATTGGTTGTCTGTCTGATCCAAAAAAATAGACATTCCTTGTGCGGTCTTCAACGGTGCGTAAATTTCGGGACTCTCAAACGTATAGAAGAGTTGAAGATGCGGTCGTTTGTGTATGCTGTGGTTGCACTGTGCTTGACCGTCTCTGCTGCACCGTCAGAGAAGAAGGTATTGGTGAGTACTACCTGCCTCATTATTATTTTTTAATGATGTTGTACGTAAAGTCGCAAACGAATTGATCTGATCAGATTCTAGTAGTGGTGACTGAAACCAATGCTCCCCTGCGTTCGTCTTTATAGAATTTTTATTGTGATGTGTATGACAGCTGCTTTCTAAGTTGAATTTTACTTTTAAATGTTAAAAAAATACCAATAATAGCAGCTGTAAAACGAGTATAGTTGCAGTGAAAATACTGCAGCTTTGGAAAAGAATGAGCTGACGCCGAATGTCTAAAAACAAAAACATGTTGATAGTTCAGTGACCTCAGTGTAAATCTAGAATTCTAGATTATTAAAATTAATGATAAGAACAATTGAAGGCAAACTATAAACTTAGGTATAGACTTAGTAAGTGGCTAACGCGCTAGGTGGTGGGAAACTCGGCTGCTTCTCAAACCGTCCAATGGACTATTGCCAGCAAGACGTGCCAGTCAAATAATGGGAATGCCCAGTTGTGGGAGGTTGCTTTGTCTGTTAACCCTATTGGTTCCTGCTTGACGCTATACCTAATATTCAAACATGCTTTACATCCTTAGGCTGAAGTCGTCGAGCGTCCGTTAGCGCCGTGGAACGCCTCGCCGCCTCCCACACCTAGCGAGCCAAGATACGAAGACTCGCTCTGCCAACGGCGTTCTTTCAACCTGAGCTTTGCCGACTTGGGCTGGGACTGGGTCATCGCACCGCCGCACTACGACGCGGGCTTCTGCGCGGGCACCTGTCAACTTCAACGCCTATACCCGTACGCTTTCATGTTACTCAAGCTGAAAGATAACAAACCGTGCTGCGTGCCAACAAAATTCGAGTCTGTCAACATGGCGTATTATGACCACGACAAAACTATAGTCACCGGAAATATTCCGTATATGAAGGTTAAGACTTGCGGCTGTCGCTAAGACATCGGACTCTCTACTGATTTCCTAACAGCACACTTCATTATTTTTCCTAGACGCTAAAAGTATATAATATTACGCATTGTAACCAATTAATTTTAGCCATATTAAACTACCTACAATTTCGCAGCATTAATATTTTTCTTTTATTCCCCTCATCAAAGGCCGCGAGAATCTACCGCGCTGTGCTATTATCTACTATAAATAAACGTAGCACATACGTTTATTTATAGTCTATTAAATAAGAGTGCTCCCAATATCAGAACTTTTTCGGTATGATCCATATAAACCGAAATAAATGTCATATTCTACCCATGCCACTGTGATCGAATGGTCGAGCGGTCAAGGCATCGGTCGCGTAAACAGAGGACGCTGGTTTGAGTTTGAACAGCTCTGGACACTGGGGGCCTTGGTCATATTTTCCTTCTTATGTCTTTTATTTCGGTTTATAGTTTAGATAGTAGTGAGTCTACTTGAAATAACCCAAAATAAAAATATTTTCATAGAAAGTAATTTAATTTGGTTTTAGAATGATGACATATATAATTTACCCTTTTATTTTATTTTATAATTTAAGGCTAATTGATAAAAAAAAATCGTCTATAAAGTTAAAAATAATAATAAATTGAATGTCATTGTTATCTCGAATGATAATTAAATAAAATAACCGGGACCGGGTTTCACAATACTTTTTTTTTTTAAATCTCAACAAAGCATTTATGTACTCGAACTTAATGTGAATGTTTATGAATAATGCTTACCATCATAATTCTTTAATGAGTTCACCAGGCAGGCAACGCGAAGGGGATGGTGGAAGTGTTGAACGTGTCCACAGGAATATACCCGAGAGGTAAGACAAACTATTATCAAAGAGAACTTGAAATAGAGGTGGTTGTAAAACTTTGTAGCCACAGTAAGTTTACTGCCATCATTCGACACATGATTAAAACTTTTAGAACGCCATTTGACTTTGATCCTTATTCTTATACGGATATGTGTTAAATATGTTAAAACATATCAAAGAGTGGCGCCATCTAAAAAATCAAAGGCCAAAGGTTTGACACAGCATCGTGCGATGGCGCCATAACCTTTATGTTGTGCCCAGTAAGATGGTGCCACTTTTTGATATTTAACACATATCAGTGACAGAATAAGGATCAAAGTCAAATGGCGGTCTAAAAGTTTTAATCATGTGTCGAAAGATTGCAGTAAATTTATGTGGCTACAAAGTTTTCTTTGACAATACACCTCTATTTCAAATTCTCTTTGCTATTATTTGTAATTAGCTATTGCACTTACAGACATCGTGATTAACCAACAGTTAGGAGAAATCGGAAATTATGAAGGAGGTAAATTTATTCTGAGGAACTATAAGATCAATTTTGGCATTGAATGATTTCTGAATTGATTGATGAAGCATATCTGATTTGGTTTGGACAATTTATGCTGTGTGGGCCCCGTAACACGAGCAAATAATTAAAACATGCATTGTACTCCTCAAACGATAAAACTTATGTATAACAACTTTTAAAAATGATGAAGTCTAGACTTCCTATTTTTCATACAAATTAATTATTGTCTTCAATGTACTGTATCATCATTGTAATTGACGTTGCTTGTCACGTTTTAAACATAACAAAATTCAATACATTGCGTCTTAGAAAAGTGTAGTAAAAATCAAAACACAAGTTATTTTTAAAAGTATCTGAACATATGTTGGTCAGCTTGAGGGGTAGGTACAGCCTACAGTTTAATGCTCCTGTTAAAGGGCCCACCCGGTATGTTATGTAATAATGTTTTCAGGCGGGAGCAGCATTCTGGGCGGGCGAGTACTTTCGATAGCCTGCGAATCGAGCGGGCGAATGTTTTGGGCTGCTAACGACAAGGTACGCTCTATCAAGTCATAGATTTCTAAATTGATAAGTACCTACAGTACAGTAAACAGAACAATTGTCTAAGTAGGAGAGATGTATAAAATGTTACCACTTCCTTATTTAATAATGTTGTGTTTTGTTGATTTTGAAAACCTCTGCTTAGCAACTTTTATGAACCAATCGACTATTTTATAAGCGGTAATTTAATTTTATACGGTAAATTTGCATTGGAATTGCGCTTGGCCGTGTTTGTCAAATAGTAATGCATTCCGTTTCTATACACTGAAAGGAAAAATATACTGGTAAATTAGAACAAACCAGTCAAATCGGTTTAAACTTAAAGTAGCATTGTTCCAGGGCGTGATAGTGAGCTACCGCCTGGAGGGCGCCGGGGGAGCGCTGAGCAAGCTGCGCCGCTGCTGCGTGGACGGCGCCGTGTCCTGCCTCAGCTGGAGCCCCTGGCTGGCGCGCCATCCCGCGCTGCTCGCCAGCGCGGCCACCGACACGCTCTACCTGTTCCGGTAGGTCTTATAGGTAGCTACGGAGCGCGGCATGCTGGGAGCCCTCCAAAAATTGGACACAGCAATCTCTCACCTGAGTCAGAGACTTTGGCTGTTAAGTTGGCGACTGTTGTTACTATTATTTAGATGACTCCCGATAAGCCCTGCACTGCAAGCCGCTGTAAACAACTCGCAGTCTTCTTTAGCTAATACGTAACAAGCTTTATTTATTAGCTGAAGAAGAACAATTATCACAAGTAGAACAAATAACTGTTACCCTGCTGTGCATGAATACTATGCGTTAAGCTTAGGTAAATAATTATTTACTAAACATTATCTGCAGGATCGCGGATCGCGACGGCACCCTGGCTCTGAAGAAGCGATTCTCCACCATGCACCGCGAGCACAGCGTCAAGTCGACCTTCTGTCCCATCATGTCGTTCCGGCGCGGCGTGTGCGTGGTGACGGGGAGCGAAGATGCCACCGTCTACTTTCTGGATATCGAGGGGACTTCCAACCAGCCCGTGGTTAATAAGTTGCAAGGTTAGTTAGTACTTGCTTGTAATGTTTGCACGTACGTCACGTGCAGAATTCCTACTGTCTACGAGTAACAAATGCGATATTTGGTAGGTGAATTCATGACTTTATTTCGTCTCTCATGGTTATTACTCGTATGATCTGGGTTTGGGTTCTTAGGTTTATACTGATCAGAACACTGGTATCTATGACAATCGTTATTGTAGGATTCGCATAAACAAAGCGTTTAGAGTCAAGGAATATGAACCTTCTTTACACAAGTTAGTTTGCATATTCAAATGGCACCGTGGACGCACGGCGTGCTGCGTGGAAGGTTCACTTTGACTGAATTATGATGCCTTTGATGTGAATCTTATGCAATTGTTTTGGTCATACCACGGCAAGAATAACCGAGGCACCATTTTATTCCTTTTTTTTATCAACCGACTTCAAGATTTCAAAAGGAGGAGGTTCTCAATTCGGTTGTTTTTTTAAATGTTTGTTACTTCATAACTCCGTCATCTCTGAACCGATTTAATAATTATTTTTTGATGGAATATATATATATATATATCCCGTCCCCTGTCCGGTCCCGTTTTGGTCAAAACTCAGTTCTGATGATGTGAAAGGCATACATACTTATAGTGATTTTTGTATTTTCATCAACAATCAAGCATTTACATTAACGCATTCACTGCCAACGTTTTCGTACCGCTACACGCGTAGCCGATTCTAGCGTTTTCCCGCTTTGTAGAGGAAACCTACCACGAACCGAGCGCCCGCCGAGCGGGTTCCCGGCACTCAATGTGTTAAAAAGTGATATTTGATGAAGTGGAACTGCTGATGCCGATCAGAATGGAACTCTTTCAACGACGCATAGTTTCCGCTTGGCGATTTGTCGTCTTCGTTATGTTTGTTAGCCAAATTAGGTTTAAAAAAAAAGATTTTGTAAAGTTCGATTTCTGATAGGGTCCCGTGAGGAATTGAGGGTACTTCTCAACTGGTGGTCGTGTTGCAGGACACGCGTCTCCGGTGCTGGGCGTCAGCTTCAGCTACGACGAGAGCCTGCTGGCCACCAGCGACGCCTCCGGCCTCGTCATCATCTGGCGGCGACCATGACTTCATACTACAGTGCTCGAGTCCCCAACGGTGTCCCACCACCAACAATAACCGAGGAGATATGATTGATGACAGATGCAACGAAGTGACGTGATCATTTCCATACACTTACTTAAGTTTCGTTTGACTCAAGCCAAGTGCTTTCTATAAACGATCAAGCACTTGGCTAGGTTCCCTGTGACATTCGGAAACCCATTCAATCGTTTACCTTCTTCTCGTGCAATAAATTCCAAATTCTACTTTTTCACCAATGTCACCTGTGGTTGTGGTTACCGATCTCTCCCACAGTTTCTAAACCAAGCAGAGCTATTTCATGGCAACACTATACTCGTTGCGAATTATATTTGTTCCAGAAACCGAAATTAACAATGTTTGAAAATGTAACGGAACTAAATATCACTATGAACATATTATAAACCAAGTCCCTCGCCGTGTGTCTCTCTGTCTGTATGTCCGCGATAAACTCGAAAACGACTGAACAAATTTTCATGCGGTTTTCACCTATCAATAGGGTTTTATGTAACCCGTGCGAAGCCGGGGCGGGTCGCTAGTTGTACTTAATGCTTATGATGACTTTATACATCTGTAACTAAAACTATATATTTAACATTCCTGATTGATTATATAGAAATTGAATCTCAAAAATGTATTAATTGGGTTGACATTATTTAATGTAGTTATATAAGATAAGATGTATTGATTTAAATAAAAGGCTTATATTGAGTTACGAGTTTTATTCATTATTTTTTTCTCCATAGAAATACTTTTAAAAGACAAGACAAAGTCACAATAGGAAAACCTTCAACGTTCACATTCACGAAATACTGCGGACAGTTCATACAAATCAATAACAACTTACAAACAATAAATACCATAATTATTGGACAATTCATTCAATCAAATAATTCCTTGTTCTTTAACGACGTAGTATAATGGAATCGTCTAGAGATTTCGATTGAAGCGTTCAGAACGAATTACTTTGACGCGAAACCTCCACTACATCATAACAAAATGGACTCCTACCGTATTTACAACTGTACATTAACGAAAACATTCTAAAACTGTAAAAATAATGTTCAGAACAATAAACGTGTAGTACAATACATATAAGCAATAAAATTTCATATTAAAATTTTTCCTTGGATCATTAAATTATATTTACATTGAGTAACTAAATAACTAAAACACCATGATATGGAAATGAGAAGAATTGCACATTAGGTTCACACTTGGACGTATTGCATATTATACTGTGTCGTGGGACCGGCGCGGGCGAGGCGAGTGCGCAGCGCGTGCAGTACAGCAAGCGGTAGCTACGTATACCATGCGCCAAATACCTTATTGCTTTAACAATAGAGACCATTTTAACACTGCATAACTAAGCTACTTTTGTTGCTGCTTGCACTAACTAAAACACACTTATTTAACCTCTCGCAAATAGGTGTCAAAGTTGGCCATACATTTTTAACCTTAAGAAAACCATGGGCGGTACGTAAACATACGAAGGTGCCAATGACTGGATCAGTAACATGTTTTATTAGTACACTAGATACATACGGCCAGTCCGCCGGCGCCGAATACGCAATAATCACCACAACTCTTTACATCTACTCCTACCTTATCTAATATAAATTTTCACTTAACTAAGAATTGGCTTTGTAACCTCAATTTTATACCGATATTAAATTTAGTTTTCATAATGTCGAGGTTCGATAGATGGAAGATGCGAATTCACTTGTGCGTATGTGAAATCACCGTAAATGAAATAATTTAGACATTGAATAACTTAAGTCGCGTTTGGGTCTCCGCTCTAGATTCTAATGAGATTCTGCCTCCAAGCTGCGACTTTGTTTAATAAGTGGACAGACATGGAGTAAAATATAGGTAGTTTTCTCCCAACTTTATTATTTGGTTATTAGAAGAACGATTTTAAACATACCTATATTTTACAGCATCTGAAACCTTCGACTCTCGCGCCTAATAGTAAAGTCAGCAACACATTATCTACACAAACAAAGGATCTTCTATGACACCATTATATTGTCATGAGATTTATATACAGATATTTACAGTACATATGGTGTTACTTTACCGCACTAGTGCGAAAATTAGCATATTACGTTACTGTATCAAACATTTAAAGGGCCATATATACTGTAAAACGTTGTACGATACATGTGCGAATAGGTAATTCGCAACTCGTGTCGATTTAAAACACTCCCTTCGGTCGTGTTTTAATTTATCGCCACTCGTTTCGAATTTCCTATTTTTCGCACTTGTATCGTAATGTACTATTCTGAAATTTCGTTGGTGTACAAATAGTTGCTGATAATCTTTAATCATAGCGTTCTCTTTAGGTACGTGCCAAACGCAACTCTACACTATGTTAAAATAAGAGTAACACTTTACGTATGAAAAATCTAGCAAGTATAAGAATGGGCTAAAACTTTACAAAAATGGATAGGCCATCGTACTACTGTATTAAAATTAGGCTGCTTCCTCACGGGACTGTAAACGTATCAAAGCACTTATATTAGATACTGCCGGTTATTTGTACCTTACATCTGTAGTTTCCCTAAAATATTGTTGGTATTTAGCATTCATACGAAATGCTAGAGTGGACGTAGCTTTAGATTGGCTAAATTACAGATATCGTTATATTCTATGCAGTGGTAATTATCTATCAGATATTGACATACTAAGTTCATTGTTTCGGCGAATGTCAAGTAAAACTATGAATGAACTTTTCTATCACACATTATTTAATGATGTGATACAGAAAATAATAACATGCTATTTCGACTAAACGGTAGTGTAAATGGCATATAATAACTCTTTCTTCAATATGTTTTCAAAGAAACTGAAAACTTGCGGACGTGATGGTCGCTTGCCCGTACAATAGATACTTTAATACAAACGGGGGAGAGATATTTTATGTATTATAAAATACTAATAAGTGACCAACTGTCTGAAACATAAAAATGAGTTGGACTCTCCTAATGGTCAGTTAAATGTTGCTTCATCATATTTGAGTTGACAATGACAAGAGGGCAATGTTTTTCTACGAATTACCGTCGTAGGCTTTGAGGTAACCTAGTCTCGGTAATACTAACAGCTAGAGTAACGATCGGACCATAGGTCTCGGAGCTATAACAATCTACGCCAGTGGCGCGGCGTAATAAATGTATGGAATCCGATTCTCGCTAGGGTGTTTTAAAATAATTTTAGGTTTTTTTATTTTACAAGTTCATAATCGTTCAAAACGGGGAGTCTCTGCAATCGTATACTAGAGGATACAAAACAATTGGCCGGATATGTTAGAGCGAGGCAGAGTGCTATTCGGCCCCGCTTAGTTTCTTACTGAGTCGTTATGCTCGTGAGCCACCTGCGCAGGTCTTAAAGAAAGTGAGTGAGAGTTCGTCACGATCTACGAACAATTTCGACACCACGCCACCGCTACGCTATTATACCTAAGAAACGTTGGGAGTTTTGCGCTCCAGCGTGGCTTTAGCGCTGCTCTCGATGCCCGAGTCCTCGTCCCCGCTGTCCAGCACCGTGCCCTCCCCGCGGACGGGTTCCTTCACAGGACTGGCCGCCTTTTCTCCATCGTCGGTCAGTATAATCTTCTGCTCCGGATCGGCCCGCGGGACGGTCTTGCCGAAGGTGGAGAAGGTCGGCTCCGGGACGGGCACGTCCTCGCAGTCGGACACGGGCAGGGAGCCGGTCACGACGGGGGTGTCGTCGGTCATGACGAGCGGGGTCGTGCCGACTTGTGACCGGTCGTCCGCCGCGCGCCTCTTCGGTTTCTCGAGCACAAAGTTGAAGACCCTGCTGTGCCTGGGCGAGGGTATGTGCGGGCTGGGCGGCAGGTCCAGCTTGAGCTTGTCGCGCGTGTGCCGCAGGCCGCCCAGGGCCTCGCCGCCGGGGGAGCTGGGGCTGACGGACTCGCTGGAGCTGCCGCTGTCTATGCTGCGCCACTGAGTGACCTCCGAGAGCTTCTTGGTTTTAAAGTCCTCGTCCGTGGAGGTGGAGCCGGGGGTGATGTCGGTGGAGGTGGAGCCGGGGGTGATGTCGGCGGAGGTGGAGCCGGGGGTGATGTCCTCGACGCCGGAGTCCGGGGTGGTGAAGTCCAGCGAGGGCGCGCGTGTGTGCGGCAGGGGGGCCAGCGGGGAGGGCGGCGGGGGGAAGTCGTCGGCGGCGGGGAGCTCCAGGGGCTTGAGGCGCATGCCGGGGAAGAACTGGCTGGTGGTGGACATCACGCCGAGGCTCTCGAACGGACGGGCCGAGGACGATATGAAGAAGTCATCGTCGTAATCTTAAAAAAAAAAAAGTTGATTGTATTGCGAGGGATCAAAATGCTATATTACATCAATGGGCGTGCGTTAAATTTAGAGCAAAGCGAAAAATTACAAAATAGAATGGCTTAATGGGGGGGCCCCAGTGTCTCTCTAAATAATTTTGCTACCATGCCGTGTAACAATCTCTCTTTCACCCCTCTTATATCAAGAAGTATAAAATGTGCAATAAATGTTCTTGTGACAAAAAAATAATCTAACTATGTACCTCAATCATCCTTAAAAGTACCGATACCCTAATCTGTACTAACAAGTTGTTATTTTAAGCAGACAGGTGGTGGTTATGTGACAGTATGCTAGTGACCTGCTCCGAAGGCGACGGGCCCGCGCAGCGGGAACAGGTCGAGCGGCGAGCCCGCGCCGAACAGCTGCCCGTAGCCCAGCTCCGCCTCCTCCGCGCTGCCGGGGTCCCATTCTGAAAAAAACAGTCATCTTTTAGATAATAATACGCGGCTATGGCACTGTTAATTCTTTCATTGACAGTATTTGACACAGTATCTTTAACCAGGGTAATATCGCGATGTAGGCATAATTATTATTTTAAAGATAAATGTCTGTAACGTACTCTTATGTACGGTCGGGCGCTCTTGTGCAATAAATGCAAATAAATTAAATTGTTTTTATTTTTTATTCAATTTCTTTTTTCAATGGTCTTGTGAAGAATCAGCATTATATCGATGGCTTACCCGAGTATGTGGACAGGTCGGGCAGGTAGGCGGGCGAGTCGGCGTCGACGGCGGCCAGCTCGCGCGGGTACTCGTACACGCAGTGGTACTTCTGTCGCTTGAACACCACGCGCTTCTTGTTGTCCTGCATATAAAACATATTAGGTGAAACAATGTAGGTCAATTGTCTCGAAACTGGTAATATAATCTCATTATTTAAATACGTAAATACTTTAATAGGGCTTGGATTTGCAAAAAAGAGAACTAAATTCAACAAGAAATAGATTAGATTAGATTTATGTCTTTAAGTCTTACATTTAGATACTATAATTTCAAGGGCCATTTTCATTTTAAGTTTGAAGTATAGTTGAATCTAACTTTTTTAAGTCACGTTTCTCAATTTTACGACGAAACATGCGTTTAATGACACATAGTGACATAATGTACAAGTATATAAATAGTCATCAATAAGGTAAAGAAAACTGTTTATAAAGGAAGTAGGTACCTATTCACGATTGTAGTTTTTCCCAAGAGCTTGGGGGTCATTCATTAATTACATCACACGTTTAGGGGGAGGGAGGGGGTCAAGAAAATGTGACATGTTGTGACAAGGGGGAGGGGGAGTCGCAAACTTTGTGACGTCACTTTAACTTCATCAGTAACCCAGTTTTTTTTAAATCGCTGTGCACTTAAATAACGAGTTTTTGGAACGATAATCATTTTTATTCGTTTAATTTTCTTTCCTAATCGGTTTTGTGTTATAAAATTAATAATATCTCTTTCATCAAAAATATTTTGAAAATATATTAATAATACCTAATTCGAATTGCCGATTTCGTTGTAAACAAAATTGATAAAAATGTGACGTCACACCAGGGGGGGAGGGGTTCGCCAAATGTGACCAAGTGTGACAAGGAGGGGGGGAAGGGTCAAAAAACCTCGAAATTCGTGTGACGTAATTAATGGATGAACCCTTGGCGTCGCGGAAACATTTGTATCGCAAGTCGGTATTGTACTTCGTTCGCGGTAAGAATGCAGTAAAATCATCATATAATTCGTAATACAGTGGAATTAATTAGTTTAACCACAATACTTAAGTTAAGAAGGATACATAATATATGTGTATATGTGCAGGTTCTTCTAAGTATTTAATACACATACACAATATTCAATGATAGTTCGTTCGGTAAACCTTATAGCTATGAGGTTCACTAAGGGAACTGTTTGTAATGAACACAAAGTAGCCTGTAGGTCACTACGCATCTAATTGTAATAAATAAAATAAAGGCCGCAAGAATCCTAGTTCAAGGAAAATACTGCACCGACGCGTTTCTACAAATTGTAATACACGGAACCCTGTCTGTCCTGCCAGTGTAGTTGTTGAGGTGTTTCCGAGAGCACGTGGAGGTAAGTCCGTCAACATTCAACACATAATGCAACAAACACAAGCTTCTTACTTGTAAAACTAGGTTTCATTACGCAAAAGCTTGTTTTTTTTTTTCAAAACAATGGGAGCAAAGAGCAGACGAGCCGCCTGATGGGAAGCAGCCAAGTTTTTCTTTAGACGCTCAAGCAATGTTGATAGTTCGGGTGAATCAACGTAGATATAATTGGACACGTTTTTTAAAAGGTACTGAGCTATTGTATGAGCGTACCTACTTCAATTGAATCACTCCTATTTAACCTTTCAAGGAAATTCAATTAGGTCAGCAGTCAACACTGCCACTGCCTTATGCTTTTAATATTCCGATGTTTTTTTGAACCATCAAGTTTTTTTATGTAAGAGTACGTGTAAGCTAACTGACTTCTTCCAGTATTCTTTTATTAAGCTATTGTGTAATCCAGCTAACTATTTAGGGCGTTCCAAAGTAAATATACTTTGGGACGCCCTGAATAGTAAGTTGAATTTATTAACTTGAGTTAAATTGAATTGAGTTGAATTTATTAAAAATTAAATTGAACTGAATTTATTAAAAGTCTCTTTTGAAGGGCCACAGTTGTTATTGTTTTTAGTTATATATTTATTTACAGTACATATAGTGCTACTTTCCTACACGTGTGCGCGAATGAGCATTTTCCGTGCATATATCGAAACTTTAAAGAGCCATATGTACTGTAAAATGTTGTACGATATACGGAATATGTAATTTGCAACTCGTGTTTTAATTTATCACCACTCGTTGTGAATTTCCTATTTTCTGCACTTGTATCGTAAATAACTATTATGTTACAGTGAACAACAATGTGTTGGCTGCCAAAGATTCTGCTGACTGCGATCTTGGCCGCGGCAGTTGCTTCTCCTGTTGATGTTCGAACTCCGGAAGCACACAAATCTACCGGTTCCCTGGTACACAAAAGTTCTCCTGACATATTACCAGTGATAAGACAAGGCCCAGTCATTGCTTGTATTACGTGCGGAGTTAGTCACTGCCCGGCTGGTACTACTCCGGTATGGGCTGGCTTTTTAATATGCAAGAAGAAAAGAAGTGGGAAAAATGCGGAAGAGTTAAGTTAAAAGCCAAATAATAGTGACCCTTTTGATTTGGGAACGCGCCGCCCCGCTGACGGTGCTTTCGATCCTCGCTCCAGTGTGGCCAAGTCTTACTGTTCAAATTAGCCAGTTATTCGTATGAGTCCTAGGTATACCTACTAATTGTGTAATTGAAATAAAAAAGTTGTATTCAATAAAATAGTTTTATTTCTAATAAGGAAAACAACTAAGATGTATTTGGTAACTCCGAATCACTTCTGAACGTCGCCTTATTTCGAAAATCAAATAATTACATTACATCAGAGTGCATTTTCGGGATTACATTAAAAGCAGCGGAATAACAAAAGCGTAAACTTCTGCTGGTGCTTAACATTGAGTACCAATATCAATGTATATGATTATGTACACAATTTCCCAGAAAAACTAAACATTTTTTACTTAGAAAACAATTTTTTTTTTGCCTTTCAGCCAGTCCAATGCAATTCATCCAACTCATGCATACGAGTGGTCTCAGATAAGTAACCCCAGAAAATGTAATTGTTAAACTCTATTATATACTATGGTTAATTGTTATCAACTCTCATATTCATAGCGTATGAATAAAGACAATGAAATAAATATATATGATGAGCAACGAAAATTACCGTTACGATGAGTAAAACACCCAATGCAGGAACCGCAGAGTATAAATGCAAGTATTTAATACGGTTCATATGTAGTTTTATCAGTAAGGTGTTTCTAAAGGACGCCCCGGTAAGCTGTAATTTTTTTTTGGTACCGGTTAAATATGTAGGTACACCTATTATTATTAAGCTATGCGAATCAAGGAGGATATACTTAAGTCAAATATTTATTTTTGTAATTTACGCTCCAAAACGTATTACTGTCTTTAAATAAGCTATGCTTTATTTAGTTTAAAAATGTTTCAGTAATTTTATATCCCTTTTAAATATTGTTACAGTAGTAAATCATGGCATGGCGCCGGATTTTGTGTGTGGGCGGTCTTTAACGTATAAAAGGGTCTAGCAGGCTAAGGAAGGAGAAGTGGCCCCTGTGACGAATATCGGATTTTTATAATGTCATTTGTTGGTTATGTTATATTTAACAGCTTAATTTTCAGCCCCCTATCTTGAACGGTCACCGAGATAATGTCAAAAACGTTATTTTATGGACACATTTTTCAAAGTCGTTTTTTTCCTGAACTACTTATACAAGGTAGAGCAATCAAACCAAATCATAGCTACAAAAAATGAGTAAAAGAATAATTCAGATTTTTTAAAAATATTTTATTCCCTGAAAAAATAATGATTAAAATGACAGAGATTTTTTTGACAGCTCTTTTCAACAAGTATTTGTAAAGGTACACCTATACAGAAAATCACATAAACTGCAAATAGTATTAGCTACTACCAAGCGAAAAATCAATTCAATATAATTGGTGCAACATACTTTAAAAAAATTAAATGTTAACGAAAGCGTCTTTCATTCTGAAGGAGATTTTCTGTTTAAATGAGGTTTAAATTCGTTGTCTAGCCAACAGTGTTTATTTTGAACTTGACGCATGGCTGTCAAAAAAGGTTGCAAGACTCATTTGATAGTTAAACGCTTTCGTTGACATTTTTTTCCATAGGTGTACTTTTACAAATACGTGTTAAAAAAGCTGTCAAAAAAGTCCCTGATATTTTAATCATTATTTTTTCAGGGGTTTTATATTTAAAAACATCTGAGTTCTACTCCTACTCATTCTTTGTAGCTATGATTTGGTATGATTGCTCTACCTTATATAGTTCTGGAGAAAAACGACTTTTTGGTTTCTATATTATAAGATTCAGAGGGGCCACTTCTCCTTCATTAGCCTGCTAGACCCTTTGGCATTCCCTGAACTGAACCAGATGCATTAGTAATTAATTAAGCAGTTTTACTATAGGACCTATGTCAACATTAAATATTTTCCTATGTGTGGGTTAGCCCGGTAGACCCAGTTGGTTAGCATTTATCAAGACGAAACTTGTGTCATTTATGGTGGAAATACATTTGTATGATACATAGTATTTATGTTTTCAGAAAAATGTGTCGGTGTCCGCTGCTGGTGTTTCTGTCGGCACTAGCACTGAGCTGGGCGGCTGCACAACCTGTAGAAGTCGATAAAACTCCTTTTCACCCCGCCTCACTTATTCTAAGCGTTGCTGCGCCTGCTGGACGCCATGACACTTCCGATGGCACTACTGATCCTTTACCGAAATGTCCGACCGACAAAATCGCGGTATCCGACGGACGGGGTGGGTTTATCTGCAAGGACAAGAAACATACTACCAGCGATACCCCCGAATTAAACAATGTCCATTATATTGAACGACGCGAAATCGTCTTCCCACCTCTATACAAATGTCCTTCTGACAAGATACCGGTACGTCTTCCGGACGGAACATTTATTTGCAAGGACAGGCATCAAAAAGCAATTGCTAGCGACAATGTCGACAAATGTCCACCTGGTAAGATTCTAGTACCGCTCCCGAACGGAAGATTTCTATGCGAGAATGACAATAAAAAAGGCATCGGTAACTACAGCGGCGAAATAAACAATGTCCGTATTAGGCAACGTCACAGTATCGGACGCCTCTGCCCTAGCTGTTCCTTAGCAAAATGTCCGTCTGACAAGATTATGAAACGCTTTCCACATGGAGGATTCATTTGCCTGGACAAGAGACATAAACGCGGAGCCCGTTTTTATTCCCCTGATCTTGCACCCAAATGTCCGTCCGATATGGCCATTCTAGAACCCATTCGGAACGGACGTTTTATATGCAAGAACAAGACACAAAAAGAAATCCATTCTTTACCTCAAAATGATATCTTTGGACCTCTACATAAATGCCCATCTGATAAGGAGCCAGTATATCTTGGGAACGGTGTTTGGACATGTAAGGATAAGAAACATGAGATGCCGAGAATAAGCCAAGAAAAAAAGGTTAATAATTAAGTGGCTGTGGCAAGATTTCATCTTTGGCTATATTTAATTATAGGTACTTAATTGCAAACATATCTACTTAAATTGTGTTTTTTTTTTCAACCAATACGTACTTTCCCGACACACACACATGTCATCAAACTGCTAGTGTTACAGCCATAGGGCTGTAAAGCGTACGGGCGCTTTCTCGTTTTTGAACAAGTAAAAATCCTATCGAGTTATGCACTGTTATTTAATGTGGAAGTAAACAAATTAGAAAATAAGCAAAACGTATGAGAAGCTTTATTCCGACTACGGTTAATTTCGTAAGGAATCCTTCTCTGTCAAAAATGTAGTCGTAATGAAGACTATTGACAACTCATCCGAAAATAGGCTCAATATTTTAACAGGACGAGAACATTACCCCCATACATAGTACAGTACATACTATTAAAATCATAAATAAGCCTTTTGGCAAGTTTCCGATAGAAGAAAAAGGTGGCTAATAAAAAAAAAAAATCTACTGACAATATAGGTTTGCCATAGTATAATTACGATAGAGAGAGTTATTTACTGCATGCATGCAATAAGAGGAATCGTTGGGGCCACCAACACACACTACAACGGGGGCTGTAGCCAAGTTAACAATCGTTTATGGACAATGCCAATCAAAAAGTAATAATATATCGACATCACGTGATAATTTCCATACATTATTTATTTTATTCTATAAAGGATTGTCACTTGGCTAAACCCCCAGTCGCAAAAATCCTATGCAAACACTAAAGAAAGGACGCTTAGAACAAGGAACTTCCCACATCGACGCGCCTGTTCCTATCTCTATCGCACATGCGCAATTATATTGCTGTCTCGCCCATGATACCGGCGGTTACTGACACTGTGCGAGCGGTACAGCAATATAATTATGCGCGTGCAATAAAAATATATCGGAGCGGCCAAGGTAAAAAACGTCTGAACGAAGTACTTTCGAATGTTGATAAGATTCTTTTCTAATTATGTATTTATGGCAATAGCGCTTATTCCTTTCCTTGAACGTGACACAAATATTGCAGGATACTAGTCAACAATGAAAACTTAACTCAAGTACACGTATGAGCAATTAAAATTTACGTTATGAGTAACGACGTGTACAAACCCATTATTAGGAATCTCAAACTACTGATGTGCCGAAGGAAACTTTCCGAAATTGCGAAATTGTCCACATTGGAAAGTTCCGGAAACTTCTTATATTTTTGTATGGGGATTGAAAGTTTCCAAAACATAAAGTGGAAATTTCTTATATAGAAATATAATTCATCATTCAAATATTCAAGAAATTTCCGAAAATTTTCTTATTTTTTGGAAACTTTCCGCAACTTGCACATCTGTATCTCAAACTATACATTGAGGTATTGCACTTGCCCCAAATAGTTTAAGAAGGTATGTAATATAAAAGTAATCCTTGCTTTAAATTACTCATCTATTTAAATTTAAAAAGTTAAATGCCCATCACGCTCAGATAGAGAGCGAGAGAGAGAGAGAGAGAGAGATTCATTCGGTTCTCATTCATCTCATTCCGGGTCATTCCTGATACAGAGGCTGTTATCCTTTAGTACTGATGATCAGTGCATCTCTACATTCAACTACCATTGTCGCCATACTACGGTACATAGTAATCATTTTAGAGTCCATGTGCGTACGACATGTCTGTATACATATCAATGTGTGTGTAAGTTAAAAATATTTTGGCGTAACCATGACGATGTGGTTAAAGAAAAAAATGTTATTTATTGAAATTGGTAAGCAACCGTGTATGGCACAAACTTAGGCATTTTGAACTTTTAGTCTTTGTATTGTTAATCGAACTGAGATTGCATCAATCTGTGGTCAGTCTGTCGCCGCGGGGTGAGATAATTCTATTTAGGGTGCGATTGACTTGAAAATGACTTCGAAGAAAAACATTAATAAACCGCGATTGACGCAAGTCGTATGACAGGCATTCAACAGTCTCTGTTACTCTGTATGAAATAAAAGGAGTCACGTTACTGTGTGAGACATCTCGAGTGTCAGGATTAATTTATTTTAACCCTTGTGCGTAGATTGGTGATATCATCATTCAGTTTAAATAGCTGACTGTACACTGTGTGTTATATTTTCTTCCGTAAGCTGCTTTAAAGAGGACGTCTCGGTAAGTCTTTGTTTTGATTCAAATTGACAATGTGTGAAGTGCGTGTAAGGGGAAATTAAGCCACAACAACGCACGGCGTGGCGCGTGGCGAAAACTTGAATTTTCAAGGGACGATTTGACTGCTGACAACAGATCTAATTTGCCCCATACCCGCCAGCGAGGCGCATGTCATGCACAGAGTGAGTTACCATACAATAAAAAATAGTTTATTAACCCAACAGATTTTGATCAGGCATCCTTGAGGTCATAAGGAGCAAGTAAAAAATTGTGTGTGTGCGTGTGTGTGTGTGTTTGTTTTCCTCACACGACACGTTATTTCTTTTTACATCTTGGCGAAAAAAAAACAAGCAACGATTAAGTAAAGTTTTTTTTTAAATGAGAAAACCCTCAGTCTGTCGGGTTAAATCGGCCCCACGGTGTATATGTCTTACTACAGATACAGATAGAGATTTAAACTCCTCCTCTTTTGTAAAGTTTGGTGCTGCACAAGTAATACAATAAATTTACAGGTTTTTTTTCAAATGATATCTGGTATTATTTTGGAAATAAGGGGTTGTGGTCCTGCAGTCACGTTAGATCTCGTATGAAATACTTCTTTCATTCTACTTTTTGGTTGCATCCAATTATTTATTTGTTTATACTTTATTACACAAAGATATAGAATTATGTATCATGGCGGACTTAATCGGCACTTTTGTTATTATTATTTTTTTTTATACTACGTCGGTGGCAAACAAGCATACGGCCCGCCTGATGGTAAGCAGTCTCCGGAGCCTATGTACGCCTGCAAATCCAGAGGAGTTACATGCGCGTTGCCGACCCTAAACCCGCCCCCCCCCCTCGTTGAGCTCTGGCAACCTTACTCACCGGCAGGAACACAACACTATGAGTAGGGTCTAGTGTTATTTGGCTGCTGTTCTCTGTAAGGTGGAGGTACTTCCCCAGTTGGGCTCTGCTCTAGATCTGGAATGACATCCACTGGCTGTGCCTTACCACACAAAGCGAGATGACATTTACAATGCCCATACCTCTCTTATGGAGGGTATGGTTAATAATCAGCAAATGATCAGGTAAAAACAAAACACAAATTTTTAAGTGTTATACCCTAATAGCCTGCGTTAATACACCGGTTCACAAATCCATCGTCCACGAAATCATACACACTTTACCGTACCTATGTGACGTAAATAGATGACTGTTTTACCCAAATGACTAATATATGAATTTTTGTTATTAACTCATGACTTGATATTCTAATATTTTACAGAGAAATGTGTCGGTGTTCGCTGTTGGTGTTACTGCTCGGTCTAAGCTGGGCGGTCGCACGATCCACACAAAACGATGAAATCCATTTTAGCATTGAACAGTCTTACAGACCCCCAGATACGTCAAATGATATTGCCTACGAGTACAACAGCGAAGCGATCGAGACTTTATCGAGGCAGCGTCGCAGTCTGCCGGCTAGTCCTATATACAAATGTCCTATCGACCGACGAATGATAAATATTGGGAATGGTCACTTTATATGTCAGCTGAGACGAAAGCATGTTATAAGACATTGATAAAAAATGAACAATATAAGCCAAACAAAATATGTAATTAATATGATTAGTGCAATCATTGCTGAAGACTGGTTCATCCAGCCTGAGGCACTGTGGGCCTTTGTCGCGTTTTTTAGAGACCTGCATCAATTATAAGTAAACGTAATTATCGATCTTTTTGTATAAGTAGTTACATAGCAGTTTGTTTCAGAAACTAATAAAACTATATGTATAAAAAGAAATATATGTATTTGCTAATATATTATTGTTATTCTTGACGTGTCCTTCACTTTTGTGGAGAAAATTTAATTCGATCCTGAATTTTTGTATGAATATGTATATATAATTAATACGAGTATATAGTGAACGGGTAAAATATAATCTAAAAAAAACAAGTAACCTGTATTTATGGGTGCCAGAACTATTTCAAAATTGTTTTGATTTTTGTAACAAAAATATTTTAAGACAAAAATATGTCGAACGCCGCAAATATGAGCATATAACAATGAAAAATATCATGGAAATATTCGCCTTATATTAGTAACTCTCAATTGGTACAGCAACTGGCCGTTTGTTGTTGTTGTGTTACAAGACAGTTTTGATTTGAACAAAATTAAAACATACCAGCGGCGGTGGCACGGTCGCATTTGAATCGCCTGTCACTGTCACCATGCCTGTCACGTTCTAACAAGTATGTACATAAGTACGAAAGTGACAGGCGATAAACATGCAACCATGCTGCGACCGCTGGGCGAAAAACTTTTAGACCAACACTAATCTGTCCACGACAGTTAAACTTCAAATTTAACTTAGAAATAACTTGTTATTACTTTTATATAATTTTATGTTATATTATACTTGTACCTACGTTAAAACAAGCTATTTGCTCTGTGATAGACTAAAATTTTAGACAAATATTAAATTGGAAACGTGATGTCTTGGTAACTCCAGAGACATTTCTGGTAACACCTTCTGAATATAATTACAATTAAATAGAAAACTAACCTGAGAAAGGGGCAGACTGCGAAGCGACGACTTGGCGGGCTCGGCGCGGCAGTCCCACGACGACGGCACGAACTCCACCTCGTCGCCCTCCGAGCCTGAGCCGGAGCCCGAGCCCGAGCCCGAGCCGCTGCCCGAGCCCGGCGCCGCTCGACCCGCGGACCCGTTCGAGCCGCGCTGTCAAAATGTTCATTTCAATTTAAGCAGATAGTTGCAGAGTGATGTAAAGTCGAAACAAACCCGTTAAGGGTCCCATGAGCTATCCAAAAAACTAACTTTCATTTTAAAGTTGAATGTGTTTAATTTTGACTATCACTGCCAACCCGATATCGCTCTCAGACTCGAGGTTAATTAAAGTTGAGGGCATTTGGGTACATTCACGCGGAGATGTTCTTTTAGATGATGCATTTTAGTCTTCAAGTCTATACAATTAACAAATGAAAACAGTTTTGGAAATTGCATCTCGATCGGGATCTCCGCGATGGATTACTTTTGCTCAGCAGTGGACTTTAAACAACTAAATAAAAAAAGCCAAGATCAAAATATTAAAACCAAATTCATTATTACTTCCGTTTGTTTGGGTTTTAGGTTGGAACATTAAAAAGTTCAAAATAATATACACTATCTTGTGCACTTTACAAGGTTAGCCATGTTTGATATTTTATAACGATTAAGTAGGTATCTAATTGTGGAAGGGAAATAGCGTTACTAATATTTAATACAACTGTACAAATATATTAGTATATATTATAGGATAGTATATACTTATATAAACACTTACATGGTCGAATTGCGTGGTTGGAACGACGGACGTCTCTTGCCCGTCGCCGCCCTAGCACGCACACATACACAATATTATTCACACGCATGCAAACCACAACCAGTATATTATGGCGTTATTCGACGAGGACAGTTGTCAATATATTTGATAGATATCGTGAATTATGAGCTAACATAGCAAAAAAACGAGAATATCACGAGTACACAAATCTTACAAGTTTTTGTTTTTTCTTGCGATCTATGATTATAGATTCACCCAATAGTTTTTATACATTCGATCTTAAATCTAAACCCAAACAAAATAAAGGTGATATTAAAATACTCAATCGGTGATTATGATTCATTTTTATAATATAGATTTTATGATAACTGTCATAAGGTAGAAAATCAGATGTTTGCAACGAAGAGTAAAATTCAAAAATCATTATATTGACTAACTGTCCACATATGTAAATATATAATCAATAAAAATAGGTATAAGGTAAACCAAAAATTTGTTGTGGAAGTGAAAATGTTCCTTTATTGAGAAGTTGGTTTTTAAGTGATTACACGCACATCGATAAAGTAAAACATTTCCACTATAAACTAAATGTTGGTATAGTACTAGGGAGGTCATATAAAGCAATGGGATTATCAGTCGTTAATTATATACAGATACTACATAATGTTCTTGTAATGTATAATGTATGTAAATGTTATAAGATTTCTGTCGTCATTACGACAGGCATAGCGTAATACGCGCGTAAAAAACAAAACTTCTGACATAATCAAACAATAAAAAAATCTTCATCTACAGTAGATACATCCGTCGAAGACATCTGATGTCAGCGACTACATGATATCAACTAATGAAATTTCACTTATAAAATGATTACGCTTACGCGACGATTGGTGCCCAGAACTTTATGCGTCTCGTACTCGTAATATTTTTACGATACGCTTACGCTCAGTGTGTTGAGGGCCTTACTCTGCTCTAGTTAAAGTTATTAATTGCAAAATACTTTTAATTAAAGTGTCAGTTGGTATTCAAAATACATGTATTTACAACTGCATTTAACTTGAGTGTTTTCAGCAGTCATAAGTCTGATTTTTACTTCATTTCTGCATTGTATAAGATTTTATTGCAGTTGGTTCAAAAAATATTCATCATCCCATGTTCTTATCTTTCGAAAGCAGCAAAAGATCAAGTCAACGAAATAGAACCAAAGAGTTTTGTAGTCAACTTTTACTGCCATCTTTCGACACAGGAATAAAACTCTTAGAATGACATATAATTATTTGACCCATGTTCTTGCACTGATATGTGATAAATATCAAACGGTGTCGCCATCTATTCGAGCATAAATTTTTCTTCATTTTCTACTACTACTTCATTATATCTTTGATAGAACCCAAACCTGTGTTTCGCTCAGTTAATGATTATACCATGATTGCTAATTAAATATCATCAAACCTACCAAAGCTCTTTCACTTACGTCAATTAATAATTAATGAATTCGATTTTTTTAGGTTTTTTTTTAGTTTATTATCTTTAAATTAACAAAATATATATTACACAAATATATGTTATTTTATGGCACGTAAGTAGATTTATTTAGCAATACATATTATATATATCGTTGTCTAAGTACCCTCAACACAAGCCTTGTTGAGCTTACTGTGGGACTTAGTCAATTTGTGTAATAATGTCCTATAATATTTATAAAAAATATAATATATATATATTTATGGATAAAATCAAAATCACACACAAAAGACAACATACTAACTCCCTTATTCATGAACGTCTACTAAAGTTGACAAGTTGCTAATAATCGTTTGTCTCTTTCCATCATACCAATACGTCGGAAAGGGACTAACAATTATTAGCAGCTTGTCAACTTTAGTAGACGTTTATGAATAAGGGGGTAAAGTCTAAAAACACACTTACCTTCCAAATAAATTCGCCACTCGACGAATTGCTAGAGTGCGAGTCGGTGTCGCTGTCCCACTCCTTCACATCGCCGGGCTTGTTGCCGTCTCCCTCTGGCGCTGGCTCCGTCGGTGAGTCTTGCGTGAACGATGTACTCATGATCTCAGAAGCTGGTCCTATGATTTGTTCACAATTTAGTGTTAATAGATACATTGAACTGGTTATTTGTGGACCTTATCTCGTAGACTTATTAAAGGGCTTAATTAGATTTCTAATAAAGTATCTTATTTTTTTATTACAAATTATACCATATTTTTTTAATCACTGACGGAGCGAAAGCAAAGGTCCTCGTTTCAGCTTGGGCGAAAATTATTTCGTATGTCGAGATGTTCTCGTCTACTGGTTCATTTTTCAACCAATTCTCGTGAATTTGGTGAGCAGGTTAGATAATTACAAAGAATTTCTTTGTCGATTCATATTCAAAATGAAGTATACAAATGGGGGTTCGCGAGGTATACAGCTCACAGAGCCATTGGTGAAAAGTTAGGTAATGCTTTTATTAATATCAAACACTGCAACTCCTACATAGGAAACACAAGAAAATCTTTTATAATTTATTATGGTGATTGTATCTTAGAATTAATCCAGTTTTCTATTTTGTAACATCACCAATGAATCAAGGAGTTAAAATGGTCTAATGAATAAATAGTATAATGAAATTGATTTATCTGAAAGAAGATGTACCTGTGAATCTTATATCACTCAGGAGCGGCAGGTAAGCGTCAAGTTGACAGAACTTCTTCTCATTCTGTAAAAAATCTTCTGTTACAGCCACCATTTTCTCTTCCACCCCATTAATTTGTTCAGAAACAAGCTTGGCCGGGCTGTCTTTTAAAGGGAGAGTCTTATCCTCTTCTGAATCTTCTAGTATTTCCTCGTCGTTCTTGATGTCTTTGCAATCCCCGTCGTCGACATTGCTCTCGACCAGTTCCTCAAAAGATTCGCTTATAAAGTTGACTGTTGCAAACTTCTCACTATTGCCATTGCACTTTATTTCGTAAGCATTATTGACTTTTGAAACTGAGCCGTTTGGGATGTCTTTAAGCGCGTCAACATTATTTATAGTTTGTTCTTTTTGCTTTGATTCTTCGGTTTTTGATTCTGGTGATTTGACTTCAGCTTGATCCAAATCATGACTTTCATCATTTGTTCCATTTATTGTTATTTCTTTGGAATTGTCACTGTTGCTCTCTTTGAGTGCGCCATCCATTTTTTTCTTGCTCGTGTGAGAATCGTATGTAAGATTCAGTTCGACTATGTGAGAATCAAAAGTCCTATTAGGACTATCCTTCTCTTTGGAAATTTCAGCGATAATAATCGAATGAGGCTGCTCCATCTCATCCTCTTCTAAGTCTGTTATGATAACTGTATTCTTACCTACGTGAGATTCTTTAAATTTTGTAATACTAGGCGGACTTAAAACTAGAGTTCTCAGTTGACTAGGCCTGGTCACGTCTTCTATAGAAGCTTCTTTCAGGCGGGAAAGGTCCTGAGGGCGTCTTTCCAATGAGCTTTCGAATCGGTGGAAGTCGCTTGAACCATTTTGACTAGAGTGCAAGCGTGACGTTTCCTGGGGTTTAGAAGTAGCCGCGTGCATGAACTCGACGAAAGACGGCGTTGCGTCCGATCCAATTCGGCTTTCGTCGGACAGCTCGGATTCGTAAGGGAATTTAGGCGTAGCTGTCTCTTGGTGCCGCATCAACGCCGATAGCATAAACGACCGGTAGTTAGGTATACTGCTCGGTAGATTTTCTGGCGTCCTTATATCTGGTTCCAAACTCAAAGCTATGCTTTCTTCCGAAGGAGTCTCCGTAAGAGGAGTGCTAGTTGCACCGACCCCCATATCGTAGTGACAGTGAGGGCTGTCATAGGTTTCTTCGCGTTGCGGACTCTCGTTGTTTAGTAAATGGTCTTCCAGGCAAGATATTTCAACGCTGTCCATTTTTTTGATACAAGGCTCGCTTTTTAATTTCGGGCTAGCGACGACTTCTTCGCACTTTTTAGGTGCCGGAGCGGAGATATCGACATTGACATTTATGGGCGAGCGTCGAACTAGCTCGGGTTGCGGTAGCATCCAAGCGTTATCGGCAGACAAGACTTCTGTAGAGCAGTTAGAGTACGGTCCTGTCATAGTTTCATACGCTAAGTCCTTCGTTTTCGAGCCTTCCGACTTGGTAGGCGAAGCTTTCGCTTTCGTATACGTATTGTTGACATTATCATTCGCCGTGATGGAGTCGGGCGAGAAGCGGTCGTCGTCCGACTTGCTGTCGTGGACGATGTAGGTCGATATGTGGCTAAGCTCTTTGTCGTCGTCGAGGGTGAGGGTGTCGCTTTCGCTGTTGTCGTCCTTTTCGGCACCAAAGTCTGGAGGGACGTCCTGATCGGAGGCCAAGTCATCGAAAGCCTCTTCGACGTTATATAGCGTGTCGTTGGAACACCAGGAATCGATGCTGGTAGCTTTAGAGAGCGTTTCGGAAGGTTTGAGGTCGGTCGGCCGCGTGGTGTGGGACGCGGTGGAGACGCCGGCGGCGGCGGAGCAGTCGGCGCCGGGGCTGGGCCCGCGGGGGGCCGCCCGCGGCAGGCGCTCGCAGGGGCTCCACTCCACGGTGAACGTTCGGTCGTCTACTCCGGGGTTCGCCGGGCTGGCGTTCAGGCTGTCAGCACTCATTGTTATCCTGGAAACGATGTAATGGGTAGACTTTTTGTAGTTTACTTAAAATATAACTAACTATACCAATATATTTTTTTTAAAGTTATATCCAAACTAGGGATGTTATGAATATTTGCGTCTTTTTAAACATTCGCATTCGCATCAATGCGAATGTGTGCAGTTCGTGTCCACGGGCGCTCGCAATGCCGCCTGTTGCCGACCTGCTCACGCGCACTGCGCGCAAATTGTTATCGATTAATACAATTTGAAGGATCTTTACCGAGCCGGTTGATCAGTTTTCAGGATTCAGTGCCTCAAAATAAATAAAATTTAAAGAGAAATAGTTTGAAAGTTACTTAAGAATACAGATGCAAATTGATTTTATAGTGTCTTTACATTAAAGAATCGGAAAAGAGTTTTTTACTATTAGACTACAGGAAAACCTATAAGAAGTTTAAACCTTTAAACGTAAGTCGGTCTTACGAAAACAAATTAAATCTCAAAAAAAATTAAGATGTAAGGATCCCCGATGCGCCAGCCCGACTCGTACTTGGCAGGTTATTTTAAATGCTATTTACTAACATTTTCATTCGTAAATATGTGAATAATATAACGTTCGTGGCATTCCAGATCCAAACATATTGGTAGTTTTTAGGGGTACTCACTCCTTGCTGCTGGGTTGAGGTTGAGTGCAGGATTGCCGGCCGGGCAACGTGTAGGTGTCTTGGCCTGTCGGCGGCTCCGTCGGTTCCTCCGTGGAGTTGTTGCATGGAGATGGATAGCTTTCTGAAGACTCCGTGCGGAGAGACGCGTTCCCTGTAACAACAGACCTAGTTGATATAGGTCGTCCTAATGAGTTTTAGTTATATATAAAGTATTTCCGATGCAAGCTTTTACTAAGGAAAGGACGGTACGTCGTACTAGCGCAGCCGGTAGGATACCGGCGATTACATAGCAAATCAGCTTACACAGCACGTTGTTCTCGTAGGCGGACAGCTGCGGGCCGGTCTCCTCGGCGATGGGGCTGAGCGCGCCCGGGTAGCTCACCACCAGCTCGGGCGGCGGCGGCAGCTCCGACCACGACTCGCTCACTCTCGCACGGTAACTTACACAGCACGTCGCTCTCGTAGGCGGACAGCTGCGGGCCGGTCTCCTCGGCGATGGGGCTGAGCGCGCCCGGGTAGCTCACCACCAGCTCGGGCGGCGGCGGCAGCTCCGACCACGACTCGCTCACTCTCGCACGGTAACTTACACAGCACGTCGCTCTCGTAGGCGGACAGCTGCGGGCCGGTCTCCTCGGCGATGGGGCTGAGCGCGCCCGGGTAGCTCACCACCAGCTCGGGCGGCGGCGGCAGCTCCGACCACGACTCGCTCACTCTCGCACGGTAACTTACACAGCACGTCGCTCTCGTAGGCGGACAGCTGCGGGCCGGTCTCCTCGGCGATGGGGCTGAGCGCGCCCGGGTAGCTCACCACCAGCTCGGGCGGCGGCGGCAGCTCCGACCACGACTCGCTCACTCTCGCACGGTAACTTACACAGCACGTCGCTCTCGTAGGCGGACAGCTGCGGGCCGGTCTCCTCGGCGATGGGGCTGAGCGCGCCCGGGTAGCTCACCACCAGCTCGGGCGGCGGCGGCAGCTCCGACCACGACTCGCTCACTCTCGCACGGTAACTTACACAGCACTTCGCTCTCGTAGGCGGACAGCTGCGGGCCGGTCTCCTCGGCGATGGGGCTGAGCGCGCCCGGGTAGCTCACCACCAGCTCGGGCGGCGGCGGCAGCTCCGACCACGACTCGCTCACTCTCGCACGGTAACTTACACAGCACTTCGCTCTCGTAGGCGGACAGCTGCGGGCCGGTCTCCTCGGCGATGGGGCTGAGCGCGCCCGGGTAGCTCACCACCAGCTCGGGCGGCGGCGGCAGCTCCGACCACGACTCGCTCACTCTCGCACGGTAACTTACACAGCACGTCGCTCTCGTAGGCGGACAGCTGCGGGCCGGTCTCCTCGGCGATGGGGCTGAGCGCGCCCGGGTAGCTCACCACCAGCTCGGGCGGCGGCGGCAGCTCCGACCACGACTCGCTCACTCTCGCACGGTAACTTACACAGCACGTCGCTCTCGTAGGCGGACAGCTGCGGGCCGGTCTCCTCGGCGATGGGGCTGAGCGCGCCCGGGTAGCTCACCACCAGCTCGGGCGGCGGCGGCAGCTCCGACCACGACTCGCTCACTCTCGCACGGTAACTTACACAGCACGTCGCTCTCGTAGGCGGACAGCTGCGGGCCGGTCTCCTCGGCGATGGGGCTGAGCGCGCCCGGGTAGCTCACCACCAGCTCGGGCGGCGGCGGCAGCTCTGACCACGACTCGCTCTCGCTCTCGCACGGGGGCTCTATGGCTGCCACCTGGGAGAAGGCAAAGACGGCTACTTAATCAATAAACATACATTCGTTTTATTTTCAATGGTGAAGCCAAGGTCAATTAACCTTTTCATTTCACATTAAGAACGACCTAGCTGAAATCAGGTCCGTTGCTGTTCCAAATAAAAATCATGTTAACCATTTTGGATACTTCTCTCTAATTTTTACTTGATTCAGATTCTTGCTGGGGTATGTGTGAGCTCGCGGTATGAAAGAGGATTTGAATTCTGAATATTAATGTTAAAGAATAAGAACACACATCAGAACAGCATCCTTATGAATCCATTTGGAGGGCCATAAGCCTTGGGTAAGTGAATAGGTACTCAAATTGTAGAAAATTTCGAATAATCGTAATCCACAAAGATTAAAACGCACCTGTGCAAGAGGCAGCTTCAGTTCCAGTTCGTTCCTCAACGCGTTGACGCAGTCTTCATCCAGCGTAAACATATCCCGTATATCATCAATGTTCCCTCCATTCCCCGCTAGAAACGTCTCCGGCGCCGATTCCTCCTCCCTCACCAGATCATTCTGCACTAAACCTTCCACAGTCAACGGCCCAGAGTATTCAATATTCAGATTATTTTCGTTCTCGGCCATAGCCAATTTCGAAGTGATTTGAAGCTCTATTTGGTTCAACTCGATTTCTTTATTCAGCGAACTTAAGCCGGAATCGGATTCTACGGGAGCGGGCTCAGTTGCTGGGTTCAAATCTATATCTACTAGATATTTCTGCTGAGATGTAGAAGCTAGAAAGTAACCAGGAGAATTGGGAGGCGTCGACGGTGAAGCTTTTTTCTCAGCGACAGACTGATCAGTGACGTCGCTAGCTTCGGTCTTCGAGTCTGTTTCATCCTTGGGATCACTGATTATATCCAGATAATTATCATCGTTGACTATATCCGGTACCTCGTTCAAAAAGTTACTATCGCGGAGTGGCGAGGGAGTTTCGAGATTCATTTCACTGAAATTTGAAGAGAAGAACATCTCTTCTTTCGGAATGTCGCCTAGATCTCCACCAGATTTAACGCCTTTAAAGAGTTCCATGGTGCAGTTTTCAAAAGGGCCTAAGACTACTGAGCTGTTTTCATCGTAGGTGTCAGTTGGGTGACTTTTAGTCGGAGAATCAAAAGGGCTTAGAAAATCTGGGACACATTGTTGTTCTAATTTTGTAAGGGTTACTCCGGGTCCATAGTCAGGGACTTTTGTTTCTGATAATACGTCAGATTTTTCTTCTGATGAGTTTGGTGTATCATCTACTGAGCTTTTAGGTGTACTTGAACATATAGGATCCTTCTCGTCCACTTGGCTGCTAAGCTGTCTTTCCGCGTGTAAAAACTCATCCACATCCTTCACAACAGTAGGCAGATCCAAGTACTTTGTGGATTCATTCTTGACCAGTGAGCAGCTATCATTTCCAGGAGTCTCTAAGCAAGAGTTGATGACATCTTTAATATTATCATCCATAGGGTTTTCTTCTACAATTTCAGCTTTCACATTATCAGTCAGATCCATATAGGCTGTGCTATCATATAATGGTACACGCCCATTTTCAACAGCTGTAGTATTAGACTTAGGAATAGCATTTCGTTCTATATTATTGTCTTTTGCAATTGTTTCTTCTGCAACCACTACAATTAATTCCGTTTCATTCTGACCTGGTACCTTACTTAACGGTTTTAAAGTGTCTTCAGCGTATAAACTTCCTGTTACTCCTTTTTCAGAATCAAGAAATGTATTTTTCACAGTTTCCATATGAACTTCTGGTGCCATAATTTCTCGTACTGGCTCGTCTAGTACAGTGTCAACAGGACTTTCGGATACAATTTTCGATTCTTCTTTCAGTGTGTCTTTGATGAGAAAAGTACTCTGTGAAGAATCTGCACTTGCTGTTGATTCAAGATCAAGTGATATCTGAGGGACCACTGACTGTGATTTAATTTGCGTATTAGTATTTTCATCTATTGGTTGATCTATGGAGTGCGTAACATCCCGTACAACATCCGGGGTAGATTCGATTTCAGGGGTTTTGTTTTCACATTCCCGGAAATTAGCATCAGGACTGGGTGTCGCAATTAAATTATTCTCGTGAAAAAAATCGGGCGATTCTACTTTTAACATAACTTTAGGTACTTCTTGTATGGCATCTAGCAAGATTTCTTTTGTAATATTATCTAAATCACTAGATGAAGGTATGCTTACCTCTTCTTTAAGAAAATTATGTTGAGAATTTTCGTATGGGGATGTTTGTTTTTGTAATACGTCTTTCCCGGCTCCAGTATCTTTAGTAATTTTGTCTGCAGTAGAGTTATTCAAGGATTTTATTTCAGTGGTTAGAAATATTTCCACTGGTTCATCTTTAGAAATATACATAGGTTCGGTTACTAATGATTTAGCTTGTGCTGTTTCAATACAATTCAAAGCAGCTGCCTCAGCTTCTTTAATAATTTTGTCGATAAATTTCTCAGGAAGTTTATCTTTTAACATTTGTGTGTCTTCTTGTGCTTCCGACAAAATCAGTGTAGGTGTAGTAACATTAGTTGAAGCATTTGTTTCCTCAACTACTTTTTCAACCGATTTCACAAGTTCTGCCTCTATGTTTTTGGAAACACCTGTTTCAGTAACTGAATTAAGGTCTACTTCAACATCGCCTTTATTATGACTTCCAGTTAAAATGCTCTCAATAATTGGAGTGGCCGATATAATTTGTACTGATTCAGGTACATTTACTTCCTCTATTTGGTCAGAAGGTGAATCGCTTTGTTGACTTTCTTCTGACCTAAGAGGACATTTAAACGCTATTTGACTAACATTGCCTAAGTTTTTTACTTTTACAGACGAGGTTTCTTCCAGGACTACCATATCAAATGGTGTTATTTTACTATCGATTGTACTTTCTGCAGGTGTAATGAGATCACTATTTATTTCTTTTTGACTATTTATGCTAGTCGTTTCGAGTCGTAGGTCAGTCGCGTGTTTTTCTTCTAGTGGGGCATTTGGTATCAGATTTGCAGCCTTATAATTTTTAACTATCTCAGGGAATACCGGCAAGACCTCTTTATCATCTACTTTCACTGGCACATTTTGTTCTAAACTTTGAACAGTCTTAATAATTACTTCCTCCGCGTTGTTACAAACTGGTTTATTATCGCTAACTTCACTTATTGACTTAGCTTGCACTGTTTCCTTATCATGCAATATATCAGTTAACTTATTATCACTCGGGGTTTGGCAGTCTTCACTCACATACACATTCTTATCTTCATTAACACTATGCATTGGCGTTATACATAAATCAGTTTTTACACTATCACTATTATCTACTTCACTTTCTTTTGGCAATACTGCTTCAACTTGTACATCCTCAGATATTTGAATTACATGCAGTGTATTTTGTAAATCAGCATTCGTCTTTTCAAACGGCAGCTCCATATCTTTTAAGGGCGTATCAGGAGTTAAATTTTCTAAAGTGGGTTGACTGGCGGTATCGCTATGCCGCTCGAAGGAGTGACTGAGCGTGCCTATCGTATCTCTATCTTCATCCTCATCTTGTTTCTTTTCAGGCGACCTTTCTTCAAAGCCGACTTCCAAAATATTTTGGAAATTCGTAATGCCAGGCGATTTAACCATACTAGATTGCATCGGGTAATCTTTTTTACAGTCTAAGCTCAAATTGTCCCTCGACGGGCTCGCCTGGTGGCTCGACTCCGAGCTGGACGTCTTTTCCGAATTGAGAATATTGTCGAGATTCTTTATAACATCGCTGACATCTTTGTAATAGCTGACGTCGTCCTGGCTGCCCGCGATGATCTCCTTGAGCCACGGGTCGACCGAGGCGTCCGAGCGATCGTCGTCCCGGTCCTCGATAGTGTTGGCCTGGTGGCACTCCAGGACGGCCTGCTCGTTATGCGTGAGATAAATGTTTCGGACGTCCTCGAGCGAGCCGTGGAGGTTCGTGAGACTCTCGGACTTGATCTGCACGGATAAGGGTTCTTTATCGGACATGATGCTGCTGGACCTGGAGACGGCCGTGTCCATGTCGACGCTGAGACAGACGACGGCCAGCCGCTCGGAGCCGGTGAAGTGTGAGGTGACGGAGGTGGAGGGCGCGTGCACGAGGGCGCGGTGCTCGTCGAGCTTGGGGATGGTGTTGGGCTTGAGGCGCTGCCAGCGCTCCTCGAAGTCAGAGCTGCCGTAGCCGTCGTCGCGCGTGTCGCTGCACCGCAGGTGCGTGGAGTGCAGGTGCTCCAGCAGCGCCTGCACCTGCGCGGCGCCGGGCCGCGAGTCAGGGTTCTCGTGCCAGCATAGCTGCATCACTTGGTGTCTGTGGGGAAACGTGTGACATTGTTTAAAATCGGATCTTCCACTACAATATGGCTATAAAGTGCTGAGCGGATTGCGCGGTACTGAGTATTTTCGGCTAGGGGTAACTTACAGATGTTCCCGGTAAGGGCAGTCGGGCTGCGCGGGCGGCGGCGCGGCGGCCCACGAGCAAATGTCGCGCAGCACGTAGCCCAGGGACGACACGTCACCGGCCTGCGACTAATATCACCATTTGATCAGTTAACTATGTCTCAAACTAATTATAATGATAAATAATAACGAGTGTTTTTTTTGACAGTGACAGTTGACACACTCTTTTATTAGTTGCCTTCTGTCATTTGCACATCCATCGTCCCCTCGCGACCTTTTGAATGAGTACAAACTCGAGCAGTCTGTCCACTGTAATGGTTATTATGTATCTCCTAATATGGCGCAGTCGGTAGGATTTTGGCCAGCTGCATTTTATTACGAGTTTGTTTGGCCAACTTGTGAGTGCATCATCAGACCCAGTTTATTTAATTTTTAAAGTACCCGGAGGTACCTATCTGCTCAATTAGAAACAAGGGACATATTTAAGTTATAATATATTTGAAGCTGAGTGTCTAGAACTATATGAGTCACTAGTCTGTTGTCGATGTGATTTACGTAGCTTTTTTCCATTATGCTCTGAAATGTTTACCTTATTGTAGCAAAAATAAAACGGGAAGTTCTTCTTTATGGTCAAACACAAATTAAATCAAATCATTATTGTCCTGATTCAGCGGACGGAAAGTTATCACTTTACTTTACTTGTTGTTTTTTACTTTTTTTAAATAATTATTATAGCCGCGTCTACATTGGTCAGCAGTCATTTTAAGCTATAGGATAGAGTGAGATAGGAAGATAAACCAACTTACATGTCTCATTCTTACAAGACCGTTGTATATGATCGTGCGAATACTGTATAATAAAATCGAAGACTGCATAACTTTTATTTTTTTGGAATTCAGGCATTCACATGCAGCTCATGTTGCACAATTTAATGAACGAATATTGAACGGTACTGAACGGTACGGTTGTGCCTTTAACTTTAAAAAATAATTAAAGAAGGAAGGAAGGAAGGAAGGAAAAATAATTAAGGAAGGAGGATTGATGTGAAGATTCGATTTGAGTGATGCTTGATGCTTAAGTAATATTATTTTACCTTATTTCCTCGCATGTTTGGAGAAAAAGCACTAAATATGCCTCGGCAGGAACAGCAATTTATGGATACGTCTTCATTTCGAAACTCAACCACGAATTGCTAATACCCGTCCTCTGCAATAGTATACTATTATACTAGGCATTATTTACCGCATGCTGAATATTGTCGACCTGCGGCCGCGGGTCCAAGCCATAATGGCCCAGCACGGCGCGCGCCGCCTCGTCCGAGCCGCGAATCAGCACGTTTTGCGTGCACAGCTCCCTGCAAAACATTTAGATGGAACTGTAAAGAAGCTAATATTATACAAGAGTGACAAGATTTCGCACTTGTCCCTAAAGAAACTCATTAACTTTATCAACGCTCTGTTTGAATGTCTGACTTCAGAATCGTTTCGGAAAGTATGCAATCATTTGGAAGCACTTAAATACAAGAAATAACGAAATAATTGATTTTACTGATATTAGGATTGCAATTATTTCTTGTGTCAATGATGAGTTAAAGCGCTGTGTTGATCACAATGTCTTGAAGGATTCTATTGAGTCCAATTACTATTATCAACAGGATTATTAAGGCGATTTCCACAAAATTTACCATTTTTTACCCGAATAATTTGCTTTTATCCAATGATAAATTTCAAGGATTCATCCAATGATAAATTAATATTGTAGACTAGATATTCAAAACCTACAACTTACCCATACGTGTATCCCCTAGAGTGTAGGTAGGAGAGTGCGGAAGTGACGTCACACATGAGACGCAGTGGGACGCCGCTCTCGTTCAGTGTTGCCATCTTTGGACGGTTCGCTGTCAGATAGTTTTGAAGATCCTGGAAAATAAGCACGGTTAAATATAATTATATAATATAGGTATAAGTATAGAAATAAGACATCCCTCACAAGTTAGCATGTCCTATTCCTAAGAAATTATAATTAATACCATGTATCTTGATGCATGACTATACTGTACATGTATACAAAGAAATACAATAAACAATAATTACAGGCAACATTCCGTCTCCAGCTATACGGTCGTTTATTAAGATGTTTGAACTAATTCGTTGCATTGCAGATACGTTCGTTGCATACAGTCCTGGGGTTAATAGGACTTTAGCTCAATCATAAATAGTTTAAAGCTTAATTCAACTGTTACTGCAGCTGAGCTGACTATACCGCTTGTCCTGATAGGGATGCACTAAGTGAGAGATCGGGTTTTTTTTATAGACTGGCGATATGATAGATGTACGTAACTTGTCGATAGATGTATAACCGCGCCTTATCATCTAGACGAGCATTTTAATAGACAGATATACAAGATCGGGTATTACTTACTGTGGAGCACAGCTCAAATATAAGAATCCAGGGGTCTTCCTGAAGACAGCTGGCCACGAAAGCGAGCACGTTCTCGTGGCTCGCGTCACGGTAGAGGCGCGCTTCGTCGAGGAACCGAGCTTTGTCTTCTAGACTCGCGTTCTGGTTGAGTATTTTGACTGCTACTGTCGTTGTTGTGCCTTCATCTTCGATTTCGCCTTCCACTACCTGTAATATGTTGGCAATCGATATATTAAATGGATGATTAGTTTTAAACGCTCGATGGAGTAGTTAACGCGTTGTTGATGCCTTACGTAGTTGAAATAGGTGTAGTATAATTATGTACAAGAACGCAATACAAACAAACTGTTTCATTAAAAACTTATTTATTACAAAAAGTGAGCATATTTCAATAACATGTTTTGTTGAATTGATCCTTTTCCTTAACTGTGAGTACTGTGACAAATTTTTGGTTCACTTGTGCAAATAACTGAACCGTTACTTCCCACGTGTCAACAAAGGAAAAACGAAACGAATCTTGATGTTGACTCACCCTGCCGAACCACCCTCGCCCGATCTCGCGTAGATATTGCAATCGGTTCCTCGGGAAATCCTCGTCGCCTGAAAAGAAAATATAAACGAGTTATATGTATAACCATAATAGTGTACTCCTTTGTTGTTTAAATTGTGTGAAAGTCGACTACTTATATCGTTTATAAGTTTAGGTTTTTATTTAAATTGACTTTCAGTATTGATTACTCCCTTATTGGCCCCTTTAGCTGGAAATACCGTACGAAATTGATATTATTCGACGTTGAACAGAAATAATTATGATGCCGTGTCAAGTTATATCATACTTATGACGAGGGTTCCATTAACGCGATGAGAATAGGAATGGACTGTCATTTCATAATATATAATATACGACGTAAGTATATGGAAAATGTCAATTCCATTTCATTCCTATCCTGTGTAAAGACAATACTTGGGCTTTTTTTAAACGAATGTAACACTACTGCCACTATTGTCTCACTACCTAAAAAAGCTGTGAAGATCTAGTGGTTAGGATACTCGTCGAAACAAGCCATGCATCGCTTGCATCAGATTTAGCTACTAATTCCGGTTGGTTGGTAGCGGCTCGAACTCCATAGCGAACTCCACCGCTCTACGTTCTTCCAAGCACTGTTGGTAGCGATGCCGATGCTGCCGATGTCACAGTGATATAAAGTTATATTTAGAATAGTGCTTAGACGGTAGTTAACTCACCAAACCAATCCACGCATCTCTCCAACGGATCAGCGACCCTGATGCCTATAGGCAGAGGCTCAAACTCGACAACGGACTCGCGGCTGACTCGATTCCGCTCCTCGTTCTCGCTAACAATGTATGCTGCAGCATTGTTGTTGGCGATGTTCTGCATCTCCCGCAGCGATATAGGGCCATTGTTGTTGTCCTCGCTGATGTTATTGTTGGCAGGTTCTGAGAAGCCGGAGTCGGGCGGGTGCGAGCGCCGCTCATGCAGGTGTGTGGCGCTGGCAGTGAACAGCTGGTGAAAAATAAGTTATTAGTGAAAGCTGTAGCATAAGGATAAGGAACTGGAAACACCGCATGTTATACTTCCATAATACAGAATTCTTCATATTATAATTACTTCAATGTCTCAAGAAAAAATAAATACCCCATATGGCTTATGTAGCTACATGCTTTGAAACAAATTTAAATATATTCTACAGTCATCAAGGGCTCTTTTGTAACTTTTAAAAGTTTCAACCTTTAACAAAGACACTCGGGACAACAACAACAAAACATATAAATTTTAAGTTTGGGAAACGAGTGGAAAACAGTTGATATGCTAATTTTCCGCAAGCCTGTCTCCTAAGAGGCAAGTCACGTTTCAGTGCGTTTCAGTACCCCTAGTGTAAATAAATTCGATTTCGAAACGTGACGTACGCGTTTGCGTTTAGTCTCATTTTGTATTGGATTTAGAAAGAGCGCGCCAAGCGCGACGTTTTGGAAACTCAAAATCCTATACAAAATGAGACTTAACGCAAACGCGTTCGTCACGTTATGATGTCGATTAAATTTACACTAGGGGTACAGTACTGTCTTGTATCGAAAACTGTCCGTAAATACGTGCCAGTCAAAACTATATAGACGTCGTACGTAGGTAATTCCATCTGTTCCGAACAGTAAAAACTTGGATTCATCGCTCCAGATTACCTTTTCCCACATTTCCGCAGTCCAAGAAAGATGTTCTTTCGCATATTTTTTCTAGCTGCTCGATTTTTCTTGGAAATCAGTGGTTTCTTCGCAGGACGACGAGTACGTACGGACACAGAAACTGAATTTCCATACAATATTTCCCGCATAATGTCGCTCGCCGTGAGTCGTGGATTGTGCCTTGCTATTCGCAAAATGTTGCGGTCTACCAAACTTGATGTGCAGTGTGGGCGACCAGGTCTGTTGGGCCTTTTGACACCTCCGTGAGCTTTTTCCCGTTTCAAAACCTTCGATATAGTAGGCTGATGAACTTAAAATTGCTTAGCCAGCGTCGATTGTATGAAGCCATTTCTATAGCCATTTATAATTGCTTCTTGTATAGCTACTGTTAAGTTTTTATTTCCACGAGGTCTCCCCATGACGGAACTGATATTTCTTACAAATATGATTATGAATTAGCGCGATATTCCGTTTTTTATCGACTTAAATACTACTAGTGACAGACGCTAAATTCCAGAAAAATGAATTCAAATTGAATTTCGAAATATGTACCGGCCTGTTAGCGTATAATTGGTTGAGAATAAATCAATATAACCTTTTATGATTAGTTATCAACAAATTCAGTTCTTGGTTTCATCTAATTTGAAATATTTTATAGAAAAATCACAATATGATAAGATTTCTCTCCGCTACTGTAGGTATCTATCGCTTCACATAGTCACTTGAAAGTTCTTGCGTTCTACAGTATCCAAAGGAAATATATTTAAAAGGTTTTAAAATATGCTTAAATCTACATTCTACCCCAAAACATACTATTTAGATATAATGTAATATAGATTTCGTTTACATAGTGCATAAACCGCGCGTGATTAGGACGAATTATTATTAAAACCACGAAACTAAAATTAACTTCATTACATATTATAACTAGATCACAAACAGGCAAAGTATCTAAATTAAATAATGGATCGCGTGTTGAAGTAAATAAGGTACGGGATAAGTAGCAAGGTGGAGTCGGCAAAAACTAAACGGGCGCTTATGAAAGATTTACGAGTTCATCGGCTCTAATGAATTAAGGATTTCGCTTGAAAGGAATCAATGAGATTAAGGCCAGGCCAGGCGAAGCAGCAGCGGCCGGCTCAAAGTCACAAGTCACATTAATTCTGACGGTGTCGATAGAACCATCAGGAAGGCTAAGGCTACCGCAAGTTATATTTTCATAGCCTTTTGAGTGACAAGCGAGAATTATCTTTGCCGTACAGTGTACTTTATAAAGCACCCAGCATACAATTGGACGCTTTTTTCGAGCTTTTGAGCGGTACAGCTTAAAAAAAAGCTCTTTCTATTAACACAAACTAAAGACAATATAAGTGTTAATTGGTATTTATTGTTTTTCTAAGTAATCACCGTGATACGTAATACACTTTTCCATTCGATCGAACCAGTTTTCGAAACACTTATTAAAGTCCGAAGTCGGGGTCTCCAAAATGGCCGTTTTGTATGCTTCTACCGCTTCTTCAGGCGTTCGGTACCGTTGACCACGATGTCGTTGCTTGATTTTAGGAAAAGTGAAGAAGTCATTGGGGCTTAAGTCTGGACTGTACGGCGGGTGTTCCAGATTTTCGACGTTTTGCTCTTTTAAAAACTCAATTGTCTGCCTAGCGGTGTGCGAGCTCGCATTATCGTGGTGCAGTACTATACAACGTCTGGGGTTGTTTTTTCGGAACTCGCTGATAACTTCTGCTAAACAAACATTGGTATACCAGTCATCATTTACCGTTTTACGATCCTCTAGCACGGTGGTGGCAACGTGGCCACTTTTCGCTACAATCGTGGCGACCATTTTTTTCGAAGTGCTCCGTCCGTGAGCGTATTACTTTGGTCGGTTTTGGCTCATCTTGGAACACCCAAACAGTCGACTGCTGTTTAGAATTCGGATCGTACGTATATATCCAAGACTCGTCACCACTGATAATGTCTTAAACGTTTTAGAGTTTCCTCGGGTGAATTTTCGTAGAGTTTTACGACACCATCTAACTCTTCAAGTGGCATATGTCGTTTTTGAGTTGTTGGAATTTTTGATTTTATTTCAATTAATCAAATTTGAAATTAAATGACATAATCGGTCGGGAGTCGACGGCCTACCACTCCAAGGGCTAACGCGAGAAGTTTTTTGGTCTTCACTGAGTAAATGTGGTATCCAGCGTGATATCAATTTTTTTACGCCTAAGTGGTCATGCAAAATATTTTGAATACTGGTCCCTGAAACGCCCATTGAAGCTTCTATCTCACGGTATGTCGCATGGCGATCTTCGACGATCAGTTGCCGTACAGCGTCAATGTTCTCCTGAGTCATGGCCGTTTTTGGTCGACCTTCACGATGCCTATCACAAAAACTAGAGCAAAGCAACCACGTCAAATCGGATTAGCACTTTGGCTGTAATAAAATAAAAATGTTTTTTCTTTTTTTGCATTTTATTTTAAACCTGAAGCCTGAAATATAGGTTAATAATCCAGTAAAAGCAAATTATTTTTTTCGCTTACGGCAGTTTGGCCATGCTTACCCGGCCTTCCATTTTCACAACTGACTTGTCAACTTTGAACCGACGCTGTACTGAAACGATTCGGCCGATCTCGAGTCATTCTTTTGTTTTCGAGTTCTAAATTCAAATATTTAACGATGATACTAGTTTTTTTTTATAAAATCGCGAGAGGTTTGCAAACGACAGAACTTAAAAGGCAGCCCTCGTAATAACTAAGTTGCTTTTGCAATGAACAGTTATTAATATATGAGGTTATGCAGTAAACATATATGTGTTAAACAAAAATACGTTGATTCACCGCGGGTCAGTATGATTGACAAATAAATTAAACCAAAGGAAACTTAAGAATTAAACGTATTACCCACTAATTGATACCCAACAATACAGTCAGCGGCGGTTTTAATTTCATTTACATACACCAAGAGCCCAAGTTATTTGTTATTCAAGGGAGCAAAGTACTTAAACCTTCGTGCTAATATTCGCCTCGAGCGTAGCTAGTGGTCCAAAAAATGGAATCTTGACCGTGTCGAGGGTTTCATTCAAGGCACTAGGGTAAAGCAAAGTACCAACAAAACATACACGAATCAGACAACACAACACAGTGTACAGTCAAGTGTAAAAATATGGGTGTACACATGTTACTCAAAAATATGTCCCATAGCATTTTATTCCAGTGTAATAAGAGCGTAGTACCATATTTATGAGACGATTCTTTCGATACATATTTTTGCACTTGACTGTACTAGACGAACACAAAACAACACATACATTATCTGAAATTAATCTACCTGGTTTTCCGCTCCTTCGTTTTGCTGGAGACAAGAAAAACAATACATTAATTATATGCAATTACTAGTATGTACATTACTAATCATTTGCAATATAATAATGCGCAGACATATTGCATGAATGAAATTATAGAAATGCGCAAATAACCACTTGGACTTGATTAAGGTACGAGTGGATATGTTTGCGATTCTACTGAACTTCTTGAGGTCCAAGCATCATATATGTAATTAGATTTGAAATGATAGCCTACAAAAAAGAACATTGGCCAGAGCCAGAATCGATTCTAAAAAAAATCTGCATTTATTCTCCAATTTGTATTGCCAAAAATAATTTTACATTATAAAGAAAAAAAAAAAGCTTCGTTTGTATATTTATAAGCTTTAGGTAAATAAGAACACAGTCAAAAACATCTTAAATTGTTAAGTAAAAAAAAAAGAATTGTTTTAACTGTATTCAACATTTTAAAATATTTCTTGAATATTTCTTGGTCCCGCTCCCCACCCCGACTCCAACGAAATTTACCCTTTGACTATTGGGCTTGGCCAACAAAGAGTAAGGCGCGCCTCCGTTGATTGATACTACTATAAATACTATCTCAATCAATGCAACAGTCGATGGCAAAAAAATAATTGTTTATTCAAATTAATCTACCGCACTAAACGGAAGCACAGTCAGTCAGGCGCGGTGAGGATGTACCGTCCGTCTATTTACAAAAAATAACTTCACTCACTCTTCTCCATCATAACTTGACCCTTATATTCTTATTAACTATAGGTAATCGCGTGTGACAATTACACTGGTCTGTTGTTGTAAATATCAACCCTGCTGATTATTCCTCGTCTGTGCTTTGACCTTCATTGGAATTCAATTCACGTTCAGACGTTGAATGGTGAAGGAATTCAATGGACGTGAACAGCTAATCTGACAGGCAGACATTTGAATGATCACATTTTAATATGACTTTCAAGCTATATTACATATCGTTTTGCATGCCCATTCCGATGTATCACCAAGCTGTGTATTTATCATCATTAAGCTGAGGGTTTCACAGAGCGCCCATAAAAGGTGCTTTTGTGGTGGTTGGTTTTTATTTATTTTTATTTTAAGGGCGAATGGTGGCTTGCTAAGGTTTATAAATAATGAGGTTAAGCTCTGTTTATACGTATACTTGTCAACGTGGTGGGACGAACTGAAACGAGCAAAGTTTGCACCTATGCACATAACGCGAGCTCGTGTGTGCATTGCGGCGTAGTTTCAGAATTCGGCAAAACTTGCATTGCACTCGCTCGTTGGTTTTGTATCACTGCTTTATATAATGAACTGAGCAGCAAACGTAAACTAATTAGTGCTGCAAGCTGTAACTACTAAAGTTTGCATGCGTTTGTCGCGTCGTCGTGTGCATTGCGCTGCAGTTACCGAGTTCGGAGCACTTTCCTTGTAGTACCCTTGTTATTTGTATTATTACTCCTTTAGGTACCTAACGTTGGTTTCATTGGCTTCGTATCATTGGTATTTATTGTAGATGATACTATTTCTAGTAATGTTATATGTACGATACATGTTATAATGAAATGAATACGTAATAATGCCTACTTGGCATATTAATAAGATCTTTAAATAAGTAAATTTCGCCAAAACCACAAAATAGAGATACTACTCCTAAAAATACGTGTGATAATATACCTCATTGGATTTGAAATCATAAAGGATTTGAATACATTTTTCTATACATCATTCCGAATCCAATGAGGTATCACACGTATTTTTAGGAGATATTTAATCTGAGTAGCACTAAATAATTCTGCTTCGTGTACAAGACTAAGAACATCACTCTCAAATATAAAAGTACTTTCTCTTACTATTTAGTACGCATGACATTACTAGTTCCTTTCCTAAGAACTACACACCACATAGCAATTTGTAAAATTGCATACATACATTAAGACGCACGATAAGGGCATACAGTACGTGTGGTTAGATACATTTAAAAATGAGCTTTATTATTTACTGCTTAAGGTAAATTTTAAAGTTAAGAGCGGTTGTAGCAAGTGCGATAATTGGTGTAATTTGCAAATAGATGAAGCTAGGAAATCAGGTCAGCTAATTTTAAAGAGATAATTGTGGAATTCACTGCACGCTAGCATAGAGGAGCGTTCCGTTGGTCCCTGGAATCACTATTTTTTAATGCACGATAAGTATTTTTTGACAATTTTATTTAAAAAAATTAAAATGTACATAAGTAATTGTGCCATATAATAAACAACATATATTTTTACAGATATGTATTGTTTATTGTAATGTGTATTTGTTGGGAAAATGACGAGTAATGTTTACTAACACTACTAGTTTTGCACTGTATTAAACATCAAAATCAGTTGTCTAACAACTTAGACAAGGGCTTCAGTGGTCACGACGAAAAACCAATCATGTTGCAATAAGAGGGCTCCTCCGTACAGCCTCCACGTTATTTTTCCTGAATACCAACATTTTATTTCATTAATACGTCCTTAAGAGGAGACTAAGGGTCTCCCCAAACTAGTCGACGCCGTTTCGGCAAATCGCGTACGGAAAAAGCTTTATGTCAACGCAATAAGAGCGAATAAGTCGTAAATCGGCTCGGCCCACGCGAAACGACGTCTTTCGACGGGAAAACGGCGTTTTGCCGTAAAGCTGTTCGCATTCGTACGACGCTGTTTGCAGCCTACCGCACACGTTCGCATTCATAAATCTCCTTATACCGCCGTACGGTGCCGGAAAGAGTTGAACGGCTCCGATCACGGCCGAGTACCTACGATAAGGACCGGTCAGAGCTGGCGGAAGCCGTTCAGCGTCTTCGACGGCCGAACATAGCTGACGACGGCCGAACAGAGCCGATGACGGTAAAAATGCTGGTAAGTCTTTTTTTCCATGCCCGTCTACGTAAAATATCCATCATCACAGGTTATTATATAATATGTAACAATTACCAAGGAAAATAATCTTACAGGTCTGTTCAATTTCAAACTCAGGTTGTTACTAACAACCAGTCTCCAAAAATGAGATTTACGATTGCCGATCACCCGCTGTCCTACATCTGTTCGTCGGACTCAACGGCTGTACGTGTGCTGTCTGACGTCTCGACGGCAGGACGGAGCACGGGAGAGCCGACCGTCGCTTTACAACTGTTGCGATAGCAAGTCGCAGGCGATCGGGCGTCTCTACGGCCGCAAGGAGGATGAGACTGCTAAACGCAGGTGTCCGACCGCGGAGACGGTCGATCGGCTAAATGCGAATAGTGTGGTGTAAAACACTCGGCGAAAGCCGACTCCGCGTCGACTGGTTTGGGGAGACCCTAACGCAAAGGGTGTAGCAGGATAGCCTAGGAAAAATTGCCCCCAGCGATTTTGGGCCGAAACTGTAATCAAACGATGCCTTTTGGGGAGGTTATACTCTGCACAAAGTTTCATCCCTCTGTTACCCCCTGGGGGTGAAAAACACCCGATTAACCCCAAAACTGTTTTAATTATTTTTTCCTAAACTATGAAAGTGACGAATTTCAAATTTCGTACAAATATTAATAAGACTAAAAGCTATGTGCTAAAAAAATATTAACCCCCTAACCATTGAAATTCTTGTAAAAAAAACAAAAATAAAAAAAGAATCAACCTGTATATCAAGTTTGGCTCATGGTACCACACCATTTTTTTTTTTCAAAAATGAACCAGTTTATATTCTACATGATACAAAAGTTTCATGGACCTACTCCAGAAGGAACATTGCGAAATTAATATGTATTGGCTCTTTGGTGCCTACTATTCATTGAACTCCCACTAAGAGCCTTGCATTATTAATAAACAATGGCTTGCGATCGGACCGCTGGCGCTGCTCGTGCCCGATTTGAAAAAGGTGGGGATAAAGAAGTATGAATCAAACTCATTTGTATTTATAAAAACATTTTTAGGGTTCCGTAGTCAACTAGGAACCCTTATAGTTTCGCCATGTCCGCCTGCCTGTCTGTCTGTCTGTCTGTCCGAGGCTTTGCTCCGTGATCGTTAGTGCTAAACCAATAAAGCCGACATAGTCGTACAATAAAATCTAAAAATTTAATTTTTTTGAGGGTACCTCCCCTACACGTAAAGTGGGGGTGAATTTTTGTTTTTTGCTTCATTCCTACAGTGTGGGATATCGTTGGAAAGGTATTTCAAAACTAATAGGGGTCTTCAACAAACATTTTTTGATTAAGTGAATATATTCGGAGATAATCGCTCCGAAAGAAAAAAAAAATAGTCCCCCCCCCCCCCTCTAACTTTTGAACCATAGGTCCAAAAAAAATTAAAAAAATCGTGGAAGTAGAGCTTAAGAAAGACATTAAATGAAAACTATAGCGGACATGATCAGTTTAGCTGTTTTTGAGTTATCGCAAAAAGTTTCCCCTTCATAGTAAAAAGACATACTTTAATTAGGTACTGATTATGCAAATTTGCCTATTTGTTTAACTCACGTGAAAGGTACCGTTTCATCCCTTGGTTAACAATTTACTATACTTTAAGCTCCAGTTTAGCTTATTGTGACGGAAGAGTAACTACGGAACCCTACACTGAGCGTGGCCCGACATGCTCTTGGCCGGTTTTTTTAAATTATTTTGTTTTTGGGTCCGAGACGTTGCGTATTAAGCATGATACGAGTATAATGATTAGTAGCTACGAAATAGTACGTTTATTTTAATTTCGCAATGTTCCTTCTGGAGTAGGTCCATGAAACTTTTATATAATATAGAATATAAATTGGTACATTTTTGAAAAAAAAAAATGGTGTGTGTACCATGAGCCAAACTTGAGATCCATGTACAAATGAGTTTGATTCATTCTTCTTTATCCCCACCTTTTTCAAATCGGGCACGAGCAGCGGTCCGATCGCAAGCCATTGTTTATTAATAATGCAATGCTCTTAGTGGGAGTTCAATGAATAGTACGCACCAAAGAGCCAATACATATTAATTTCGCAATGTTCCTTCTGGAGTAGGTCCATGAAACTTTTGCATCATGTAGAATATAAACTGGTTCATCTTTGAAAAAAAAAATGGTGTGGTACCATGAGCCAAACTTGATATACAGGTTGATTCTTTTTTTATTTTTGTTTTTTTTACAAGAATTTCAATGGTTAGGGGGTTAATATTTTTTTAGCACATAGCTTTTAGTCTTATTAATATTTGTACGAAATTTGAAATTCGTCACTTTCATAGTTTAGGAAAAAATAATTAAAACAGTTTTGGGGTTAATCGGGTTTTTTTCACCCCCAGGGGGTAACAGAGGGATGAAACTTTGTGCAGAGTATAACCTCCCCAAAAGGCATCGTTTGATTACAGTTTCGGCCCAAAATCGCTGGGGGCAATTTTTCCTAGGCTATCCTGCTACACCCTTTTAATTTCTGAGATGTTTTAATCAAAGGCAAATGCCATGAAAAAATTCACTCGAAATCTAGACCATATTTATGTGGGCAGGCTTTAAGAAAAACCGTAAAAGGTTAAAGTAGGCTTGATAGAAAAATATCAGGAAAACATGTCTAATTTTCATTTATTTTCAATTGTATAATATATCGTAACCATGCATACTGTAGCAGTATAATTTTAGTATTAAATAGCTAATGAATAATAATATAGCCGAGGGATTTGACTAGCAACATTTTAATCAGAATTATACTTTCAGTGTTATTGAGGTAAAACGTTAAGAGCCACGCAATCGCCAAATCTTCCGGCGCAATTTCGCGCAGCGCGCCGAATTTTTAGTTCCTTTCTAATTTCCTGACTTTACGCCCCCTCTTAACTGTCAGAATCAGAAAGGACTAATGATTCTAATATGTATGTAAGGCCTGTCCATGTTTCTAAATCATAAAATATAACTGATCGAAACGTCAGTAGAATAAAATGGATTGACTAGCTACATATTATATGTAATGGCTCACTTAATTTACCGGGTTACTTGCCTCTTGTCGGTATCGTAACGAGTACTTCGAGGAGAATACTTCGAAAGATCCTGGGCCCTGTCAGAAGAGAGGATGGCAGTTTTAGACTCCGCAAAAACGTTGAGATTGAAGATTTTGTGGCTACACCCAATATTGTCGGCGAAACAAAAGCTCACCGTCTCCGCTGGCTTGGCCACGTTTTGAGAATGGAGGAGGATCGCGGCGCTAAAAGGGAATACCTGGGACGCCCGGTAGGGCGGAGGCCTATCGGACGTCCCAGATATCGCAGGAGCGATGCTGTTGAAGCGGACTTGCGCAATCTCCAAGCCGATAACAGGCGGGAGATGGCACAGGATCGAGACAACTGGCGTGTACTCGTGTCGGAGGCCAAGACTCATTTTGGGTCGCTGCGCTATTAAGTAGTAGTAGTAGTAACTTGCCTACTATAATCGGTTACTTAAACAGTAAGTTTCTTTTAGTACCATGTTGTAACACAACAATACTATTGCCATGTAACTCTGTGTGAACGGGGACGAACTGAACATAGGTATAGGTAGATAGTGCTACTTGTATGTTTAGAAGCTCTATATTCCTATCGCTTTAGAGCATTTTGCAAGCCAGCGCTTAGTACGCGAGGCAAACCAACATCATCAATCTTCATTTCAATCATATGAACATCAGGTCAAGATAGTCCTGTTGCACGTGCTTCCTCTTAAGTGCGAAAAACTTACTATAAGTAGATGCGAGAGAGATTGGGGCAGGGCAAGTTCGACCTCCATACAGGTTCGATACATATATACTACAATTATATAAGTTACCCAAAGGACGTTTTTCTTCTGAAATCTAGATTCGTGGTAAATAACAAATTTAAATCAAATATCCGAGCCGAGAAACGGAAATTGCGATACAAACTTACAGAGGTTCAGAAATGAACCTTGGTTTAACCTTTCATCGACTAGAGCTTGTTTTTTTTCGATTAGCCCTAATGATGAACTAGACCTTCTGTTTACGCCGTACAGCAGTTATGCTCTATATGTAGAACGTACGGCATCAACAGACATATACGAGAAACAAGGCGTTACAATTGATTCGGATCCCGACAACACTTTAAATTGATTCGCTTGAGTCGAATGCTCGTCTGCCCTCGGTAAGCAACAGAATGTACAGTCCAGGTATAAAGCTCTATTATGCTCGTATGAAACCGCTACGCTTTTAATGCCTTTTTCTACTCAAGAGAACACACCCATAGTTAGGTGCAGCTACGTGTACGAGTTGATTATAAGTGATGACGTAATGATATGACAAACGGATGCGAATCAGCCGATTGAAAAAGGTGGGTGTGCGTGAGAAGCGCCATTACTTATTTAAGTATGCTAGATTAGAGTGGGCTAAATGATAATCAATAGATATTTAGCATGTACAAGCACATTTATAATGAGTCATTGTATAAATGTAGGTATTTATTGGGTTATTCTAAGTAGCTCTGTACACAGAACATAGTTCGTTCTTCCAAGACAAATGAAGTTCATACGAGGCTCGTACTTAACACATTCGGTATACAAACACACAAAAGACTGTACAGTTGTAATTAATTTGCGAAGAAAACCGCCACGTTACAGAGTGGCAAAAAGATCTTTGTGAGTTCTTACCTCGTATTCCCCGGGCTGAGCTGACCAGTGAAGCATTGGCCCCGATTATTCGTAACAACAATTATATATATAATTGAAGAGAGCTAAATTAACAAAGTATAACATGATGCTCGAGCGCATCCAATGTAAATTTGCTAGACATTTTTACAAAAGGTATTATGGATACTACCCGTCCTTATTTCCCTCATCCTTTGTATTGGGAATGGTGGGGTTGGAGTCTCTCGAGCTAAGGCGTAAGCAAACGCTTGCCATTCACTACTGTCTTCTATGAAATCATATTGACAACCTATCCGTTCTGGAGCGTATGCGTATTTTTACCCCAGACAACTATATAGCTGCAGTAGGGCGTAGAGCACGTAGAACCTGAAACAAATGTCCGCACCTCTCACGGTTCAAACGCCCCCAACGTACCGAGAAATATAATTACTAAATAAATCCATAGCTACAGTCAAAACCGCAGACATATTCGCAAACAAGTGGCCATCTTGACAACGTAGCATTAGATTTTTTAAATTTCTACCTATGTAACGTAGTAATGTAAAAAAAAAATTAACAGTATAACTGTGTCTGTTTGAATAAAGAATAATCCGGATGTACGAGTACTTGGTAAGCGATTGGACTAACAGGCCTTGTTCGACTTAAAGAGAAAATGCTTGCAAATATCCCAGGAAAACTTTCTGGACGAATAATAGCGTTCGCTAATACTTTGCTTCTCGTTAAATCTATAAAGCTCTCCTAATATTCTGTTTTAGGGTCTTGAAAAAGTGGTTGTTAAAATATAATTATGAGCGGCGAAATGATATTTCAAGTTGGTTACAAATTAACAAAATATTTAAAATAACTTGATAATACTATCTTGATACCTGTACATCCTATAAACGGTAGAAAACTTAATTAGTTGATTCTGGTGAACACAAGGACAAGACTGCAGTTTATAGCGGAGATATAGGACAAAGACATAAAATAGAAGAGCGTTATTGGAAAGAGCTTTGCTTGAGACATTGTACACTTCTCTGTTCTTACAGTATCAACTAATGAAGAGTACGCTATTAAAAATGTAGGATCTTATGTTTAGTTCACATTGCAGGATAGTGGATGGGACAGGAACTTTTAGTTAAAAAAATGGCTTTTCGATAGATATCTATCTCTCATGTGCGGATATACTCCTATCCTATGCCATGATGCCTCTGTCAGTGTTCACAAAACACAAACGAAAACTGGGCACCACAATTCGCTCTGTTGTGAGCTTTCTCTTGTAGATTCGCTTCGAAGTTTAGACATGCAAGTACATTACAGAATATTATACGTACATTACGTATAGTTATCACCAACAGGTTCGATAAACGTAGCCGTGTTTACACCTTACTTTTATGTGATACGGTTCATATAGGTAACTCAACGTATTAAGTTCTTGTCTCAAATGTACAATCAAGGAGGTAAAGGATTATGAAAGCCGTTGGCGCATGTTACATTTTAGAAATGTACAATAATACAATAGGCAACAGGAGCACAAAATAAATAATAAACAGAAGGTCCATTCTCGCCGTTCTTGAAAATACATACCTCAACTTGCCCGACTCACTAGGGTTGCTTCTGTATTAATTTCGAATTTTAAAAAGGGGTAGGTAATATAAGATTACAGACATACATACATCAATTCGTTTATACATACATCTTATCATGTTTACATTCTTTAATAGAGACTGCATTTTGACGTCCATGACAGTAGGTACCTACGTAGCGGAGGGGACGTCAAGTGAGCAACGCGCGCACAGCCCGACTAAGCTCTGCCCGAGAGTGCCCGAGAACGCTTGTAAATGTAACGTCTGTGTGCGTAAATGTCTCATCTGTGTGCGTGCGGCGAAAATGGCACTTTGTACTGAGCGGACTCTGCTCCGGCGCGCGCCGCCGCTATTTACTTTGTGACAGAAGTGACAGAACACGACAATCCGAACAATGGCGTCGTAAAATATTTTACAACTTTACCTATAAATGCGGCATTGGATTGGATTATGTGATGAGCTACTGAAGAAAAGTGAACGGTGTTATGCTAGTTGTATACAGCCATCAGCCATGTAATAAATTCGAATCTAACCAGGATGGGCCGGTCGGAAAATAAATAAATTAGCTTCGCAAATCCATACAATGCTTCATGTTGTGCAGTCGGTGCCCTAACCTAACATAAGTACATACACTTTTCTATACAGCTAGTATGACGTCGTGGGTATTTAAATTGGGGCACTTACTGTACAATGTATCTAATAGAAATCGAATATAGAAAACCTGCATTTGTCAATGGATGGAAAATACTGAATACACTAGATACCACGGAAAACAGAAGAAAAGAAAACGAATCTGGACATACGGTTTAAATTTAAAGTTTTTCTTTCTGGATATCTACGTATTTCTTCTACATCTAATATGAGTACCATAAAGGCTCGCGTGTGATCGGTCTTAAGGCGATGCCGATGGATTGTTGCTGGAAAGTAAATTGGTTGCCGGAAGCGGTCGCGAGCTTGAAGGGAAGAATTGACGGAAGTGCGCGGAACGACGGACGTTGACATTTAACGGGAAAGAGCGTCCGGCAAGTATAAGAAAAAAAAACAAATAATGGCACCTTGATGTTCTGAGACTATTGGCCCACTAGGAGGACGTTTAGTACGGCGGATTATTATCATTCTAAATTAATAGAGCAGTCTCCGACCACACTAAAGGAGAGCAGTTAGCAACCTGAAAACTTTCCTAAGCTTCGTGGATGAGCTGGAGTGGTTAGAGTAGCGCTACCTCGTTTTTCACACAAAATAGGCACATCGTTGGTTCGAGAATATCAAATACCAAACCATATCAACGAAGAAGCAAGAAATACAAAGCAACGGCTTCGATTTCAAGACTTGAGCTTAAGGATGCGCTCAAAGACAAATGTGTAGCAGTGGTTCAAATTGAATCCACAACTCTCAGGAAAATTCGAGTTTTATTGGATCTGTTTCCGATATGATTTATACTGATCTGTCAGTGTCAAAAGTGACATTACTTCAACCAAAAAAGTACTGAAACTAGAATTGGCCTGTTTGTTTACGTCGGTATTTTTCGGTATTTACTCTGCTCAGTTAGCTGATCCGTAAGTTTGACGTAATTATCTTTCGTTATTATAAAGAATGCGTGTTTTGATAAGGTTGTCCTTGAACTAAAAGTTAATGATAAATATTTAAAAAAAAACACATACATTTCGTGCTTGAGTCCGAGAACCTTATTGGTATGTTTAATAGACATGTGCCTGAACCACTCCGCTACCATAACTGACCATTAACCATTCTCCGTGAATGTACGTTCAATTGTCTTGCAGCAACGGCGTCGTGCTCGATTAAATCAGTCATAATTTGTTGATGGTATCGGATCGGATTCTATAGAAGACAATACATCATCGATCACAGCAAATTATCTGTGTTCAACAATGATTATCCTATTTAAGAGCTAGCCACTTATGGCTCAGTACCTAGCAATAGTCCACGTGATTAAATGAGCACAATAGAAGAATTATACCAGTACGTGGGACAAACTGAAAGTTTTTAGAATAAAGAAAACTGTACTACTTAATTAGGCCGTACTCTTTATTTTAATTCTGATCACGCATACAAATGTTAATTAGGATAGGATCACCCTGAAACGCACACGGCTTTTTCTCCGTAAGCCCTTTTTATGGCGACTCTGGGTCCTCAGAAATTTTGTATGAACTTCATGAGGGTACCTAGTCTAGATTAAAGATTTTTATAGATATATTCGTGGACCAAGTTTGGTAGGAATTACAAAAAAGGTTTAATAGTGGATGCTTTTAGGTTACGGTGGTATTCGTGGTATTCTTAGTCAGTGTACTGGTAATGACTTGTATTGTGTTATTTGTATTGCAACGTGTGAATTGATGATGGTATACGAATCATCATAACAATATTATCGAGTTTTTCACGTAAGTCGTCAATGAGATTTTACAAGACAATTATACGGAAATCTACATGAGGAGTTTATAAGTACGGTAGTTGCGGGAGTACAACTGTTAAATTAAGTCTACAAATTTAAAACTGTTTTATTACCTAATTTTAACTGTATAAGATGAGGGGAACACATCCGACTAGAGAGAATTGTCTTTATAGCCCTTTATCAAAGAAGATGTCAGTAAGGTTATCACTTCGCTCATCTATTGTCTCCAATTAAAAACAATGCACGATAAAATGAAGTAAAACTTTTTTTAATTACCTGTAGATTCCTATGAAATAAAAATAAGATATTAAATATTATTAAAAATGATGCTAAAAAATTAGTACTTCATAAAAAAATACGGGATCATGTATGGGAATATTTTACCGTGTACAGTCTTTGGAACGATTACTTTGGTTAATCGAACGTTTCACTGGAATCGATCCAATGTAATGTAACTTGTAAGCTGTTTGCTTCCGCTGCTTGTACCATGTAAGGGGAGTTACATTTTTATACGAATAAGTGTCGCTGTTAGTACTTCCGAATGAATCCTTCATTTTAAATCTGGTGTCGCCGGGTGCATTCATTTGTAGACTTTTACTTTAGTGTTGATAGTTTTAATTTATTTATTTTTAGGCCAAATTTTAGTTTATTTTAAGGTATTGTAATTGTAAATTATTATTTGTGAAATACTTTTACCACCATTAATTATACTTAGTATAAATACTACTGGTCAAATAAGAAAAAACATGGATAACCTATAACAAAACATTATTTCTGATTGCAGAACAGAAATATTTTAGGTAAATTCATTTTGGATAGGAATGTTTAGTACCATAATATTTACAAAATAATCGAATACAAGATTTCGAGGTTTATTATCAAATTAACGACTACGACAGCTGTAAAACTATTAGTAACATTGTCCGCGCATGATTGAGAAAAATACGTACTTATGGGTAGCCAAGGCATTACGTTTTACGACTTGTACGTGTTTGTGATTCATAGCGTTTATATTATAATTGTAATACAGGGGATGAGGAAAACAGCCTTTATCGCTAGTCACTGTGCAAAGATAAAGTTTCTTAGCAAATTTCGTGGTAAATATACTGAATCAGCCAACCACTTCTAAGGAATGTCTTTACCCTGCAAAGGCCATAAGCCACTGAATATGAAATATGTTATAGGAAGGCAATGTCTCTGATACAAAGATGCAAATACATATTCGAACGCCTTTGAAAAACGTAGTGGATACTCGTACTGTGGCAAAAATCGTGACTCTGTTTTATTCCATCAAAACGTAATCAAGCTAAGTAAACACAACTGTGAAAATGATTATGTAGTTTGTATGTTTTTATGACTCATCATTTAAACATTATGGCACGTTCTGGATTCATTAATTTCAATATCACGCAACAGGACAGATGACGTCTCATATACAATGTCATAACATAGGTAACATAACCTTAGGCGATTTAGAGGGGGGACGTAAGTAATATCACAAAGATGCGATTATTTACAAATGTCTTCGAAATTATGACGTTTACAATAATACTTCCACAGGGCACAGTCTACGCTATCATATACGGTACAAAGTTTGCTTAAAGGGACTCCAGTACCGTTGTAGGTACATGTAAACCTTTCAAAAAAGATTTTTTGAAAAATAAAATCTAAAACAAAACTTGTATTTATTTTTTCCTTTAGATTCTTACGTAATACAGGAGGAGGAATCTTATATAGGGTTGGAGGGGGTCAAAACTGGCAAAAATAAATGCATATAGAATGGAGCCTTATCACAATATAATATAATGACTGAGTAACTACATCAAAATATCAAAAGCTTTAGAGCGACAAAGTGGTAGGTAACCGATAACGATGGCTAATAGAAATGCAATGATTTGCAATATTCCATAGGGCACAGTCTACGCTATCATATACGGTACAAAGTTTGCTTAAAGGGACTCCAGTACCGTTGTAGGTACATATAAACCTTTCAAAAAAGATTTTTTGAAAAATAAAATCTAAAACAAAACTTGTATTTATTTTTTCCTTTAGATTCTTACGTAATACAGGAGGAGGAATCTTATATAGGGTTGGAGGGGGTCAAAACTGGCAAAAATAAATGCATAAATGAATGGAGCCTTATCACAATAATATAATGACTGAGTAACTACATCAAAATATCAAAAGCTTTAGAGCGACAAAGTGGTAGGTAACCGATAACGATGGCTAATAGAAATGCAATGATTTGCAATATATGTAATTCCAACATACTTTCTTTCACGTTTGACGAACGTTGGGAATTCCGAGCGAAAATAGATGGCAAATGTATGATGCGGACGTGCTGCCAAATAATTGGAATATCGGTGTGGGCATTGACATTCTTTATTGAAACAAAAAACTATGAAGACGAAAGATTTACAAGCGTCCTTCAGTGTCAGTTATTGTTTAATTACGTCTTTTCGTTCCTATCAAGATGGTTTAAATTTCAAAACAGAGTATGTAGGAAATGTCTAAAAAATAAGCCTGGGAAATATATTCATTAGATGTAGGTTTCAGTGACACGGTAATGTTGAAATATTACCAGTTTTATAGTTAAAACGGGATCTCTTAGGATTCCTCTCGAGATTTCGACCTTTGCTCTGCTCAGATTGTAATATACCTAACCTAAATGACATGCATAAAAACTTCTCAAGAAGTCCGCAAACTTTCTCAACATTACCTAAAAGTTGAGGAGGCTTACGGTACATACGTTAAAATCTGACATCTAGTTTTTTTTTTATTTAACTTCTGTTTATTTCAACTGAAAAGATGAAGGAATATCACTATGATGCTCTTATCTACGATAACTACCAAGATGCTCGGCAGGACATAGTTTGTTTTTGTATTAGAAGGCTGCATTGATAAAGCTCTCTTCAAGGCAAACACGTGTTGTAAGTACATTGCAATTAGCGCATACGTGACTCATCAATGATTCGCGCACAATATGCTATCTGTGTTATCTTGGCAGCGGGAGTTCGGTATATAAAACGAAGATTAAGTGATCATTAGTCGACTTTATCACATTGTAATAAGGTTATACTTTCTGCAAAGGGTGTGCGTCGTAGCAGGAAAACTTCCGTACGTTACGTCTTTTTGAAGCTGTTGAGATGCGTCGCAGAAAAATTGAAGACTGTTTTTATTAGTCCGGCGTCTAATGGCGATCTCGAGTAGTTGCTTTTTGATTCATTTTCGCTCTTTTAGGTGTGTGAAGTATAAGGATGAGTAAATTGTTTTAAACGTAAATCAAATTACATATAGGTACGTACATGTAGGTATGTGATCGCATTTAATCTTCAACATTATACGCCCATTTCAGGGGAAGTCGAGCAAAAAGAGGGATTTAGATTGAATTTAAAATTGGTTTCATTTCGACTCAAGTATCAAGCATTCACAAAGTCTGTCTAATATATTTGGATAGAAAAACTCCGGATCCAATTCAATATACTAGGCGTAAAATTGTGGCTTGGAGATAAAGTATCAGCAATCATTAGCGGGATGATGATTAGCGGGACGCAGCTCCCGCGGTGCGGATAAATAAACGGAAGATTAATTGAAGCAATTACGCAGGTACGTCAAAAATAAAAACATGGCCGACTGACAACTTCAAAAATAGCTAGGCCTTATTTTATTTAGGGCCTAGTTAACTTGAATTTGTAACCAGAAAGTCTTTTTTTGTATGATGATAATACAGAATAATGAATAAGATGTCTTATCCGCTCCGCTGGTGCAGAAGGTTAAGGATATCAGAGGCTAAATCTAGAGTATGAATTTATAAGAGTACCATTAAGATTGAGAGAGCATGCCCTTGACACGTGAGACAAATTGGCTTAAGGATAGAATAGGGACACCTGTCCCACGATACGTGTCGCTAGCGACGTCGGGTGAAGTGCCGCGACGTGGCCGGAATTCGCTCGACATGTAGGGCGACATCATATGTAAGGCACGCAATGTCGCCCGACATGTCGAAATACGGCTGTACGGCAACGTCACGGTACTTCACCCGACGTCGCTGGCAACACGTGTCGTGGGACGGTTGTCCCTAGTCTATCCATGACTTTAATATCTAAATGAGCCACACGGAACCAGATTCACCATATAGAAATCCAAATATACGTTTTAATATTTGAGGGGTTCTATCGATTGCGGTTGAGTATTCCTCGTTAGAAATCAGTTTTAACAAAAAATAACCATACAAATGGGTTCAAGCTCTAATAAAATACTGTTTCTGAAGTCATCGAATAGATGACTGATGATTTAAAAACTTAAATAAGTAGATATTATGTAAAGTAAAATTGTGAATATCCTTTGGCTTTGGAAGTAAGCTGATGTTGACAACCAGATCAACTATCTAAATTGCTCGTAGTCCTAAAATATTTCGGAGGCTATAAATTATTCGGTTCACCGAAGAAGCATCCAACAACAACAAAAGATGCGATAAAAGATATATGATAGGACGACATTTTTATAAATAGTTATTGCGGGGAAATAAACGACGAAGTGATTAATACACTTATTAATAGATCGTTAATTACGAAGGTACATTAAATTATAAGAGTAAGATATCTAACGGGTAACGGATATTGTGGTTTGGTTAGTTAGCGTCAGTATTTTCTATGATTATTAGCGATAAAACAACACAAAGGACAAGAGATAAAACATTTGCAGCTAGAAAGGACATATTAAACGAGATTTATCTTTATTCTAAAAACTTTGTATTTTTCTCCTGACCTTGTGCTTCACTTTATACTTATGTATGCGCGTTTATGATTTTCGCTGACAGGTTATCATTATCATTTCAGTCACTGTCTTATTAAATAGTTGCTGCTATACAAAAAAACAATGAATATTTACAATACATCACTGCTGTATTCAGTGCAGCATATAACGACAATATATCATTACAATACATCATCAACTTATTTCTTTACGCGTATTCTGCATGATGTCTACGTGCGAGGTGCCAGGGAACAACAGAGGGGGCAGGAGCTCGAACTCGGGCTTTATGCCAAGTTGAAGCGCCACTGCATCTCACGTCGACTATTCCACATTTGCCGTCGGATAATCCTTATCACGAACACATAAAGTACATTTTAAAAGTTTCTAGCGGTGTGAGTAACATAGTTGTCGCGTAGTGTGAATGTCTCGCGCGTAGTCTAGGGTTTTTAATGTGAAGCATCTCAAAGTCCAGCTCGCAGGAATTCGCGCGAAATTGTAGTGCCGTACCGTGGGAAATAATGTATATTTAGTTTCCTCTTATCCTGCGGGAGCTTGCGAGAATGTGACACAGTGTTGTGTTACAGATAATGGGTATGAGGAAAATTAACACCTCTTTTGATTTTCTCTTGGCATCGATTGGAATTGCTTTTGAGTAATATAGTCGAGCATTATTTAGGTATGTGATTGTGATTATGCCAATATACGATCAAACAATTTGATCTGCTTCTGCTCTTACTGTATAAGAAATTTGTAATATAATTAGTTTACTAATAATATTACCAGTATCAGTTTTGTTTTTGTTTTGGTAAAAGTTAAGTTTGCTCAGAACATTAAGTGAAAACGCGGCTTAACTTTATGTCGTGCCCGGTGCCCGAACCAAGTTAAGAAAAATTGCATTATTTAATGAAAACAGCCGTTTTCGCAAAAGATAATGGTGAGGTTATTTACAATGGGACAACTGGTGACGTGTTTTGCACGTCCGCGCAATTATAACAAAACATTCTAGAAATTAAGGAACAAGAGAGTCACCTATTAATATTGAGTACAAAACATCTGAATCTGACCCAATCTTATTTGAAGAGCCATAAGAGAGCGTCATATATTTTTGCGCGTTTCGTGGATCGATTGAAATTGTATAAATCGTACTTCAATCAGTATTATCAATAACGTACCTATATTAAACGTAAGTACAGTCATCTATAAGGTACAAACGCGAAAAATCTAACTATATTTATAAACTGAAATAAATGTCATATACTAAAAAAAAATTACCAAGGCCGCCAGTGCCCCAGGCTGGAACCGAACCAGCGCCCTCTGCTATCGCGGCAGGTGCCCGAGTCACTCGGCCACCGGGGTCACGGTGGCATAGGTCGAATTTTTCCAAATACATGTGTATATGCAATTATGCATTTCTTACTGAAGGCTTGCTTCAATTTTATTTGTTGTTTTGTTCCTTAAGAGCATATACTTTTGTAACGTGCAGTGTGTCAAGGGCAGATGACTGTATACTGTACATCTCATTGACAATTGCGATGGATCGTCTCGGGAACGTCTAAGGGCTCAGAACCATCTTAGGATCGTATTAAAACGACTGATTCATCTTTGTTGACCTGTTGACTACTTCTCTGCGTCTGATATTCACAGCTAAATTGATGATTCAGTTTAATACACTTACACGCTGGCGGTGCCAACAATGCAACTAGATTGTTCTCTACCGATATATCTCTTTAGCTAAGGAATATAAGTCTTTAGGTAAGGAACTGGTGCTAATTTCGAGTAATTTCCTTACTGCTGATGATTGCAGCTTCGAATGAAGCGATGCAAAAGGTCTGAGAGAGCTGTGACTTCGGCATCGAGTTTTTCGGACTCATGACTGAGACTGCATTCTATTGGTCGCCTACCATCTGTCTGTTATTATTGGTTGTATACTATTCATTGTATACTACTTACTAAAACTAAGATCAATGATCAATGCTATCGAATCTTATTAATTATTATAAGCCTCCAGTGTCAAGGTAATATTTTGCCAAAGCAATATGTGTGGCGGAGTATGAGCGGTTTTGAACTCTGTAAGCTTTCGTAATGACTGTGATAGAATGACATGACTTTCGGCGACCTCGACCTGCACTAACTGCTGCCATTATCGACTACAATAATCGATATGGCTTTAAAAAGGTGTACAGAATATTGACACTTAATATTCTCCATGACCCGAATCTCGAATAAAATGATCAAACTGACGTTATTTTCGCCAGAGCGTTTGTTTTTAATTTCTAGTAAACATAAAAATATGTGCGTATGAGTCAGTCCCGCCCACCTGCGCACGATGAGACAATGTACGCAAGCTCTAAATGCGTAGGCACGAAACTGCAAGCGTATTGCAGTATTTGCAGTCCTTGTCACGGTTAATATATACAGTACTCTACATTTTTTTTTTTTTTTTATGGAGGATAGGCAGGCGTTTGACCACGATCACACCTGATGGTAAGTGATGATGCGGTCTACGGTGGAGCACGCTTGCCTATGAGATACCTATTTACTCTAGCCTTGAAGAGATTTAGATTGTACTCATACGGAAACACAGACTCGGGCAGGGCATTCCACTCCTTGGCAGTTCGCATAAGGAATGTTGAAGCGAAACGCTTCGTGCGTATTTGTGGAATACCTACCATGAAGCGATGCCGAAGTGCCGATTGTCTGGTAGTCCGATGGTGAAATGGGGACGGAGGAATAAGGTTGTGCAATTCCTCAGCACACTCTCCGAAATGTATCCTATAAAAGATCGTTAGGCTGGCAACCTTGCGTCGATGCTCCAGACTTTGAAGTCGAGCATTCGTCAGATCGTCGTCATTAATAATTCTCTTGGCCCTCCTCTCGACTGACTCGAGCGCCTCAAGCTGGTATTTGGCTGAATCATCCCACAGATGAGAACAGTATTCCACACACGATCGGACTTGTGCTTGGTAAAGGTCGAGCAGCTGCCTAGGTGTAAAATACTGCCTCACCTTGTTGAGGATGCCCAGCTTTTTTGCTGCTAACTGTGCTTTCGACTCGATGTGCGGGCCGAAGTTGAGTTTCGAAGTCAGCGAGATTCCGAGAAGCTCAAGATGGTCGGTTATCGGAAGGGATACATTTCGGAAAGTAGGAGTCAGATGGGATGGACTCCGTTTAGCGGAGATAAGACACGCCTGGGTCTTACTAGCATTGAACGAGACCAAATTGGCTTCACCCCAATCGGACACTGCCTTCAGTGACACGTTCATGCGTTCGACCATAGCCTCTCTGAGTGACTGTATTTGGGCTCCACTAGCTCGTGAATTGGGTATGTATGTATGTACACAATTTATACAAACAAAAACATTTTCAGTTCTGGTAGTAATGAAACGCCCGAAACGGCCAAGCCACATAGTCCACGTCTTGGCAACATTTTAGATGTACGAGTAAATGTTTTTGGTGGGATTAGACTTCTTTTTCTAAGTTGCTTATGACAGTACTTTTTTTATAATTTTCTTAAATTTTCTTTCTTTTTTTGGGTTTTTACACATTAGTGTGCCCTTTTTCATAGCCCACTTTCTAACCTTGCATCTCAGATCTATTATTTTATCTAATTTAAAGGGTGGGGGTGATTTACTAAAATTCCTGAAACTTCCATCCCCTAGTTTAAGGGGTAGGGGGGTAAGAGTTCCATGTTTTAGGATTTTTTTGTTTGTGTACTAAAACTAGCTTACATACCAAATTTCAGTTTTCTAGGACTTCAGAAAGTACACTAAGAATTTTGATGATCTTCAGTGAGTGACTCGGTGACGAAATCGGAGTTTTTTAGATAGATATCAATAAAATCTAAAGTATAAGAGCTATGCAATTGGAACGTTTTATGTTTAATAAGTCCACTATTGATATCCTATTCCGGAAATGTTGTTTATCTGAGGTAACGGGTGATAACAAAAAAATGGGAATTATTTCAGAGCTGTGAAAAAATACTCATATAACTTTTTACGATACTTTGTTATTATTAAGCAATGATATTTATGATAATTATTTACAATAAAATTAATGGATGTTAGAATAGGGCCCGTGGTCAGTAGTTTTTCACGTAGTTTAGATATAAAGTTCGAATAAGACCTTTGGACACCGTTTTTGTCCATTTTCGGAACACAAGTCTTAGTCATTTTTATTAGTTGGGAACGATTTTCAGCTCTCCAATTATTTTTAGACACTCAACTAGTCAAATAGCCAAAAAAACTATCAATCAGCCGACATTGTGGAAGGTTTGAGGGATTTCGGACTTACTTACATACAAATGATATGTTATCGGAGTCTTAGAATTGTAATGTATGTCTGCTCAAACTTGTCCATAATACATGTATTTGATATTTCCTGGTATTGTAGAATTATTGCTAGCATAGTATCAACCATTTCCAGGTATATCAGTTTTGCCAAAAGTAAATTAACTTTCATCATCCAAACTGAATGATTTCCCTTTGCAATTTTGAGTCATATAGCGACACAGACCATTATGGTAGATTTTTACTGATCAGTGTATTCCGGGGCTCTTATCTTCTAGTAGCATTCCAGACCTATCTTTTTTTTATGATCGACAAATATACGGTTGGTAACACTTAAAAAATTTGGGGACATCTCGTTGGCTCATGGAATTCATATAATTAAAAGTGCTTTGGAGTCAATTCAGGCTTGCCTTGGTTATTATCTTCGCTGGCCAGCCACTACCACTTTTGCGATTTATAGTCAAGGGTGTCTGTGAACCTAGCATATCAAGTGCTAGCATCTCAAGTTTTCTTGAGAGTTCTAGTAGCATCCCTAATAGTTCTATAGTTCTAGGTAGTTTTTTTTAATAGTTCTACTTATTTACGCGAAAAAAATGAAAATTGAAAATGAGATGCTAACTTCCCATTTTGACACACTAGCATCCCAGCCGTTATCCACTCCACAGCCTCAAAATAGCATTTAAATGGAAGCTAGTAACATTTCTAGGCGATCTATAATGAGTTCTAGTCAAAACTGTAAAAAAATTTTTTTTCATATATGTATGGGATACGAACATCAAACAAAATTGTAGGTTTCTTCTAACTAAAACTAAGTTCGAGCTGAAATCCAAGGTTTGACAGCCAGCATCTCAGGAGTTCTGGATAGCCAGCTCCCTAGTGCATTAGAATACATACAGTTCTATCTTCTAGAACGAAATTTGACAGAGTTTTGATAGAAATTGTCCGAAAATAGTCTTGAAATCCAGTAAATGCTAAGCTCTGAGCATTGCATCCCAGCCGATGCAGATCTAATACCCAGCATATCAGCAGTTCTAGATAGCCCGCTCCCTAATGCATTAGAAAACACACAGTTTTATCTTCTAGAATGAAAATTGAAAAAGTTCCGAAGGATTTTTGTTCGAAATAGTCTAAAAATCGAGTAAATGTTAAGTTTTGAGCTAGCATCCCAGCGAAAGCTGGTCTGATACATATCATCTCAGGAGTTCTAGATAGACAGCTTTCTAGTGCACTAGAATATACAGAGTTTTATCTTCTAGAACGAAATTTCACCGTTTTTTGACAGACTTAGTCCGATACTACTCTGAAATTCGTGAAATTGCTAAGTTCTGGGCTTAGCATCCCAACGAATGCAAGTTTAATACCCAGGATCTCAGCAGTTTTGGATAGCTAGCTCCCCAGTTCATTAGCATCCACAGAGTTCTATCTTCTAGAACGAAATTTAGCAGAGTTTTGATAGACTATGTCCGAAAATAGTATCGATATCGAGATATTGCAAAGTTCTGAGCTTAGCATCCCAGCCAATGCAGGTCTGGTACCCGGCATCTCAGCAGTTCTGGATAGCCAACTCCCTAGTGAACTAAAATACACACAGTTCTATCTTCTAGAACAAAGTTTGGCAGAGTTTTGAAAGACTATGTCCGATAATGGTATCGAAATCGATGTAATGCTAAGTTTTGAGCTTAGCATCCCAACGAAAGCTAGTCTGATACCTAGCATCTCAGAAGTTCTAGATAGACAGCTTCTTAGTGCACTAGAATTCACACAGTTTTATCTTCTAGAACGAAATTTGGCAGAGTTTTGATGGATTATGTCCGAAAATAGTATCAATATCGAGATATTGCAAAGTTTTGGGCTCAGCATCCCAGCCAATGCAGGTCTGGTACCCGGCATCTCAGAAGTTCTGGATAGCCAGCTCCTTAGTGAACCAAAATACACACAGTTCTATCTTCTAGAACGAAATTTGGCAGAGTTTTGATGCATTATGTTCGAAAATAGTATCAATATCGAGATATTGCAAAGTTTTGGGCTCAGCATCCCAGCCAATGCAGGTCTGGTACCCGGCATCTCAGGAGTTCTGGATAGCCAGCTCCTTAGTGAACCAAAATACACACAGTTCTATCTTCTAGAACGAAATTTCACCGTGTTTTGACAGACTTAGTCCGATACTACTCTGAAATTCGTGAAATTGCTAAGTTCTGGGCTTAGCATCCCAGAGAATGCATGTCTAATACCCAGGATCTCAGCAGTTCTAGATAGCCAGCTCCCTAGTTCATTACTATCCACACAGTTCTGTCTTCTAGAACGAAATTTGGTAGAGTTTTGATAGACTATGTCCGAAAATAGTATCGATATCAAGATATTGCAAAGTTCTGAGCTTAGCATCCCAGCCAATGCAGGTCTGGTACCTGGCATCTCAGCAGTTCTGGGTAGCCAGCTCCCTAATGAACTAAAATACACACAGTTCTATCTTCTAGAACTAAATTTGGCCTAGTTTTGGAAGATTGTCCGATATAGGTATCGAAATCGAGGTAATACTAAGTTCGGAGCTTAGCATCCCAGTGAAAGCTAGTCTGATACCTAGCATCTCAGGAGTTCTATATAGCCAGTTTCCTAATGCACTAGAATACACACAGTTTTATCTTCTAGAACAAAATTTCACCGTGTTTTGACAGACATAGTCCAAAATGACTCGGAAAATAATGAAATTGCTTAGTTTTTGAGCCAGCATCCCAGCCAGTGCTGGTCTGATACCCAGCATACCAGCAGTTCTAGATAGCCAGCTTCCTAGTGAACTAGAATACACACAGTTTTATCTTCTAGAACGAAATTTCACCGTGTTTTGACAGACTTAGTCCGATACTACTCTGAAATTCGTGAAATTGCTAAGTTCTGGGCTTAGCATCCCAGCGAATGCAAGTCTAATACACAGGACCTCAGCAGTTCTAGATAGTCAACTCCCTAGTATATTAGCATCCACACAGTTCTGTCTTCTAGAACGAAATTTGGCAGAGTTTTGATAGACTATGTCCGAAAATGGTATAGAAGTCGAGGTAATTCAATTCAATTCAAATATACTTTATTCATGTAGGCCTAGCAACAAGCACTTATGAATAGTAAGATAGTATTACATATAATTATCTTAAGCTAATTATCAGAGCAATTTATTGATGTTGTAAATATTATTTCATATATAATACTAATGAATATAATTCATAGATCAAATTTAATACTAAAAATTTCACAAAATATAGTCATACAAAAAAAAATGTATAAAAAATACTAGTCTAGATTGTCTCTAGAATAAATTCTAAATGTCAAAAATTTTTTAATAAAAACAACAAAGGATATACATGCATTGGAATATCCATTTCATCATCATTATTCAAATATAATAAATAATTAATCATTTCGAATCACAATTGTTCAAATCCCACGTTGTTTTATCATTCATGTAGTCTTGTGTGGTATAATAAGCTTTAGAAATAAGTTTACGCTTTACATGATTCTTAAACTTATTAATTGATAACTCAGTAATATGGTTTGGAAGTTTATTATAAAATCTCACACAATTACCCATGAATGATTTTTTAATTTTATGGAGCCGAGTGAATGCTAAGTTCTGAGCTTAGCATCCCAGCGAATGCAAGTCTAATACCCAAAATCTCTGCAGTTCTAGATAGATAGCTCCCTAGTTCATTACTATCCACACAGTTCTGTCTTCTAGAACGAAATTTGGCAGAGTTTTGATAGACTATGTCCGAAAATAGTATCGATATCGAGGTAATGCGAAGTTCTGAGCGTAGCATCCCAGCCAATGCAGGTCTGGTACCCGGCATCTCAGCAGTTCTGGATAGCCAGCTCCCTAGTGAACTAAAATACACACAGTTCTATCTTCTAGAACTAAATTTGGCCGAGTTTTGGAATACTATATCTGAAAATGGTATAGAAATCGAGGTAATGCTAAGTTCTGAGCTTAGCATCCCAGCGAAAGCTGGTCTGACACCTAGCATCTCAGAAGTTCTAGATAGCCAGCTTCCTAAAGCACTTGAATACACACAGTTCTGTCTTCTAGAACGAAATTTGGCAGAGTTTTGATAGACTATGTCCGCAAAATAGTATCGATATCGAGGTAATGCTAAGTTCTGAGCTTAGCATCCCAGCCAATGCAGGTCTGGTACCCGGCATCTCAGCAGTTCTGGATAGCCAGCTCCCTAGTGAACTAAAATACACACAGTTCTATCTTGTAGAACTAAATTTGGCCGAGTTTTGGAGGACTGTCCGATATAGGAATCGAAATCGAGGTAATACTAAGTTCGGAGCTTAGCATCCCAGTGAAAGCTAGTCTGATACCTAGCATCTCAGGAGTTCTATATAGCCAGTTTCTTAATGCACTAGAATACACACAGTTTTATCTTCTAGAACAAAATTTCACCGTGTTTTGACAGACTTAGTCCGAAATTACTCGGAAAATAATGAAATTGCTTAGTTTTTGAGCTAGCATCCCAGCCAGTGCTGGTCTGATATCCCAGCAGTTCTAGATAGCCAGCTTCCTAGTGAACTAAAATACACACAGTTCTATCTTCTAGAACTAAATTTGGTAGAGTTTTGTAAGACTATGTCCGAAAATTGTATCGATATCGAGATATTGCAAAGTTCTGAGCTTAGCATCCCAGCCAATGCAGGTCTGGTACCCGGCATCTCAGCAATTCTGGATAGCCAGCTCCCTAGTGAACTAAAATACACACAGTTCTATCTTCTAGAACTAAATTTGGTAGAGTTTTGAAAGACTATGTCTGAAAATGGTATAGAAATCGAGGTAATGCTAAGTTCTGAGCTTAGCATCCCAGCGAAAGCTGGTCTGATACCTAGCATCTCAAGAGTTCTAGATAGCCAGCTTCCTAGTGCACTAGAATACACACAGTTTTATCTTCTAGAACGAAATTTCACCGTGTTTTGACAGACTTAGTCCGCTACTACTCTGAAATTCGTGAAATTGCTAAGTTCTTGGCTTAGCATCCCAGCGAATGCAAGTCTAATACACAGGACCTCAGCAGTTCTAGATAGTCAACTCCCTAGTACATTAGCATCCACACAGTTCTGTCTTCTAGAACGAAATTTGGCAGAGTTTTGATAGACTATGTCCGAAAATGGTATAGAAATCGAGGTAATACTAAGTTCTGAGCTTAGCATCCCAGCGAATGCAAGTCTAATACCCAATATCTCAGCAGTTCTAGATAGATAGCTCCCTAGTTCATTACTATCCACACAGTTCTGTCTTCTAGAACGTAATTTGGAAGAGTTTTGATAGACTATCTCCGAAAATAGTATCGATATCGAGATATTGCAAAGTTCTGAGCTTAGCATCCCAGCAAATGCAGGTCTGGTACCCGGCATCTCAGCAGTTCTGGATAGCCAGCTCCCTAGTGAACTAAAATACACACAGTTCTATCTTCTAGAACTAAATTTGGCAGAGTTTTGAAAGACTATGTCTGAAAATGGTATAGAAATCGAGGTAATGCTAAGTTCTGAGCTTAGCATCCCAGCGAAAGCTGGTCTGATACCTAGCATCTCAAGAGTTCTAGAATTTGAATTTTCGCGTTTCCCGGTGATACGTCAATGTCATATTTTATTATCTGTGAAAACTCGTCATTACACAGCTTAAGGCATAGTACTCTATGTAGTTACTCTATGGTTTGCGAAAGGTGCTAGTGCTGCATTCTGGCGGCAGAACATTGCAGTAATACTCCCTATTGAAAGATTAGAGCTTGGCATCCCAGCTAATGCAGGTCTGATACCACTCCGTCTGATAGCACTTCAGCAGTTCTGAACGTTATAAGCCCAAAACTTAGCATTTACTCGATTTTTATTTTATTTCATAGGAAAATTTACAGTTAGAGTAACAAAATAGGTTTCGAAATAGAAGCATTAAGTTATGTAATTACAAGTTTCCACAGGTAGAAACTGCGTAATGTACATGACGTGCGAAATAACAAAATTAGTAATTGCATCTATGCTTATAATTATAGAACTCGGAACTTATAATCTTACTGGCTATCGAGCTTTTTTGTCAAAAAGCTACATTTTGAAATGGAAGCAAGCCACTTTACACGATGATAGTGGAGACCTAATAAAACGATTTTCTTTTAAGCACCCGTAATTTCGTCCCTTGGGAGCCAAGGTAAAGTGAGGTCTGTTCAAAAAAAGAAAAAAAAATCTACAAGCTTCACAAATCATTCGATTAAGATACATTTTGTGTCAATCGAAAGAAAATAGCTTTGTTTTATGTAAAAAAATATACACAACATATTTTTAAAGAAATTTAGTATTAAAGTATTCAAATAAAAACAAAACTTTTTGACGCTTTATTTTTCAAAAAGTGTCTTCCACGTTGGTAAATATCTACTAATAAGTACTTTATTTTCAAGTCAAACATATTTCTTATCGAAAACTGAAAACCGCATCAAAATCATTTAAGTACTTTTTAGGGTTCCGTAGCCAAATGGCAAAAAACGGAACCCTTATAGATTCGTCATGTCCGTCTGTCTGTCCGATTATTTCACAGCCACTTTTTTCCGAAACTATAAGAGCTATACTGTTCAAACTTGGTATGTAGATGTATTCTATGAACAGCATTAATATTTTTTACATAAAAATAGAAAAAAAAACAATAAATTTTGGGGGTTCCCCATACTTACAACTGAAACTCGAAAAATCTTTTTTCATCAAACCCATACGTGTGGGGTATCTATGGATAGGTCTTTAAAAATGATATTGAGGTTTCTGATATGATTTTTTTCTAAACCGAATAGAAAAAAAAATGATATACATTACCATGCAAACTTCCACGGAAAATTGGTTTGAACGAGATCTAGTAAGTAGTTTTTTTTAATACGTCATAAATGGTACGGAACCCTTCATGGGCGAGTCCGACTTGCACTGGCCGCTTTTTATTAAAATATATGTTCCAGAAGTTGGCCTAGTTTTATTGACATGAAGATTTTTTAAAGTGACTACTTACAAATACCAAAACGTGTAACATGTAACGCGTAACTTACATAGACTTATATTGACTTATATTTTCTGGTTTTGCTCATTGTTATGTGTAAATCATTCGTTTTAGGTAATATGTCAGTGTAGAATCATACAAATAAAATCTATTTCCGAAATTAACTGTCGTGAGTTATACTAACATTAAACTAATTCTACGGATTTCACTCGTGTGTTTTTAGTCACTCGCCGAAGTCCGAAACATGTCGCGCGAGTGACTAAAAACACGTGAGTGGAATCCGTAGCATTAGTTCAAAATCTATTCTATTCTAACAAGTGAACAAAAAACAAATTATTATAAAATTTACTAATTACACGCTCTTTGGACTTATAAAGACAAAAACTTCCATACGAATAAAAGTAAGCCAACTTCTGAAACTTGTATCTTAAAAACTGCTTAACCAATTTTGGAGCGTTTTTCATCATATATTAAAATATATATTTAAATTTAAAATGAAAAACTTATTTTCAGACATTCTCCAAAGTCTAGGACATTATTTGCAAGAATAAAGCGCAAACGAGAAAGAATAGGTTTTTAAATATTTCACACAAATCACACAAATATTCTTTTAAGAGATTTAGTTTTAACTCTTTTTACGTAAATAAAAGTATTTTTGTTTTCAAATGATATATGATATATATGCACTAGGAAGCTGGCTATCCAGAACTGCTGAGATGCTCTAGGTATCAGACTTGCATTGGCTGGGATGCTAAGCTCAGAACTTAACAATATCTCGATATCGATACTATTTTCGGACACACTCTATCAAATTTTGTTCTGGAAGTTAGAACTGTATATATTATAGTGCACAAGAGATTTGGCTATCTGTAACTGCTGAGATGCTAGGTATCAGACCTGCAGTGGCTAGGATGCTAAGCTCAGAAATAAGTAATATTTCGATTTCCATACTATTTTCGGATGCTGGATTTTCAGTGTAGTTACGGACATAGTCTATCAAAACTGTATAAAATTTCAGTCTAGAAAATAAAACTGTAAGTACTCTAGTTCACTAAGGAGCTGGCTATCCGTAAGTGTTCAGATGCTAGCTATCAGACCTGCATTGGCTTGGATGCTAGCTCAAAACTTAGCAATTTCACGATTTTCAGAGTAGTTTCGGACTAAGTCTATCAAAACTCGGTGAAATTTTCTTCTAGAAGATAAAACTATGTGGATTCTAGTGCACTTGGAAGCTATCTATCCAGAACTGCTGTGATACTAAGTATCAGACCGGCATTGGCTGGGATGCTAGCTCAGAACTTAGGCATTTCTCGATTTCGATACAATTTTCGGACATAGTCTTTCAAAACTCTGCCAAATTTAGTTCTAGAAGGTAGAACTGTGTGTTTTTAGTTCACTAGAGAGCTGGCTATCCAGAACTGCTGAGAAGCTGGGTATCAGACCTGCACTGCCTGGGATGCTAAGCTCAGAACTTAGCAATATCTCCAAAACGATACTATTTTCGGACATAGTGTGTCGAAACTATGCGAAATTTCATTCTAGACAATAGAACTTTACGGATTCTGGTGCACTAGAGAGCTGGCTATTATCATTATGGATGTTAGGTATCACTCAACAATTTCTCGAATTTCAGAGTAGTTTCGAACTTAGTCTGTCAAAACTCGATGAAATTTCGTACTAGAAGATAAAACTATGTGTGTTCTAGTACACTAGAAAGTTGGCGATCTAGAACTGCTGAGATACTGGGTATCAGACCAGCTTTGGATGGAATGCTAGCTCAAAACTTAGCTATTTCACGATTTTCCGAGTAGTTTTGGACTAAATCTGTCAAAACACGGTGAAATTTCTTTCTAGAAGGTAAAACTGTAAGTATTCTAGTGCACTAGGAAGCTGGCTATCTAGAACTGCTGAGATGTTAGGTATCAGACCTGCATTGGCTGGGATGCTAAGCTCAGAACTTAGCAATATCTCGATATCGATACTATTTTCGGACATTGTCTAATTTGTCTATCAAAACTCTGCCAAATTTCGTTCTTGAAGATAGAACTGTGTGGAGTCTAGTGTACAAAAGAGCTGGCTATCCAGAACTGCTGAGACGCTAGGTATCAGACCAGCATTGGCTGGGATGCTAGCTCAGAACTTTAGCGTTTACTTGATTTTTAGACTAACTCGAATAAAAATCGTTCAGAACTTTCTCAATTTTCTCTTTAGAAGATGAAATGAAACTGTAAGTTTTCTAATGCACTAGGAAGTGGGCTTATCAGAACTCTCGAGACGCTGGGTATCAGATCTGCATTGGCTTGGAGTAGTTTCGAACTTAGTCTGTTAAAACTCGGTGAAAGGACCTTGCGTCAAAATTGCCCCAAAACCAACAATCATGAGAGTTGGGCCATTAATTAGGTCTTCAATAGTACATTACGATACAAGTGCGAATAATAGGAAATTCGAAACGAGTGGCGATAAATTAAAACACGACCCAAGGGAGTGTTTTAAATCGACACGAGTTGCGAATTACCTATTCGCACATGTATCGTACAACGTTTTACAGTACATATGGCTCTTTAAATGTTTGACATAGTAACGTAATATGCTAATTTTCGCACTAGTGCAGTAAATTAGCAGCATGGTGTGATGAGGCCAAGACATTTATTGGTGAAGTGGGCAGACGCATGCGGGAGTGTGGTCATGACCCTCGCTCCGGGTCGTTTTTGATGCAGAGGTTGTCCATCGCCGTTCAACGTGGCAACGCAGCGAGCGTGATGGGCTCCTTTGCATCTGGAGGGGCGCGGGGCGAGTTGTGCGGATAGTTTTTGTATGTCTGTTAGATTTAGGATTTAGTTCAGTTTAGGTTAAGATTTTTGTGTTTGTATAACTTTGTATTTTTACTTTATACTTTATTTATATGTGGAGTAGCTAATGTATTTTAATTAATATGTTGTAATTTTAATTTATTTTTTTATGTTATTTGTGCTAGTTATGTAAGTTGACATTATTATTATTACCAATATTAAATAAATACTTTTGAATTAGCACCATATGTACTGTAAATCTACTTTATTTCATTCTATAGGCACTATAATGGAATTCCATTGCAGAACTGAGATATTCATATGTTTGTCAGCGTGAATACGAGCTATGAAAATTCTGTAGATATAATAATTCTGGTGGGTAGTTAAAACAAAATTTATGAATATCGAAGGTATTCTTACCGAATATGGCGTATACTACATTCGTTAGGTTAACTTGTATTTTTTTTGGAATATCATGTTTTATTACTATATAAAACCGTTCAAAAACTCTTTTATCTACTCTAGGTACATATGAGTACCTATGTTCTATGTTCAAGTGTTCAATTATAATAGCTATGTCACCTGCCGTTTAATAATATATAACTATGGTATTAGAAGGACGCTATTGTGTATTATGTCCTCGTTCGGTTTTGCAAGTGCGTCGATATATTTTAGAAGACAGATTACCATAAGCACAACCTCGAAATGCAGAATACCTACAAGAACATGCTCATATTGAGGTAAATACACATTCTACTATGCATTACGATATTGACTTATATTGTTTTATTACTACTGAGTTTTTATTGTTTTATTTGTAGGTTGCATTTAATAATATTCAAGCCACATGTCCTCGATGTTGGCAAACAGCTGACATAACAGGCTAACAGACTGAGACGACCGGTTTGGCCTAGTGGGTAGTGAAGTGACCCTGCCTACGAAGCTAATGGTCCCGAGTTCAAATCCTGGTAAGGGCATTTATTCGTGTGATGAGCATGGATATTTGTTCCTGAGTCATGGGTGTTTTCTATGTATTTAAGTATTTATAAATATTTATATATTACATATATCGTTGTCTACGTACCCTCCATACAAGCCTTATTGAGCTTACTGTGGGACTTAGTCAATTTATGTAATAATGTCCTATAATATTTTATTTATTTATTATTTATAACAACTTGCTGTAAATAGTAATTGTGTTAATAAAACCAATGAGTAACTACAAAATATCCTAGGTATCCTAATGATTAATGACCGGTATTCTCTGAGTAGGTAACCCGTTTTCTGTTAGATTGTATTCACAGTGACTAACATATGAATATCTTAGTTCTGCAATGGAATTCAACTTGATGCCTATAGAACGAAATGAAGTAGATTTAAAGACCTATTTAACGACCTAACTCTTAGCTGTGTTGGTTTTGGGGCGAAGTTCCATACAAAGTTGCCCATGGTCCTTTCGTTCTAGAAAATAAAACTGTGTGTGTTCTAGTACACCGGGAATATCGCTAACTAGAACTGCTGAGATGCTGGGTATCAGACCAGCTTTCGCTGGGACGATAAGATCAGAACTTAGTAATATCTCGATAACAATACTATTTTCGGACCTAGTCGATCAAAACTCTACAAATTTCGTTCTAGAAGATAGAACTTTATGGATTCTAGTGCATTAGAGAGCTGGCTATTGAGAACTGCTAAGATTTTAGGCATCAGACTTGCATTGGCTGGGAAGCTCAGAACTTAGTAGTTTCGGACATTGTCAATCAGGACTATATCAAATTTCGTTCTAGAAGAAAGAACTATGTGTATTTTAGTTCACTAGAGTACTGGCTTTTCAGAACTGCTGAGATACCAGGTATCAGACCTGCATTGGCTGGGATCATAAACTCAGAACTAAGCAATATCTCGATATCGATACTATTTTCGGACAAAGTCTATCAAAACTCTGCCAACTTTAGTTCTAGAAGATAGAACTGTGTGTATTCAAGTGCATTAGGAAGCTGGCTATCCAGAACTGCTGAGATGCCGGGTACCAGGCCTGCATTGGCTGGGATGCTAAGCTCAGAACTTTGCAATATCTCGATATCGACACTTTTTTCGGACATAGTCTATCAAAACTCAGCCAAATTTCGTTCTAGAAGACAGAACTGTGTGTATTCAAGTGCATTAGGAAGCTGGCTATCTAGAACTCTTGAGATGTTAGATATCAGACCAGCTTTCGCTGGGATGCTTAGCTCAGAACTTAGCATTACCTCGATTTCTGTACCATTTTCAGATATAGTCTTTCAAAACTCTACCAAATTTAGATCTAGAAGATAGAACTTTATGTATTTTAGTTCACTAAGGAGCTGGCTATCCAGAACTGCTGAGATGCCAGGTACCAGACCTGCATTGGCTGGGATGCTAAGCTCAGAACTTTGCAATATCTTGATATCGATACTATTTTCGGACATAGTCTATCAAAACTCTGCCAAATTTCGTTCTAGAAGACAGAACTGTGTGGATGCTAATATGTTAGGGAGTTGACTATCTAGAACTGCTGAGGTCCTGGGTATTTGACTTGCATTCGCTGGGATGCTAAGCCCAGAACTTAGCAATTTCACGAATTTCAGAATAGTATCGGACTATGTCTGTCAAAAAACGGTGAAATTTCGTTCTAGAAGATATAACTGTGTGTATTCAAGTGCACTAGGAAGCTGGCTATCTAGAACTCTTGAGATGCTAGGTATCAGACCAGCTTTAGCTGGGATGCTAAGCTCAGAACTTAGCATTACATCGATTTCGATACCATTATCGGACATAGTCTTTCAAAACTCTGCCAAAGTTAGTTCTAGAAGATAGAACTGTGTGTATTTTAGTTCACTAGGGAGTTGGCTATCCAGAACTGCTGAGATGCCGCGTACCAGACCTGCAATGGCTGGGATGCTAAGCTCAGAACTTTGCAATATCTCGATATCGATACTATTTTCGGACATAGTCTATCAAAACTCTGCCAAATTTCGTTCTAGAAGACAGAACTGTGTGGATAGTAATGTACTAGGGAGCTGGCTATCTAGAACTGCTGAGATCCTGGGTATTAGACATGCATTCTCTGGGATGCTAAGCCCAGAACTTAGCAATTTCACGAATTTCAGGGTAGTATCGGACTAAGTATGTCAAAACACGGTGAAATTTCGTTCTAGAAGATAAAACTGTGTGTATTCTAGTGCACTAGAAAGCTGGCTATTTAGAACTCCTGAGATGCTAGGTATCAGACCAGCTTTCGCTGGGATGCTAAGCTCAGAACTTAGCAATATCTCGATATCGATACTATTTTCGGTCATAATCTATTAAAACCCTGCCAAAATTAGTTCTAGAAGATAGAACTGCGTGTATTTTGGTTCACTAACGAGCTGGCTATCCAGAACTCCTGAGATGCCGGGTACCAGACCTGCATTAGCTGGGATGCTAAGCTCAAAACTTTGCAATATCTCGATATTGATACTATTTTCGGACATAATCCATCAAAACTCTGCCAAATTTCGTTCTAGAAGATAAAACTGTGTGTATTCTAGTGCACTAGGAAGCTGTCTATCTAGAACTTCTGAGATGCTAAGTATCAGACCAGCTTTCGTTGGGATGTTAAGCTCAGAACTTAGCATTATATCGATTTCGATACCATTATCGGACAGTCTTTAAAAACTCTGCCAAACTTAGTTCTAGAAGATAGAACTGTGTGTATTTTAGTTCACTAGGGAGTTGGCTATCCAGAACTGCTGAGATGCCGGGTACCAGACCTGCATTGGCTGGGATGCTAAGCTCAGAACTTTGCAATATCTCGATATCGATACTATTTTCGGACATAGTCTATCAAAAATCTGCCAAATTTAGTTCTAGAAGATAGAACTGTGTGGATGCTAATGAACTGGGGAGCTGGCTATCTAGAACTGCTGAGATCCTGGGTACTAGACATGCATTCTCTGGGATGCTAAGCCCAGACCTCAGCAATTTCACGAATTTCAGAGTAGTATCGGACTAAGTCTGTCAAAACACGGTGAAATTTCGTTATAGAAGATAAAACTGTCTGTATTCTAGTGCAACAGGAAGCTAGCTATCTAGAACTCCTGAGATGCTAGGTATCAGACCAGCTTTCGCTGGGATGCTAAGCTCAGAACTTAGCAATATCTCGATATCGATACTATTTTCGGACATAATCTATCAAAACTCTGCCAAAGTTAGTTCTAGAAGATAGAACTGTGTGTATTTTGGTTCACTAAGGAGCTGGCTATCCAGAACTTCTGAGATGCCGGGTACCAGACCTGCATTGTCTGGGATGCTAAGCTCAAAACTTTGCAATATCTCGATATCGATACTATTTTCGGACATAATTAATCCATCAAAACTCTGCCAAATTTCGTTCTAGAAGATAAAACTGTGTATATTCTAGTGCACTAGGAAGCTGTCTATCTAGAACTTCTGAGATGCTAGGTATCAGACCAGCTTTCGTTGGGATGCTAAGCTCAGAACTTAGCATTACATCGATTTCGATACCATTATCGGACATAGTCTTTCAAAACTCTGCCAAACTTAGTTCTAGAAGATAGAACTGTGTGTATTTTAGTTCACTAGGGAGTTGGCTATCCAGAACTGCTGAGATGCCGGGTACCAGACCTGCATTGGCTGGGATGCTAAGCTCAGAACTTTGCAATATCTCGATATCGATACTATTTTCGGACATAGTCTATCAAAAATCTGCCAAATTTAGTTCTAGAAGATAGAACTGTGTGGATGCTAATGAACTGGGGAGCTGGCTATCTAGAACTGCTGAGATCCTGGGTACTAGACATGCATTCTCTGGGATGCTAAGCCCAGACCTCAGCAATTTCACGAATTTCAGAGTAGTATCGGACTAAGTCTGTCAAAACACGGTGAAATTTCGTTATAGAAGATAAAACTGTCTGTATTCTAGTGCAACAGGAAGCTAGCTATCTAGAACTCCTGAGATGCTAGGTATCAGACCAGCTTTCGCTGGGATGCTAAGCTCAGAACATAGCAATATCTCGATATCGATACTATTTTCGGACATAATCTATCAAAACTCTGCCAAAGTTAGTTCTAGAAGATAGAACTGTGTGTATTTTGGTTCACTAAGGAGCTGGTTATCCAGAACTTCTGAGATGCCGGGTACCAGACCTGCATTGTCTGGGATGCTAAGCTCAAAACTTTGCAATATCTCGATATCGATACTATTTTCGGACATAATTAATCCATCAAAACTCTGCCAAATTTCGTTCTAGAAGATAAAACTGTGTATATTCTAGTGCACTAGGAAGCTGTCTATCTAGAACTTCTGAGATGCTAGGTATCAGACCAGCTTTCGTTGGGATGCTAAGCTCAGAACTTAGCATTACATCGATTTCGATACCATTATCGGACATAGTCTTTCAAAACTCTGCCAAACTTAGTTCTAGAAGATAGAACTGTGTGTATTTTAGTTCACTAGGGAGTTGGCTATCCAGAACTGCTGAGATGCCGGGTACCAGACCTGCATTGGCTGGGATGCTAAGCTCAGAACTTTGCCATATCTCGATATCGATACTATTTTCGGACATAGTCTATCAAAACTCTGCTAAATTTCGTTCTAGAAGATAGAACTGTGTGGATGCTAATGAACTGGGAAGCTAGCTATCCAAAACTGCTGAGATCCTGGGTATTAGACTTGCATTCGCTGGGATGCTAAGCCCAGAACTTAGCAATTTCACGAATTTCAGAGTAGTATCGGACTAAGTCTGTCAAAATACGGTGAAATTTCGTTCTAGAAGATAAAACTCTGTATATTCTAGTGCACTAGGAAGCTGTCTATCTAGAACTCCTGAGATGCTATGTATCAGACCAGCTTTCGCTGGGGTGCTACCTCAAAAGTTAATATTTACTCGATTTTTAGACTATTTCGAACAAAAATCCTTCGGAACTTTTTCAATTTTCATTCTAGAAGATAAACCTGTATGTCTTCTAATGCACTAGGGAGCGGGCTATCTAGAACTGCTGAGATGCTGGGTATCAGATTTGCATCGGGTGGGATGCGATGCTCGGAACTTAGTATTTACTGGATTTCAAGACTATTTTCAGACATTTTCTATCAAAACTCCGTCAAATTTTGTTGTAGAAGATAGAACTGTATGTATTCTAATGCACTAGGGAGCTGGCTATCTATAACTGGTTAGATGCCAGGTATCAGACTGGATGGGCTGGGATGCTAGCTCAAAACTTAACATTTACTCGATTTTTAGACTATTTCGAACAAAAATCCTTCGGAACTTTTTCAATTTTCATTCTAGAAGATAAAACTGTGTGTTTTCTAATGCACTAGGGAGCGGGCTATCTAGAACTGCTGAGATGTTGGGTATCAGATCTGCATCGGCTGGGATGCGATGCTCAGAACTTAGCATTTACTGGATTTCAAGACTATTTTCGGACAATTTCTATCAAAACTCTGTCAAATTTCGTTCTAGAAGATAGAACTGTATGTATTCTAATGCACTAGGGAGCTGGCTATCCAGAACTCCTGAGATGCTGGCTGTCAAACCTTGGATTTCAGCTCGAACTTAGTTTTAGTTAGAAGAAACCTACAATTTTGTTTGATGTTCGTATCCCATACATATATGAAAAAAATTTTTTTTACAGTTTTGACTAGAACTCATTATAGATCGCCTAGAAATGTTACTAGCTTCCATTTAAATGCTATTTTGAGGCTGTGGAGTGGATAACGGCTGGGATGCTAGTGTGTCAAAATGGGAAGTTAGCATCTCATTTTCAATTTTCATTTTTTTCGCGTAAATAAGTAGAACTATTTAAAAAAACTACCTAGAACTATAGAACTATTAGGGATGCTACTAGAACTCTCAAGAAAACTTGAGATGCTAACACTTGATATGCTAGGTTCACAGACACTAGTCAAGGATGCAAGAATTATATTATATTATATATATATATATATATATATATATATCGCAAAAGTGGTAGTGGCTGGCCAGCGAAGATAATAACCAATTTTCTATATATATAGTAGAAACTGGTACTAAAAAGACCCACTGTGTGTCCCTTTTCCCATGTTTAAGTTAGAATTTTTAAAATGTACAACACGTTTTCGCCGAGTTTCTTGTTTCGACTCCAGTCTAACAAAAACAAATGTTTGAAGAAATAAAAAATATGAAATTCAAGAATCTCAAAAGAACTAGCAACAACTATATTAACAGCATTTTTTGTTTATGTAGACAGTTTTGTTTATAAGTCTACAGAAAATCATTCTCATTTTTTTTTTATCACCCGTTAGTAATGAGCTAATGAGGGTTCGAAAACGACGAAGCGCTTCGGGAAAAGGTAGATAGTGCCCTTGCGCTTCGCTTGGCTCGTCTTGGTGAGGGCACTACCGTGCCCCAAGGTCAAGCCGACACACGATACTGTAGATCATTCCAGGATGGTAACAATCACTTGCAATGCTGCGAACTTTAGTGTTTCCAGTAAAAAAAAAACGGATATAAAATTATTGGGATATGCCGATTTCCAAACCTCTTATAAAGCCACATTGGTATTTTTGTTGTTTGTCAACACACTAAAGTGATTATTGATGAATGAACGTTGTCGTCGGATCGACGCGATTACGAGGGATGACTCAGTACACACTGGGGCTTTATCAATGTAACCAAGAAATTGTTGTTAGCGATGTCATTTTACCATAATATGTATAAATAAACAACAAATGGGACGTTTGTGTTCACGTTATTAGCAAGGGCGTGGGCGATGGCCTAGGGCGAAGCAAATGGATGATGTAAATGGGATGAGTTTTGGTGATAATATTAAGCTTAAATTTATCTCCAGAGGTCTCCCTAGTCGAGGCCTACTATTCTTAGTAATTGTTCATATTTTATACGATAGCGTGATTGTAAACATAAAGGTGTAGTTTCAATCACACGATTAACGCAGCGATTGTTCCAAGAACTTACGCGTTGGCGCCGCCACGTATCCGATACTATACTCATTTTATAGTCACTAATGGCGTCTGTACGGTGAACTTATTTTGAGAACCAGTTATTAACAGGATATTGTAGGTACGTAATTATGTTAGGCATGAAATCAAAAAAGAATAGAATAGAAGCGTTTATTTGCAAGAATACGTAGGTACAAGACTATCTATTTGATGATATGAGTAAAAATAGTTTGATGTTTTTTTATACATTTTATCACTATCATTTAATGAATTAAATACTGGTTATTACAACTATCAACATATCATCAATACCAGTAATTATTGTTGCGTTTTAATCGCGCAGCGCAGCATGTATGCACGCGATTAACGCACAAACGAACCGCCAGTATTACCTACTTAAGAACAAAACGGCAGTTAATTACTGTAAGTGGTAAGATAATAATAGTAAGTGCCAAGATAGAGGCTTTGACCTCACAATATCAATAATACCATTCTGTGCCAGACTGTGAGATTTCTAGTATAATTTGACCCTCAGTTTATAAGTTTTGAAATTGGTAACTGAATGCTTACTGGCACAGGGAAATGTGTTTATCTTACTTGTAGCAGGGGTATCGGCTGTACTGAGAACCCCAGTCATAATAATGTTACCTACTATTATATATCTGATACTGTATAGTACAGCCAATATTAGGAAAACTCTTCAGCTTGGTCTGGTGGAGTAAAAAAAGTTCATGTGAATGTTAGCTTGACTATTTCAAACGAACGATGGAGTATTTTTTTACTGAAAGCATTTTTGCCTAAAGCTCCCGCGGGTAGAGGGTGAGGGACTTGTAGGTATACTATATGTGACGTTATCTATGAAAAGTCGATGGCGCTTCCGCCGTCATAAACGATGCTCCGATATAAATACAACGCTGCGCCACGCAGTGCGGCGTAAGCGCCATCGACAATAAGGTCCCTTTTCATAGATAGATTTCACATACGAGTATAAGGTATAATCTCTCATAGTGAACACTTATACCTACCTAATACTAATTAAAATCAAACGTGTAATATGCTTGAACCCAAGCCAGAGTCAAGACTAATAGTGGCCCTCATTAGGGAAGTGGTCGGTAAGTTTTGCGAATTGTCTCGCCCATTCATTCGATTTATAAGGCAGAAAACAAAGTAAGAGGCAGTTAGCCTTTGAGTTGCAATTGTTTTGTTTCGTGACGTCACTGTAGTGGGTTGGTGACTTCGCGACGAAAACAATTAAATGAGTTATAGTGAATGGCGACGGGATAGCTAGCTTGGTTGATAGCTGAACGAAAAGAGTGCTCACATAATACAACTAACCCCGACGGAATGATTTAATCACGTTCAAAAATATTTTAGTAGCGCCAGTAAATGCTGCCGGCAAATGTAAAAAAAAAACATACTTTCGGGTGATAAAATTGCGGGGCACTTCTTAATATAGCTCTGGACCGGGATAAGTGATGGCGACAAGAGGCTATAATGGTGATGATATTACGAAAAGAGCATCACAGAGCTATTTCCATTGCCATTCAGTAAGTTTGATGAAGGATAAAGCACGTCAATCCCCCCGATCCTATTTAATCTGTATTTCTTCGCATTAATTTATCACAGCCATTTTCGCATAGACTTGATATTTAGTTTGTCCTTGATAGTGACGTAAGCGAGGGGTCGCTACGAGTACGACCCTATTCGCACTCGGTAATGGGAGGTAGCGTATGTAAGTGGTTTGGGTGGAGATAACAAATGCGTGTAATGGGCTTGAAAATGTATGTTGCGTAAATATAGTATCTATTTTGGCAACGACAGCGTGTAACATAGTGGAAATAAATGATTAATTACGACATTTATGACTCTAGTGCACTGTATTTTATAAGTGATGATTGCCATCAAAATAAAGTTTTAACATTGATTTCTTTTTCGATACATTTTAGCAGGTACTGTGCTTTACTGTGAACAATGACTATCGATACCGATGGTCATTGTTAACAGTAAATCAGCGATATCTAAATCGACTGCGTAAAACTTTCAAAGCAGTTTTTCTAACTATCCTAATTTTCAATTTTGATTAAGAAGGTAGCGAAAGGCATATCGTACTTAAGAAACGTAAACTATTACATGACTGTGTTACATTAAAGAAACCTTCCTATTTCCACAAAAATAGTAGATTGTTAAGAGCCCGGTAACGATTTTAGAGTAAAAATGTAAAATTAATAGATTTAGTCGTTAAAATTGTACACCTTCTGTTACGTAATATCTAAATAATAAGTATTGGTTTCTATGAGCACGTTTTCTCATCTTGCCTTTTAATAATGAGGTCGCAAGCGTGCGTCTCCGGTAATATGTGACGAGAAGAGACAGTTTTTAAAAATTCATCAAAATATTATGGTGGTAAATTATACAAAATTATGTATAAGAACAGTTTCAGCAAAATAACGTTGAAATTAAGTATTTCATCGACTAAATCTATCGATCTATCAATTTGACATTTTTGCGACTAAAATCGATAACGGCCTCTTAACCAAGGGATGAAAGACACCCATTTCTGCCGAGGTAGTTTGGCCAATAGTCCGAGGCTGTAATGATGCCTTTCACTCGAGTTAAACACTCTACTTTTCATTTCGAAAACGAGGGAAGTAAAATACATGCGTTTCTTTAAAAACATGAATAAGTATATTTTTTAATACTTTCAATTAAACATCTAGGTAAAAGTATCGTTATTTACGGTATGGGGTGTTAAATATCAGAATAGAAATTGTATTAAAATGTTCAATTGCGTATCGTAAAAAGGTTTGAAAAATCGTACTTGGAAAATTTAATGATCTAGCGTAAAAACAAAGGCCGAAGATTCTGCACATTTTTTAGAACAACAATGACCCTCTTTCAGAGCATATGAAAACTAAATTTAAGCTTAGCTGCCTTCTTTACGAAGTCTGTTAGAACAGCATTTCTTACAGCAACTTTTCGCGTTGCCATTAAGTTTTCGTAAAAGGACTGCAACATGTAAGCAGGTCATGTCACTTGATTCCAACACAGCGTACACGGGGCTCTCGGAGCCAGAACAGCGACACAATGGGCCCGCGAAGCATGCTCAGTTCGACGTGTAGTGCACTCGGCCTATTTATCCGAGCAAGGAGCTTTTGTAACACGGGTAAAATACACGCTCGTGTTTTTTTTTTGTCCGACGATCTCTTTAATCTTCCTGCATCTGTGTGATGTACTGGATACATAACACAGAATACACAGATGCAGGAAGATTTTGCGTCATTGATAAAGTAAGAATATAGGCCTTTCCCAGTGACATACCAGAGAATTGTAACTGTAGATTTCTGTGTATTCAAAGCACCAATTAGGTAGAATTAGGATCGACGTTAATATAATAGCAGTCAATGAGAAAATTAAAATTAGAGGAATCATAACTTTAAATACATCATATTGGAACTTTTTTAAATTATTACGTTCCTCTCAAGTTACTCTAGTATAAATAAACTGCTATTATATTGAACAATACTGCAAGTGTAAATCATATCTTCAAAACTGTAAATAACAGCTTTGTTTTGCTATGAATTATCTAGTGTTTGACCTCATTTTATTTTAATATTTGTCCCCTACAGTTAATATGTATAATAAAAATAATAAACAAATAGCTGTGTGGCCCGGAGTTGATTTAGGTATATTAGATACCAAGTCATTGTCCTATTTTATTTACTATTTTGTTTTATTCAACGACACCTTGTGTGTTAGTTAGAGCACGAATTTGATTTACTATTATCGTTGCGTTGAAATTCATTTGTAGTATAATAGTAGACAGATACAACCACGATGTATTTTAAGAAACAAATAATATACCAGGGAGTAGGTAAATAGCAGTTATTAATAGGTATGTCTTACAGGAAATGACGTATATATTAATTATTATTGTATCTATGCTTACAGAGAATTTAAAGATAAACAGTTATAAGTTATACTGGTACTTTGGGTCATGTTAAACATGTACAGCCAGCAAAGCTACTTGGGTTTGCTGATTGTACCAAACACCCCTCGCTTTATACTTGAGGCATTGTGATGATTTGCATATTTAAGCTTACTATGATAACCTATTTATTATTTAGGTTCTTCTAGAAACATTGTCCTAGTAAATATTTCTGTATGAAATGTAGATTCTAACATAGCCATAATTACATATGTATACTAACATAAATATGAGTCTGATAGTTGTAGTAGTTAGTCGTTTAATGCTTATAATATTGACATTATTATCACAACAAGTAAAAAATAATAACACAAACATTACAAACCATCTGCCAAAAACTAAGTAAAGATATTGTAAAAACAACAATGATGTGCAATATTAAACAATTGTAAAATGCCTACTTCATCGGACAACGGTAAATCTTTCTTAGTACAATCATAAGAGCGGTATTTGCAAGTGCTTATTAAATATGAAGGTAACAATATCTAGACAGCATGTGAAAAACTTACGGTACAAGACAAGATAAAACAAGTGTAGAACTTCTTAATAAACATCATAATTATTAGTGATTACGACCTCATTCCCGATACAATGTACGAATTTATCAGCTTTAATACGCTCCATCAATAACAGAGTAATTTAGGAGCGGTCAGTGCCACAGTTATTAATATTCCTGATGCATACTGCTGTTCTATTCTTAAATGATTACTCCTCAAGTCTCAATGGCTAAGGAAGTATAAAATATTCCAACCGTCTTGAAGTTGTTATACATTTTATATCGAACCAACAAAAGGGCTTATTGGACATATCCCGCAACGCAAACCGCTTAAAGTATTTCGACGAGTAATAGACCACAGGAGAGAAGCGAATGCCGCGGTTTCTATATACTTATAGCGATGGACCATCGAAGGCTAACTGCGTGCTGTTGGACTAAGCTGGAGCGAGGGTATAAGTGCTGCTGAAAATAGGGAGGTGTGGCGAGAGTTTATGAAGGCCTCTTGCACCTCTGGAGGTTGCATTAGGACAAACTTTATTTTCGAGTATGTATAATCCTTTTTTGTATAACATATTAAGTACAACACGAATCGATAGATTCAATAACTGAAGTCGAATCAGTTGACTAAACGAAATTACTATTTGATCGACAATCCATGTCGTTATAGCTAAACCCATCTCAAACGAAATCATCACGATATGGTGAAATTCGCGTTATTAAATCATTCACTCCCTATTGGTGGGTATAGTTAAAGGAATTTGATTTCTGTTCCATATCATACCTTAACAAAGCCACAGGGATCTCATATTATCACAAGATACGCAATGGTACATAAATCAAATTCCTTGACCGTACTCAGTTGCAAATACTTGTTATGTGCATTGTTTGGAAGATTACTTCACACACTATAAATAATATGAGCTGTGGTGTTATTGTTACTAATAATATTGATGCATATCATTATACGATCACGGGAAAGCATTTGTATGCATTGCATATATTCTTTGGTTACTGTGAGCTGGTGCGCTAACGAGTCTGCGTAATTCCTTAATAAAAATTTATAATAGGAAAACTTTAAATAAACCTCAAATATAAATAATAGAAAAATAAATAATAAATAAATATTATAGGACATTATTACACAAATTGACTGAGTCCCATAGTAAGCTTCATAGGCAGGGTCACTACCCACTAGGCCAGACCGGTCGTACAAAATCTACTTTGACAATACGCCTCTATATTCAATTCTCTATGGTACTTTTCAATACTTTCAATACTTGACATGAAAACGACCGATACCATTAAAAGCACATTTAATAAGTCATCTTGTAAAATCAGGCATTTTGCACGATGCACTCTTCTTCAATCAATTGAGTCCCATTTGAATTTAACACTAATAGACGCAGATCTTACTGCCAAAATGACCCAAGCATTCGCGCATGATATGTATGATATCATTGATATGGTAGTGTGGAGAATGGGATTTTAAGTTAACCTGGTGTTAGATCGCGATATCAGCAGATCGAATTTCGCATTCGTCGTCGATCGAGGGTAGTCAGTGTGACAGATATTTTTGCGTGCATCTTTGTGCAGGATTGTTAATTGAAATAAAGATCATTGAAAACACCCCTCATGAAAGTCTTGATAGCGAACTTACTATTTCTATTATTATTTCTCGGATTAACAATCGATATCACAAATATTCACAAATCAAACCGAACAAAGACCAAACCAGTCTAACCTCCTACTCCTACCACATTGTTGTTAGCGATATAGTTAAAATAAGATCCAGCTTAGAAAATAATACACGTTTTGTGAATATATATGTCACCAATAAATCAACCGCCCGTCTAGTCGTATAAACTCAAACAGTTATAACTTATAACCGTTACATTCAACTCGCTAGAAACAATGGAAAGTGACAAAATAATCGATGTACAATTTCCCACGCGCGCCGCTTAGACAGGCTGTCAATATTATTCAATGGCCTTTGATAGAAGTGCGTTAGGTACAACTGAACTGTAGGTATATGTGCAAAACAGTCCCGTTATAATAGTGACAGACAGAGCCTAAACCATCAAAGAAAGGACTTCGAAATTTGAAATATATATATTCGACAAATGTTTCAGACTTACACTTAGAAAGGATGTTGTTATATTCAAAACCCTAAGAGGTGAAATGGGGTTGATTTTTTTACAACTTCTACGCAGACGAAGTCGTACGGTCAAAAAATTTAATTTCGTACCTTGTCACAGTGCCAATAAATAGAATGCAGTCCATAGTGTCACAGGGTACAAAATTGTACTGAAATTAAATTATTTGACTATACAATATAATAGCGCCATTGAACAACATGTTTACCTCATTGTGAATTGGTTGGTGTCTACGAGTTATTGTAATCCTTTTCTTTGAATTCAATCTACAGACATAATCTACAATGCAAACAACAAAGCGGGAAGAAAAGAAGCTTTGTGACTCTGTAGATGGCACTATCTATACTCATATACCATACACTTTCTGACATGTAATGAACTTTATTACAATGAGCTAAGGTCTACGAATGTTCCGTGTGTTCATTTGTATGTTCATGGCGTATCCCCTTAACTCCCAATGATCCACAACGCACTAATGACTCATTAACGGCAGATGGGACAGCCCGCGACGGATTACTCATCAGCATCTGATACTTGGCAGCAATGGACGTTCTATTCTTTACGGTGATCTGTCGGTCGACGTCAGCGGATGTCGATTCTAAATTATTGGAGGTTTATTTTTGAGTCCTGGTATGATGTATGAAAACTCTTGTCTAGAGCAATTTTTCGTAGACGTGATGCTTTGGCAGATTAATCCTGGCACACTCTAATGTGCACATGTAATCAACTTCTAAGTTGAGTCGAGTCGTGTCAATCTAATTCCTATGCGAAGTCTTCGACTGCCAAACATTCTCATCATTATTATTGATAAGACGAAAAAAAATAATAACTCCCCAAAAAACATGCGTGGCGAAAAATCATGAGCCATCAAACAATTAATGTTAGGGTGTCACGCCCTAGCCAGACTAGATATCAAGGATTTTGGAAGCTATAGACACGAAAAAACTGGGCACAATATGTGAAAAAAATGGATGCTATCTCTGTCGTAATCAATTGTGTAGGTACATACCAGCTGTTGTTAGACCAATGGCAGTACTCTGCGGACCGCGAAATGAATATGTATACCCAACCTCTCCAAGAAAAAAAAAAACAGTTTCATAGATTCTAGCCATTTAGGTAGAACTCGAAGTCTTTTGTGCATATTTTCTAAACCTTGTCTATTAAAACTACAAGTGACGTGTAGATAATATTCGCTCATCGTCTGGTTTATTAACGTTATGCACTGAGTGACAAGCGGCGGGATAGTAAATGGGTCATACGCGTGATAAGTCGGGGCGCGCCGGTCCGTCGACCCCGCTCGTTGATTACCAGTACTTGGAGAAGAGGTCTCCCTCGTTGGGCGTTTAAAGGGCACAGTAAAAATGGTTAAAAGCATAAATTAAGAATGAAAGTAGAAGAATGATAATGTAGATGATTATGATGATGTTCTTGAAGAATGATAGAAGTGCAACAGTTTAGTTTATTAGAAGCTTTTAGAACATGTTCCATTTCTGTATTTTTAAAATAGAATTATTACAATTATTATTTTTGCTCTCTGGCATATAACAAGTTCTCTTTCGGCTCGCAATGGTTGTCAAATTTGCGTATCATATACGCTACATCTCGCCTGGCGAGTATTATAACTATAGAGAATAGCTGGGATGCTGCAAGCATCTTATAAGCCCAATCGTGTTCGCCTTGTGTTTGCATACAATTTATCACATTCCTGCGGCTCTGATATAAGTGAATAAAAGCGCCGTGCACTTGACTTACTTGGCATCCAGCTTTATAAAACTTGCTTATTGACTGGGGGCGTTGAAGCGAATTGCTACGAATTACATTTCATTGGCTAATATTCAATATTAATCGAAATCCGATCAGATTTTTCTCTATGATACTGTGGTTGTTAGCATATTTATTGAATTCATCCGATTTCTTTTGTAATACCTAAAATATCGTCGCCAAAGCTCAAATTTCAAAGAAACAGAAACAGTCATAATCATATTTTCATTTCATGATAATTGTCGCAACCAATAGAGATAAATTCTACCCAGGCTAAATGTTGTTTTCACCTCACCATATTTTAAAATATGTCACCTAATTGAGAAAAGTGTAACCGCAAGGTGTAATTCTACACGATTGCAGTTCCATATCACGTCACATTAGGACGATAACTGTATCTCATTGCTGCAGTAATTTGATACGAAATGCAGTAGAAAGTACTGTCATGTAACAGCATTATGAAATTAATTCACACGGCTGAGTTAGACATGTTTATGTCACGTTTGTAGGTCTTAATTAAAATTGAATGAATTCGCCAGTTTTGTACTTTTAACTAACTCTGCGGCTGTAGCACGGTCACATTTTTATCACTTGTCACTATGCCTGTCACGTTCTAAGTAAGTGAGTGGCATAGTGACAAGTGATAAAAATACGACCATGCTACAGCCGCTGTTCTGTAATTTTGGCTCAGCACATTTCTTTGTAAGAAGACTGAACACAAAGTAAATTGTCATGTCTTTCCTCATTTAGGGCAAACAGCGTAGGAGAACACCGAAAACCGTGCAAAGTGGAGGAGAAAAAGTTGAAAAAGCGCATCTCGGGTTCCGCTAAGATGAGCGAGAAAGAAAGAGACATTATTATTTTAACGCTTAGCACCGCACATTACATTAGTGAATGAACTGATTATTATTTCAAACGATGATGCCCTTTGGAACTTGTCGTTTAAGAATGATTGTAAGTCAAAGTTGAATTAATTTCATTTCATTTATTCATTCATTTACAATATACATATATTGTTTTTAATTTAAATTTTACTCACAATTCATCCATCATCAATAATCTAAGGTACTGCTAGAGTAGCAGTTCTTTAGCTGGTCGATTGATTTGTCAGGGGCAAACTAACACTTCGCATTTGTAATATTAGGAATGGCTTACGTATGAAGTATGTACGACATGATGTAATCAAGAACACACGGACTTTTTATCAAAATGAAGCTACTTCCGTTTGGACGCCGCAGTTATCGCGGAAATGGATACAATTCTGTTTCAAGTGTTTATTGCAATAAACGTATTTTACTAAGTTTATTTATAAAAACTTTTCCTTTTTTGAAGTTGTTTTAAACTCTGTTTTACCCGCAGCCTAAAATGAGCGATTGATTTGATCATGAGAATCGGCTTGCTAGCACCATAAAGGATAACTCACGTTCGAACGGCCCGGGTCCGGGTCGAGGCAACCGATACTTCATTTTCCATGACAAGTGACCAGTGATCGCGTAACGTAACGCTTTTTATAGAAAACAAAGTATCTGAGGCATCCGTAAGAATACATATGCATTGTACCTACATGCAAATGCTGTCAAAATTAAACCCTTCCTTTTGGCTTTGCCGTAGTTCAGTTAAAAATACGGCGCTTTGACTCGGAAAAGCTTGAAATTATTCAAGCAGTCCGTGCTACTGCTAGATTTATTCCGTGTGTCTGTTTCTGTCTGTTTGTTTCAAAAAGAAGCATTGTTCAAAGTAGTTTAAACGCATAGTAAAATTCAACTATTTATAGTAAATGTAATAGTAACTTATGTCTTTCCTATAAATTGCAATGAACAAACGCAAACTTTGACAGTTACAGCATCGCCGTGCACAAAACGCATAGTCCATTACTATTTACAACGGATTGTATGGGTTGTTTATAACGACCTTTGGACCAGGATATAAAGCGTAGACAATTAATTAGAATCCTGCAATACTGGAATGTAATCCATTAGCACTGCAGCGGTTACAATAATTTGCCCGTTTAAATGGGACTGTCTCGCCCCATAACTAAACCCAATTTTTGTGTGAATTTTAACAAAAGTACAAAGTTTTACAGTTCATAGCTGTTGGGTTAAAAAGCATAGTTGAAAATAACAATCGTGTTGTAAACAACGCACACCAGGGCTATAACCGCGAAAATCGAAGTTCGTCAACAGCCGGGTCCACACAGAGGTCCACACAGCGCGCTCGGGCGAGGAAAACGCACGCGCTGCCTCGGCCGAGGCACGTCTACACTGGCCGATTTTATGCGTAAGGAAATTGCTTCGCGCGTATGCTCGCTCTGTGTGGACCCAGCTAATTGCGGGCATTTTTCTCTGTCAAGAAGTCAGTTTTCGCGGTAGGCCCCCAGTTGACAGACGGACATTTAAAATTTTGGAATCAGGGGGCTTAATCAAGATAATTGTTGTCGTTTGATAGAAAACGATATAGTCACGTGACTTTTCATAGTATCTGTCATCCCGATACATGTTTAATTTTCGTTTAGGGTTTTTCTCACACGTGATTTCTATTATCCTTGGGCATTTACAACAGCTTGTTTAAACTTACTCGTTTAAAGACCGTCGCCCTCGCCCTATCCTTTCGACAAAATTTTGCAAGTAGGCGAGTAGGCGACTAAGACTGAGCTAAGAATACAGACACAATGCACGATGAACCCTATATAAATTAGCAACAGAGTTTAGAATCAAATGTACGCCCTTACCTTACAGTCCTTGTGCCTGTAGCACCAGGTGCACCCGAACAGGAGCCCTACGGCCGTGACTATGAGCGCCAGCGCCGGCACAGCCGCGTATAGGTTGCCCTCCTTCCATCCTGCCGGGATTGGCCCGTTTGTGTCTGGAACTAACCATTTCGTTCGTAAGTCTATTTATCTCGTCGCTCGAATATGCAAGTCCGGCTTCTCATGCAACGGGCGTGACAGCTGAAGCGATGATGTATAAACAATGGCTTCAAAAAATAAGTAATCAGATGCGAATAAAATAACTTCAATCAATTCTGCAATTAAGAACTTGTAGAATCAAAAGTATCTTCCCTCGTGTGTTGGTAAGCTTCCAACAAATACCACACTCAGTATGCAGCAACTGAATGGTATGCTGTAGACATACCAAGCATAGTTTTTGTAAGAAATCTACAGACTGTGATAATGGAAAGAGAGCATAAGGAATATACGGGTGTCTACCATCATGGGGCTTTAAATGCAGGGCTCGATTCTTTATTATGGAACCAAACCCGAAATCGCGATTTTTTTTTTGGATTTTATTTACATTTTGGCTGATCAGATATAGAGGTTATTTTATGGAAACGCTATTTTTTTTTCGCAATTGTCAGGTTGGTCCCTTAGTAAAAGAAGCTCGATTTAGCGAGTAGAATTGAACCCTACATTTAAAGCCCCACAGTGGGAGACGTACATAGGAGGACCTTGTAAATCTGGATGGGCAAAAAACCAGCCATTCTGCAAACTTTTATGTTATACAATTCAGTTATTTAATTAGCAAATAAATTAAAGATTAAAGTATGTTTTAACACATTAATTTGCTGAAACAGTAAAAACTCAACATCTTTTGAATGAACTCCTTCACATTTTCGTACTTCATTTCAAAGGCACTCTTAGACGGAGAAGTAATTTAAAAATTATGTGACTATCAGAGGCGCCACCCACATTAATACCGTCCGAATGACAGGGGATTAGTGAGGGTCTACTGTAATCCCAAAATACTAAATAGTTATATAGTTTAGTCTGGTGTCAATAAATCACATTCTGGCTTAAATATTCAAATTGAATTCACTCATACACTTATTCCAACAGTATTATCATAATAAATCAAAGGTAGTGCCATCTGTCAGTCAGAAACTAGACAATTTACTGATGCTTGAAAATTAATATGGCATAGAAAGAATCTCTTTACTTAACCAAATTGATTATTAATTTGCTGATGTTGAGTAGGGTAATCATAGGTAAGGGTATCTTTTACTTCTAAAATACATAAAAATTAATTGTAATTATGAAAAGATAGGGGCAATATTAGAGTCGTACCAAGTTGGCAGCGAATTTAGACAGCCTTGACTGCAAATGTTAAGGTAACCTCATCATTTCATAGAAGTTTTATGTTTAAAATAACACTTGCACTGATGGGGCTGTCAAAATCGCTACCTACTTAATCTTGGCATGACTCTGCCATATAATTTATGGTAATATATACATGAAATATACCAAATTTAATAAATCAATGGGATTTAGATCTGCATAAAATTACTGATTTACTGTAAAACTTGGAATGAAAAGGCCAGGGGAGAAACATATTGCATGTTTGAGGTACAATTGTGATAAAACTTAGTTAAATAATGAATTGAAATTGACTGTGTATCATGGACATCGTTAATACCTCTTAACTTACAAGGAAGGGTACCCAAATGTCCGACTCCGATTTGATTCATTTTGATATATGTTATAGAGTAGTCTAAAATAACGGACACGTATTTTTTTTTAGCTGCCGAAACTCAACCTTTTGGGAGAAATTGTCCTCCAAAGTACTAAAAAGTTACTAAATCTTCTAACTCCTATAGAAAGTGATGCTCAAGCAACTTGCTAGTAAATGGCTTGTTTGAGTATGTTTGAGAGCAGGAAAAAATAATGTACACGTGTTTTGTTATATCTGCTTAAACTCAAGTTTTCCTAAAAAAAACACCCATCTTTATGTGTAACTATAGTGATAAGATATTATAAAACTTCGAATATCGATTTATTTAGGAAAAAATGAGTTTTAGCCGATATAACAAAACACGTGCTCATTATTTTTTGCTGCTTTCAAACATATACTCAAACCAGCCATTAACTAGCAAGTTGCTTGAGCATCACTTTCTATAGGAGTTAGAAGATTTAGTAACTTTTTAGTACTTTGGAGGACAATTTCTCCCAATAGGTTGAGTTTGGGCAGCTAAAAAAAATATGTGTCCGTTATTTTAGACTACTCTATAACATATATCAAAATGAATCAAATCGGAGTCGGACAGTTGGGTACCCTTCCTTGTTAGAATGACCCTAGGATTTTCCAACACAGAGGGCAAACTAAGACTTTATTAGCTATTAATCCCTGTTGGACTGTACTTGTTGGACAAACTTTTGTGATTATTTATTAAGGGCCCATCAACATGCTCACTAGCGCCACTGGAAAATAATTGTGATTGTTTAAATTTAACAATAAATATTTTATAAAGGGGGCCACTATGTAAGGTAAAAGTACTAGTGCTCGACGCTGCACTAGTCACCGACATGGGCACTTTATGTCATAGAAATATAGGTTTAATTTGAACAACGAAGATTTTTCTGTATTTGAACTTAATCCTTGTCACTTTGACATAAAGTGCCCATGTCGAGTACTAGTGCAGCGTCGAGCACTAGTACTTCTACCTTACGGTATTTTATATTTAAGTATTTTTTTAATACATCAAATGAATTTTTATGTTGCTGGATTCGTCGATCTATGAACTAAAAACAAAAACAGCCGTTTTAACACTTCTAACTTTGGATGCCTATATTTGACGAATTCAGCTATGTAAAAACTATTATGATGTATTCAAAAGGTACTTTAATACAAAACACAGTACGTAGCGGCCTCTTTTTTTAAATATCTATCTTTAAATTTAAATAATCACAATTAATTAGCAGTGGCGCTAGTGAGCATGTTGATGGGCTCTTAAATAGCACTCCTAGAGATAAGTATAATGTATGTTTCTAAAATTACATAAAGATTTAAATACTATTTTTTTATTTCAAATACTAATTGTATTATAGCTTTTAAAGTTATAGAAGTTTGACTTACACTAAAGAAATGATCTCAAAATGAGGGTATTTATGATTTTCGGAAAATTGTGTGGATTTGTTCCTAAATTGGATTTCAATTTTATGCCAAAATGTAATAATATAAATGTTTAACAGAGGTGTAGACTACCATCAATTTAATGTTCTTATTTATATATACTGCCTATCAGGAATAAATGTTGGTATTCTTGATAGATTTATCTTATGTTAATAGTACGAAAGTCTGCAGTGCCTTGTCATCTGTCTGCGACTGTATTTTGCGTATGAATATGTAGTTTTTGCTAGTAAATTAGCAAAAACATGATAATATCAAGTGTAAATTGACTTACTGTGCGGGTAGCTGTGCGGCGTCGAACGCAGCGGCAATCCCTGCCCAAAGTGTGCGCCGGTCAAGGCCACTATCAACACCACCCATAACTTATCCATCATTGTAACATTATTTGCACAGCCGTATAATTTTTCGTTTCATTATTTATCTTCCGAACATCACCACAACACAAAAAATACACAGTCCATCACAGCTTTGTGAAACGAAAAAAACACTAATTTATCTTACAATATTCACAGTGTAAATTTTACAAAACATTCATTTATTGTCTCGCGATTATTTGTTGCACTTGAAACTTCGAATTTATTATAAATTTAATGCACATTTACATAAAAATTGCGCAACCCACAGCTGTACCAAACGCCATTTTTCTAATTCGATGTTGCCTCACTCCATTCATTAAAAACTCCAATGACGACTAATAATTTACATATGGCAATATCAAAAACAAAGTTGCCAAAAGTTTCTCCCAAATCTTTAAAAATTTTATTCCCATCAGCCAATTTCACATTTAATTATTTTATTCTTTTACTGCATATATATGAAATATCAATAAAATGTGTATCTAATAAAATATAACCAAGTACATTATTAAAATATAATCGGTACGCGAATAAATGCCTTAAGTGAACAACAGCTGTCACTGTCAGTTTCGTGACTGCCAGACTGTCAAAAAAGACAGCAAAATAAAAGAAGAATTCGGAGAATTCTCAAAGAATTATTCTCAAAATGTTCTAAAAACTCAAAAAAAAATACTCTAAAAACTAATAAAAAAGTATCATGGTCATATGGCGAAACTATAATTTAATTCAGTAAATCTCAAATGCTTGTAAACATTGCTTCACAATAAAAATAACCTTAAAACACATGTACGGTTCAAGTGTATTTAGATTAGCCAGAACAAGTAGCGTTCGTTATTTCAAGAACGGTAGTAATAAAAAACTGTTGGAATTTCTAGCCAACATGCCGAAGGTTAACACCGCGCGGATAGCGGAGGCGCAACAGCAACGGCAGAACATTTCGAAGAAAGGCGAGAAGTACGGCCCTAGCACCGTTTATTTACAAGTGCTGGGCTCCGGAGCTCGTGGGGTACCTAACACGCTCTACCTCTTCACTGATCAGAAACGGCAAGTGATTAAGAATCAATATACTACTGGCAGCAGTACTAGGGGCTCCCATAGCTTGTAGAATTGCTTTTATTTTTTTGTAGTGGCATATGTTTAGTTTATGTTTAAATTTATCTTCTTGCTGGTCATTTCTTTAAGCAACTGACATATTTTTAATGCACAAAATTCTTGAACATTTAAACTTTTTATTAACAGTCTTATCACTTTAGTATTGCATAATAAATCAGTATGGTTTTGCAATCGTTTTATTATGTGTCACTTATTTTGATATTTTATAGCTATCTAAGAACTGGGAATTATGTCTCTGTATTCCAACCATCTTACAATACATGTAAAATAAATCAGTAGTCTTCTTTTCAGTGTCTCTAATTTTCATAGCATATTATACTTATTTATTTGTATGTAGAATTGTTGGACAATAACTTTTCTTCATAAGCACTTGTTCCTTATAACTACATTTCTACCAGAGTTTCAGACACATCCAAATTAAGAATAAATCTAATTAGAAACAGAAACTTCATCAAAATTAGTAAATTTAGAAATGTTTGTAAGATCACAGTCATTTGTAAAGAAATGAATGCAAGCAAATAATCAACCAGTTTTGATGATGTAAATCTATTCAGGTACCTTTTCAACTGCGGAGAGTGCACCCAAAGATTGGCACATGAGCATAAAGTAAAACTGTCAAGATTGGAGCATGTGTTCATCACAAGTAAAACTTGGAAGAATATCGGAGGTCTGCCCGGACTGTCTTTGACGCTGCAGGATGTTGGGGTCCCAAAGATCACACTCCATGGACCTGAGGGTTTGGTAAGAATATCCCTGACATATTTATTATAAATATAATAATTAAGTAGAAGGCCCCGGATTCTTGATGAATGCCTTTAAAGCAGGAGCATCTCTATTTTGTTCATAATATCCTCTGTCATTTTTATTCCATCAAACACATAATATAACAAAGTCTAAACAAGTACATACCCACATAAAATGTAAAATTTTAGGGAATGTTAAAATTTTGTATAGAAAATATTGGTAAATTTGTAAGTTATCAGTATTTTTCATACTAAGTATTTACCAATTGCATTCAGTTCAGTTCAGTTCAAATATATTTTATTCATGTAGGCCTAGTAACAAGCAATTATGAATAGTAAGACAGTATTACACATAATTATCTTAAGCTAATTATCACAGCAATTTATTGATGTAAATATTATTCCCTAGGTCCTAGGATGAACCATGTTTACATAACTTTTTCAGGACGACCTCTACAATGCGACAAAGAGATTTGTCATAATGAAAGAGATGCAGGTGACCATGGCGCCATCCAGTGCTACAGAAGACTTCGAGGACAGTGTTATGACTGTCAAATATGTGCACCTGTAAGTCCACCTTCCTAAGACCCAGGGTCTTACATATAGAATTAAATTAACTATATCTATATTTAAATCACTATAATTAAATTTGAACCACTTTCAATTGGGACAGAGTTGCTTACAAAGGACGCGGACTGGATGCACGGCGCCGCAAAACGGATTTATTCAAGTCACTTTAATTGAGTCACTTGGTGCCAGGTGGCTCGAGTGGTGATTCATGCGACTGAATCAAAATGTATACTTGAAAAAGTCTGATTTGGATGAAAGCGGCGGTAGTGGCGTTTGCCGCGCTACACTACCCGTCGGTGAACTCCGCGTCCAGTCCGCGCCCTAAGGCCCTCAGCCCACATAGCGTAAGCGTAATCGTTTTATAAGTGAAATCTGTTTAGTTGAAATCATGGTATCACTGGCGTCAGATGTCGTCAGGGGATGTATCGACGATCTTACTTTTGTCAGATGAATATTTTTTTGTATTTTTTGATTATATACAGTGAAACTTGGTTAAGTGGGACCTGGTAAGTGAGAAAACTCTATATCTGAGACGCAAGCTGCGGTCCCGACACTTTAACACTCAAGTACCTCTGGTAGTGGTACAAAAGAGACCTTTGTATCTGAGATGAGTCCTGTCGATTTTTTTGTCAAAATTACCTCTATAAAAATTCAAACGTATACACGTTTATCCGAATACTTGAAACGTGCCTGTTAACATGGATCAAGCAACAAAACAAAAAACATAGATTTTTTAGTTATTGACTTATTTGTACAAAAACATGAACTTGATTATATTTGTAGAATTATTACGTTTTTGTGATATCTAAGATTAGGTACAACTGTATGTTTAATGTTTACAAATAACGGTTGTTTTATTTAATAATCTGACCTCTATAACTGAACTAACCTGTATTCTGAACTCTATTACTGGAACACTCTTTAAATGGGACAAATATTTTTTTAAACCTGGATATCTGGGAAAACTGTATAAGTGGAATACCAGTTTAAGTGAGACTAATACGCAGGTCCCTAGAGATCTCAGTTATCCAGGTTTCACGCTTGTATTATGCTACGCATGTCGTAAAGACGACACAAATCTCAGTAAAATAGTTAAAATTAGCATAGTTTTATGGGTATTATAAAGACGTTTGCCTAAACTATATGTTTTTGCCTAGATTCCCGCAACTGACTCTGCTCCCAGACATACCCCCGCAGCCACCTAAGCGCGCCAGGCTCGACGACGTGCCCACGCTCACATACGACCAGTTCACGCACGACAACACCGATTACTATAAACGCGGGACGGAGGGCGAGGGTGAGGGGAAATCGCCCACTCCGCGCTCGTCGAGGAGTCCAGGTATAGCACCCCATTATTCTCAAAAAAAATACCTTACAGGCAATAGGTGCCTTACACATTCACTGCCAGACATAAAAACGGCGCACTACCCCAGAAACCGGTGGTCTATAGCTGCGTACAAAACAACCCGCCCAGCGGGTTGTCCGGCATCTGAACAAAGTTCACGAGCGCCCACCAGGTGGGTTCCCGGCAGTGAATGTGTTAAAACTATTTATTTAATACATTATTTAGATAGGAGTTATGACGTCCTTACGATGATTAGCCTTTTAAAGATATTACATTCTCGAGAAATTTCGATGGGTGCCACCGTGACCCGGGTGGCGTAGGAGTTATGGCGTCAGCCGCGAATGCTGGAAATGTAGAATTGATTTTCGCCCTAATTAACTTTGGTAATAAATGTAGTAGAAAATGATTTGAAGCAACCAAATGCAATAAAACACAAATTTGAACGCATCTTAGTAAATAACTGTATACCTACTGCATAAATCAATCTATCAAATTGTTCCAAAAGGGCCAATAAATATTTGAAAACAAGTGCTATAAAAAAAAATCTGCGCTTAAAAATCGAATGTAAACAGATAAACGACAAGGTAGAACACGTTCGCAGCGACAAGAAGGCGAGGCGTCCCCTCCCCATCGGTCTCGTGGTATATTGTCCATTATAATAACATGTAACCATCGACTTCCACTAATAGAGAGTTTAAAATAAAGGGGCCATTAGAATATCATAAATTATTTGTGTAGTTATTTTTGCTTTGTAATGTTTATATCATACTATGTAAAGTTATATGTAATATTTAATTTAGTTGTAGATTCGTCACAAGTTCATATAATTAGTTGCATCAGTCCGTTTACAATACTTGTGGTTAAGATTGTTGCGTAGAATCTAGTAAAACTACTGAAATGGCTCATTATGCAACTTTGAGTAGGCCTTTCTACATGATATAGCACAGTACAGCGATTTTATCATAGACTACTTTTTTAGAATCCACTATACAAACAATAATGATACAAAAAAGTCGTTTGGCTTGCCAAATTAATTAAGTTCGTTTTATCTTAGATCACCGCGAGAAGAAAAAGGGCAAAAGCGACTTAATCAACATTCATTCCTCGGTTGCGTACATTTGCACATTAAAGGTGAGTACTCACTTTCGCATTAAGGGAGGTTTTTTTCAAACAAGGCCCTACGGTTACGGGCGAGAAAATAATCGATTATAGCAAAGTCCGCACTATTAACTGAAAATTCGTTAACTTTGTTGCAAAGATATATAAGGTCCACCGATAGTCTGTTAGGAGCACTGCTGTTGGTACTTGGCGGTAGCTTCCTGGAGGTGTATTTCTGATCATAATTAAAGACTAACTGTTTAAAGACAAGAAAATGTGTCCTATAAACTATTCTGGAATTCGCCTAGTTTCAGGGTTAATGGCAATTGAATATAAAAACTTTACAAAAAAAAAAGAAAACTGACTTCAAAAAGGATAAAATAAAATATTATCATTTTTGAAATAAATGCGTTACCAACTGATATGTTTGAAGTCGGTGCCAAGCCAAATTTTGAAGCATACCATGATTTTGGAGCGATTCGATAAGGATGCGGCTATACAATTATGTACAATACGTTGGATTGCCTTACACGACAGCAATGAACATAGTTTCTGTAGGTATTAGGTACCTATGAACACACGGTCGAACCTTCTTAGCGCAGTCCGTACCCTGTTTGTTGGTATATTAGTATAAATCCAATGCGTTTATTTGCCGTCGTAATTTTTAAAGAGCTATTTTTATTAATTTTCGAACTGTCCATAACACGCAAGTGTGAAATTGAGACCGAGTTATTTCCAGTTCCTTATCCATAGAACTTCATTTCAAAATATAAAACAATTCAAGAACCGCCTTCAGGGCTTAAACTTTTTACCTTCATGCCGAATTTTACCTAAATCGATTCAGAATTTTAGCCGTGAAAAGGTAACAAAGAGACAGACAGAATTAATTCCACGTTTATAATACCTATTACTACAGTTGAATGTGATTTATAGACATAAACCTGGTTATTTTTGACCAGCATTGTTTCTATTTGGCTAGTTTATTATATAGCTATTCTTAGTTAAAAAATGGTAATATCTTATTTTCTCCTTTTTGAAGTCGGTTTACTTTTTTTTTAAACAAGTTTTTATTTTACCATTTTTAGTTATAAGGCATTGCTAAGAGTTTATGAGTGACGCGTGACGTGACGCATGGATGAAAATCAAAATCGTGTTTTACACTAAATTCGTTAACTTTAATAATTAATCAGAAATTTCCTTGAGTCCGTCTGAGAACTAATTCCTGCCACTACTCTAAATCAATCCTCCGCCCCGCCACTGATCCAATCACTCAACCCTCCGATCACTCAACCTCACAGCACATCCTGATCCTGACCCTGATCACTGAAACCCTTGCACATTTAACTCCTAATCCTAATCCCCGATTCCTCAACTCCCAACCCGTCAGTCCCCGACACATCTACTCACCGCCCCTCAACCCCCTAACCTCTCAAACCCTGACTCAAGCCCCAACCCCTCAACCCCCAACCTCCCCCATCTACCTTTACCACCACCGTCTACCTCACAAACCTCTCAGACCTACCCCTCGCCTCTTATTTCCAACACTACCTGTATCAAAAATCATTATACACCCCATTATAAGAGGGAAGTTACACGTATCGCCCGTGGTCTTTATAATCAGTAAGTAGCCTTACCACGAGTTTGACGCTGACATATTCCCTAGCGTAACATACTTTCTATGCATCTCGCTCGTACTGGCATCCTATTTAGTGCGAGCGAGATGTATAGAAGGTAAGTTACGAACATGTCAGCTAATATGTAGGGTCAAACTCGTGGTAAGGCTACAGTTGCACTACATTAAATTGGTAGTTGTCGGGAGGAAATGCTTAAGTTGCTTAAGAATATAGTCGATTCACCATACATGTGCCGTTAAAAATTGAGGAGTTCCCTCAATTCCTCGTGGATTCCATCATCAGATCAGAACCAAAAATATTATAGGACCACCTTGGAGGTAACTTTTTTCAAACAAAAAATGGATCACTCAAATCGGATCACGGGTGTCGGAGTAATTGGTGAACATACTACTTACATTAAAAAATCATCATCATTATCACCAAAAAATCATCATCATCAGATCACCACTTCATCAAATTGATGGTTTTTGAGAGAAAATCCTTAATATGCTTAATAAAACACCCAAATCACCATACACGTGCCTTTAAAAAATGAGGAGTTCCCTCAATTCCTCATGGGTCCCATCATCAGATCAGAACCAAATTAAAACGGGATCAACTTGGAAGTAACTCCTATCAAACAAAAAAAGAATTACTCAAATCGGACCACGGGTGTCGGAGTAATCGGTCAACATACATAAAAAAATAGCCATAACCGAATACAGAACCTCCTCCTTCTATAAAAATTGAAGTCGGTTAAAAAACCGTATATTACGACCGCCATGGCGGCATTTGATCACACTGTTTGCTATTTACATTTCATTTTGAATAAAACGTCATTTCGACTGATAGATGTAAATGAGGTCAAATCAGATTCCTTTATTGTTCAGAGATGTTCGAAATGCGAAATTTGAATATCATAATTAATCGATATCAACGTGTTATTCTCTTCTTTTCTCTCTTTATCGAAACAAGACGCTTCCTAATCTATTTTTGGTTTGATGATCGATTGCCGCCTAAAGTTAAGCTTTAAACACTTATAAGTCATACAAACAAAACGAACCTGTCTTTTCCAGAAACGACTAGGCACGCTAGACTTAGCCAAGTGCGTTGAGAAGGGAGTTCCTCCAGGACCTTTGTTGGGACAGCTGAAGAGCGGGATAGATGTAGTCCTAGCAGATGGTACTTTAGTGATGTCTAAAGACGTGAAGACGCCCGACGACCCTGGTCCTGTCTTTATAGGTAAAGTACAAACGAAAAACAACCTTAACTTATAGAATTAGGGTTCACTTTTGAACATAACTGACTCCTAGACATTTACTGGGACAGCTGAAGAATGGGATAGATGTAAACTGAAATAGATATCATACACTAAAGACAAACGTGACCAAGTCCACCGGTGGCCGAGAATCGAACCCGCGTTTTCAGCTTACGCGGCTATCATCCTGACCACTAGACAAATTCTCTAGTGTATATAGCCCTCCTCATCGTTTCGATAACGGCAACCCTAAATAAACATTATGGACGTTGTCTAGCGTGAGCCCTAATGTGGCTGGCTAGGCCGAACTTGCTCTTAACCTAAATACTCTATTTCACGCGTGACAATACAGTTGGCCAGCTGCGTTGAAGGGTTTAGGTCTCTCTTTTCCGTAACTTCGTAACGTTTTATGTCTAGGCTAGTGAGGCGGTTATCTTCAAATGTTTTGACACCGTTATGGATGGTAGAACGCCAAGAAGACCTTCTTCCAGCAATCTCCTCCCAACGCTCAGGGTCGATGGCGCAAGCGCTCAGATGCCGTTTGAGCACGTCTTTGTACCGCAGGTGTTGACCACCGTGCTTCCGCTTACTCACCGCCAACTCAAGAGTATAGAACAGCTTTAGGCAAGCGGTGGTCATCCATTCGAAGGACGTGCCATGCCCACCATTTGAGCTGGTGCTGCATTAGTAAGGCCTCCATGCCATACATACCGGAACGACGCAGAACCTCAAGAGTTGAGAAAATGGTCCTGACACTGCTATCTTTGAAAGGCTAGGCGCCTTTGACCAACTCTTAGGGCGAGCAGTGTGTGCTTACACCTCCTACGAGTATACGAATCCTTTACTGGATTACGGTATAGCGAGAGAGATGGTGCTGCCACTATCACAACCTATACAATAAGCCGTCTAAAATGAAATACATGAAAATATACATTTTATTGAGACTCCACCCATTTTCAGTTCTGGAAATGCCAGAAATCAGTTACCTCTGCCAAGAGCAATTCGCGGCGCACTACGACAACGGCACGAACTCGCCAGAAAAACATACCTTCACTCATCGTCCACTTATCACCGCCTGAGGTGTTTCATCACAAAAAGTAAGTTTCGAATCGAGCTTTAGAACGAATCACTCAGTATTTAACCCCTGGATTCCTAAGTGTCTAGATAGCTAAAACACATGGAAGTTTTAACTTGCCATATATTTTCGCTGATAAACAAAGCCCTCCTTTGCCACTCTACAGTTCCCGTACTATTACCATAACAGACATTTCCCGTTTCTTTCATTCAAGTTTTAGATACATAAGGGTTCCAAATTCAAGAGCCAACAAAGACTGTATATGTTCTAATTTAAATAACAAATGCTTATATTTTTTCCTTACACTACAGCTATAAAGATTTCATGATGAAATTCGGCCCAACAACACGTCATCTTATCCTCAACTCGCAGAACTCGTGTCTGGGTTCCGAAGCCGTCCATCGCACTCAGCACAAACTACATCTGTTGGACCCTGAGGTTTTCCCGCTTCTCAAGGTAAGGGTGGCATTAAGAGGCTTATAAAAACATTGGAGGTTACACCTAAAACAAAAATCTGATGCATGGAAATATGACGTTGGAAGATAACACGCACCGATTGGCGTCTCGTTATGTAGGCTCTATACATATATCTGCTTTCAAGTGTGCAGCAGCCACCAGACAGCCAGAGACACCAATATGTGCAGTATGTTATTCAAAAATCAAGGTCTTGTCTCTGTGCCACAATTTTTTGTTTATGTCCAATCCATAGTGTTTTTATAATCTTTTTGAATGGCCCAGTAGTCCAAATTTAACGCCGCCGTAGTAGTAGAAAGTAGCGCCGATAGGCATCATCCCTTAGAGAGCTGTCCAATACGTCATTAATTTAACGAACTTGACTAAAGGGACTTGTAACAACTGATTTAACGTGATTTAGCTATTCTTGAGAATATAAAACAAATAAACGACCTTATGCCATAAGCTCATAATGTTACAATGAGATTACATATGATAAAGAGGCTAGCCTTGTTTCATTTCTGTTTTATTTTATGCTCTTGAATTTTATTATTTTAGGACCCGAGCATACCAGCCGAATGGAACACCCATCCTCCCATGCCCAAGACCAACAGTCCCACCAAAATAAAGGGCATCGAAGATTTGAAGAATAGGGTAAGTGGATCTCTTGAGTTGTTGCTGGGTTAATAAACTTTTATCCATCGGCTCTTAGTCGCCTATTTGAGTTTGAAGCGCTGGTGGCCTAGCGGTAAGAGCGTGCGACTTGCAATCCGGAGGTCGCGGGTTCAAACCCCGGCTCGTACCAATGAGTTTTTCGGAACTTATGTACGAAATATCATTTGATATTTACCAGTCGCTTTTCGGTGAAGGAAAACATCGTGATGAAACCGGACTAATCCCAACAAGGCCTAGTTTACCCTCTGGGTTGGAAGGTCAGATGGCAGTCGCTTTCTTAAAAACTAGTGCCTACGCCAAATCTTGGGATTAGTTGTCAAGCGGACCCCAGGTTCCCATGAGCCGTGGCAAAATGCCGGGACAACGCGAGGAAAAAGAAGAGTCGCCTATTTGAGTAAACTAGTCAAACCTTAGTGTTCCAAAAAAATATTGATTTTGTAACCTTCGAGCAACACCGGGAAGGGAGTCGGCATTCGCACTAATTCCCCTCTGCCGAAGCACATGCCCAACCGGGCATAGCGTGGTGCGTGTTGTGACTCGTCTGGACACGAAAAAAGATCGAGGTGTTTAAGAGTTGTCTTTAAGGTGTGTCATTTTCTATGTATTTGTGTCGTCATTACAGATTGGATTTTGTATGTAGTAAGTGAGAAGTGCGACTGTGTGCACATTTCCGCCCGCAAAAATGGCAGACGCCATTATTGCGGCCATATCGCTCGGGCTCCTCCCTTCCGACGTGTCGGAAGCCGGTGTTGATCGAAGTTTGAAACAATCATAAAAACCACAATTTTAATATTTATTGACTCTGTAAACTTAAACTTGACCACTACCTGGTCACAATATCTGTGCACCTCGCCTCGTGACGTTATAACGGCGCCCTGGGTGCGATATGCAAGCGTTGGGGTGAGCGGGGGGAGGTGAACGGGGAAAGGGGAGCGGCGTCGCATTCACACGAGGTGCACAGATACTTTGACTGGATGGTAATTTTGTAGAAGCGCTTTTGCTTAGCATGCATGGCTTTGTTAGTGTCAACAATTCAAAATGAAATAAACAGTCAAAATACAAGAAAAAAAATTAAAACGTTCTTTTATTAGTATATTATGCATCTTTAATACCAATACCATTGTCCACTATGTGTACGGACTATTCCTTATGGCATAGAGATTGTATCGATTCAAGAGTGGTGCTGTTAAGGTGCAGTGAGTTCAGGACGTTCTGGAAACGCAGAGCCCGGGATCGCAGATATTGTTATTGAATTGTTATCTTCTTCTTTTGCTAACCCTCTTCCTAGCTCATCTTGTTGCTGAGCTTGTTATTGAATTGTTATGTTTAGTTATTTTTAACAAAAAGTAATTGATGTAAAATAACATAACACAATTTTAGAAACGAATTGTGAATTTTAATGGTTGCGTTTTAGACCTATGTTCGTGTTTTTTTTTCTATCTAGCGAAAAAAAATAAAGGTTTCGAATTGATGATGTTATAGATTTTTCAAAAACTGCTGGCCGAAACCACTGCACCTTGACACAAAGTCAACCATCAAAATCGTTCACACCCCACCCCTATCTGTCCCTCTCTAAACGCACGCTTATCGCTTCTCTTGCTGTGACGTCACTAAACCGCTTCTAGATCGCCATGGCCCAGTTCCAGAATATTATCAACACGGAGATTAAGCCCAGCCTGCCGAAAGAAACGTCTGAGGAGGATCAGACCCAGAAATTGGAAACTTACTCTGCAAGGACGCTCTCCATGTTCCATCTACGCCCCAAAAAGGAGATTGACAGGTGAGTCTCATATAGACTATATCTGTTGAAGTGAAATAAAGAGCCCGCTGAAAGTCGCTCCTCAGGAGGCGAACCCTAAACTGGAGGCTTACTCTTCGAAGACATTCATATTCCATCTTCATGGTAAATTTGATAAAGCAAGACCAATATATATTTGCACATACATGCAAGTGTTATTTAAACGTTTTAATTTCATAGAAGTTTGACGTTGAAAATAACACTTTCACGTCTGTCCTAAAAAAATCGCTGCAGAGTTATCTTGTTCTGACTCTAGTGACAGTATCTGTTTAGTAATAGACTATACAAGCCTTCGAACGACGCGCTTCAAAAAGAGATCCCAAAACTGAAGACATCCTCTTGGATGAGGTTCATCATGTACAGTCACGTCTGAAAATATCGGTACGAAAAATGTGCCAAAATTATGTATACACTACCTTAATATATGGACAATAAAGTCGTGTGTACATATTTTTGGCACTTTTCTCGTATCGATATTTTCAGACGTGACCGTACCATCAGAGCAGAGGCCCTAGAGGCTGATTGACAGGGGAGTCAGAAAGAGACAGTAATTTACTACGAGGCTTGCGGAAAGACGCGTGGAAACGATGTATTGTTTTTTAGTTATTATATTTCGATTATTATGTTACTAGGTTCCTTAATTAAATTTATCTATCTCTATATCCAGATCAGCCGAGCCAAAGTTACACATCCAAGACTACTACCAGGAGACCATGGACGTGGAGGGCTTCGGGGCTTGTCTCGACAAGTTCCGAGGGGAAATCCAAAACTTGCGCTACGCGAATAATGACTCTAGCAAGGAGTACCCAAAGGTCGTTTTTCTGGGAACCGGCAGCTGTATACCGAGCAAGACTAGAAATACGAGTGCTATCATTGTCCACGTTGAGTGAGTTGGATTTGATATTAAGTTTTTGCAGTTTGAATTCTATCTACTTGAAATAGAGTTAACGTTTGAAAAGGTACCCACGAAAAAGACTAGCAACGAAAACTCAAAGACGACCGAGTAACCATATAATATAACCAACCCAAGTAACCATTTTTTTATTGCTAGTTCAAAAACTCAATTAATTACATCACTAATTACTTTTTTTATCTAGTTACTCTATATTTAATGGTATTTTATTTTATATAAGCGTATAACGTTAAAATTTTAAGGAATAGTTTTATTTTACTCTAATATTCTAATAAGTTCGATATTGGTTTCATTACGTCACTAAATGAATATATGATTACATAAAGTCTGCTCTCTCGGAAATCCAATCAAAAATACCGCAATCTGGAAAATACTTCACGGCGCTGAGCTTATTTCACCTTAGTATGTTTTTATTTACAGTGACCAAAGCACCATCCTCCTAGACTGCGGGGAAGGTACTTTTGGACAACTTGTCCGGTTCTACGGGCCGAGGAAAGTTGACGAACTGCTTAGGACACTGAAAGCTATATACATATCTCATCTACACGCTGATCATCACATAGGTGAGTGCAGGAAGTCACACAATGTGGGCCTGTGAGTCGACAAACATATCCTTGACCGTATTTACGAGTAACGAATGTTTTATCATCATGGATGACATGAATCCAATTTCGCTACTTTAATTATTTATGACACATGAACACATTTTTGTTCTGAAGTTTTTATTAACAAAGCTATGAATAGAATAGAATAGAACTATGACTGTCTGACATCACATTGTTTAGCTACAGGGACATACTTACATGCATAAACCACTAATTAGATCTAATTCGCACTCATTGAAACTAACATTGTTGCAATCAGCGTATTAATCACCTCTTTTCTGCTTTCTGCCACTGCTTAATACAAAATTATGTTTTTCATTTTGTATTAACATTTGTACAGCATTCTTCGTTACTTCATATCTAGTATAGTTTTTACCTTAGTCACGCCGTTGAAAAATCGAAATGATACCAGAAAACTGTATCTTTCCTCAATATTTGACAAAATACATAGCGAAATTGACAGGTGCAATGTGGTAATGTTAATTTACATTGTGTACCCATTTAAAAATCGGATAAAATTCCAGGTCTAATAGGAGTATTGCAGGCCCGCGCGGCCGCGTTCGCCAACGCGCCAGAGAAGAATGCTCCGCTACTGCTGCTCGCTCCTGGTCAAATCGTAACGTGGCTCACCATGTATGATAGACAGTTCGAGAAAATAGCCGCCGAGTTTACGCTCATACCTAATCAGAATCTGGTAAGTTTAAGATACATTTATTTATCTTATTTAATTTATGATACACAAACAATAAAGTATTCACAGACGGTTTAAATGCTCTTATATTTTTTTCATCACACTTGCTCGAAAAAGATCTTATTTCATGCAGGTGTACTTCAAAGGTCTATATTGTTCCCGCGGTAGTTATGGATCGTGAAAAAAGCTATATATTTTATTTGATTAATTTAATAGCTGTTTAATTTAAGCTGCTGAATAAGAATAGTATGGCGGACGAATGTTTGTGTCACCGTATTTAAGAATTGTTTCGCTTAAAATTTAGTTTTTTCTTCGCAAGTGTGATGAAAAACATTTTGCGTAACTCCGAGGGGTAAGAATATTGCAAACTCGGGTCTTTAATTCCCTCCAGCCTGCGGCTCTCCGGAATTACCACCCTCTTTTCCAAAATTTCACTTACCCCCTTCGTTGCACAATATACTAAAATTACTAAAAGAGACTGTGTGTCTGAGCTCCATCTATTGTCTGTAGAATGGTAAAAGTGTTGAAAATCTTTTTGAATTTGTGTCACCGCTTACTTTTTGTTACCGTACCGAAAGGATTAATTTTACTATATCAAAAATGTAGAATGAGCTCTATTTTGTTTCCTAAAACAAAGGTTGTCAAACAGTATGGTAGAACTTATTCTCCCGGACTCTTTTGCAATTTTTTTAACTTAACGTCTAAACATGCTTCAATATTATTTATCAATATTTTTAGATGGATCCAAAAGAGCCAGGCTTAACACCCGCAGCGCTCGCCAATATCGGGCTAGACTCTGTACTGACTTGCCTCGTACCGCACTGCCCTAACGCGTTCGGGGTCGCCATCACCGCCGCCGGGCACAAGATCACATACAGTGGCGACACGCTGCCTACTGAGAAACTAGTCAAGATTGGTGAGTACTACAGGCAACTTGTTCATACAGCCATCTGACGTAACCAACGATCACCTGTATCGGGCTAGACTCGGTACTGACTTATCTCGTACCGTAAAGCGCTAACGCGTTCGGGGTCGCCATCACCGCCGCCGGGCACAAGATCACGTACAGTGGCGATACGCTGCCTACTGAGAAACTACTCAAGATTGGTGAGTACTACAGGCAACTTGTTCATACAGCCATCTGACATAACCAACGATCACCTGTATCGGGCTAGACTCTGTACTGACTTATCTCGTACCGTAAAGCGCTAACGCGTTCCGGGTCGCCATCACCGCCGCCGGGCACAAGATCACGTACAGTGGCGATAAGCTGCCTACTGAGAAACTACTCAAGATTGGTGAGTACTACAGGCAACTTGTTCATAAGAGTCATCTGACGTATACAACGATCGCCAGTATCGGGCTGGACTCGGTACTGACTTGCCTCGTACAGCACTCCTCTGACGTGATCGGAGTCACCATCACCGCCGCCGGGCACACGACACGCTGCCTACTGAGAAACCGGTTGAGATGAGTGAGTAGTACAGGCAACTTTTTTATACACCAGCTCTGACGCAAACGGTGGGCACTGCCCCAACGCGATCAAATCGCTATTCATTCATTCATTTATTTTGTTGTAAAATCACGTACATACATAAAATCCAAAAGGTGTTAAGTAATAAAATCATGTCAGCCCATACATCATTTCGATATGCCTCCGCAAAATATCTCAATAAAAACTGTGACTAATAGAAACAAAATTGGTATTTAAAGCTATACAGCTTTTTTTAAAAGAACCAGATCTAATGTACGTGGAGATCGCTATTGTCCTACCCCATGGCTAAGAATTCGCGATGTGTAATTTAAAATTGAACTTTATTGACCCCCAGTAAAATTCAGAATTAAATGTGAAATAAGATCACTATCTTTTCAAGCCTAATTTCGAATCTTAAAGGCTCGAGGCGTTGATTTGCGAATCTTGAGAACTCTAGGTATAATATTTTTCAACACACTTGCTCAAAACGACGTTTTTATTCCACCGATTTTTGGCTCATAATCCTAGATATTAAACACGCGTGCTTTTTCAGTATATTATACCACTTGTGCTTTTTCATTATATTATCCGTCCGAGTTAAAAAGGTAACTGATTGCTAATAATATGCATGGAAACGGAGCCTTCTTAAGTTGGTCGAGTAATAATTTTTTTTTTTTTACCAACTATTAGGCTTCAAATGTTAGTTCAAAGAGGTTTTACCACACCAAACATAATTTATAGATTAAATTATCTCGTAAATTACATTAATGATTAAACATAACATTTTATCGATTTGAATTCCATCCGTCGAATAGAAATACAAAAATATTAGATTTTTAATATTTTTTAAATTGGCTGTTTGTCGATTTCGTTCGCGCCTTTGCCTTGCGCGCGCATTGGAATCGTGCTAAAAAAAAATAACGCGCCAGCCATTTTCCGTATTTGTCTTAAAATTTGAATAATTTTGCATGTTTTTAGTTTAAAATATTGACGAAAATGTCATTTTCAAGCATTGAAAATGTAGAACATACAAAATTGACGCTGCTAGTAATACTAATAGAGGCAAGAGCCGAGAACGACCTTAGCCTTTTACCATCAAAATCGGGTGAAAAATAATCGGCGGCATATGAAACTTTTATTCAATGGAAAATCAGCAAAAACGCACAGTCTTTCTTGGAAAACGTGTTGGTAGCTTACTTCAATTAACTGGCGAATAAGTGCCTACAAGCCCAGCACAATTTGGTCCAATTATTTTATGTTAAAACTGTGAGCCACCATTTTGAAAATTGTAAGTACTTTTACTGTTTTGACAAGAAAAAATCTAATTTATAAGTTTTGTTTTTTTCCTCGCAAGTGTGTTGAAAAACGTCGTATGAAACGCGTGTGCATTGTTCATTACACACATCGGCTTTCTTATTGCGCACTCGCTTACAGCTCGCGCGCACAATATCGCCTCGTGTGTAATGACCACCTTAGCACACTTGTAAAGATTGTTTTAACGTTTTCTTTACAAGTCGTGCTGCAATATTTCGCCTTTGAGTCGTGTGCAAACTTACGCCTTGGATACTTACGTATTGGATATATTATATAATTTTATATCATATATAATAGGTAATATCCTGTTTAATTCAAGGTCAAGGCTCAACCATCCTTATCCACGAGGCAACGATGGAGGACGAGTTAGCAGACGAGGCGAGGATCAAGATGCACTCGACGACGTCGCAAGCGATAGAGATTGGACGCAAAATGAACGCCAAGTACACGGTATGTATCATTTATCTGCGGTAATTTCTGCTTAAATGAGAAGTGTGTATTTGTTTATAACTTAATAATTCGACGGCAAGTCATAGATGTGATATGATATCTCTGACTTCATTGTTTACATTTTGTAGTTTTACTTTTTATTGTTATTATTGTTTTTTACGATTGGACTATTGAAAGTTGATGGAATCTGAAATGAACTAGGCTATTGTGTGAAAGCGATGGTCTAAATTCAGTACTTGTTATTGTTATATTGTTTATTTTATTACATATTTTATAAATCAATGGATGACATCCTAAAGCAAAATAATTTAAATATGAAATGCCTATATTGTTGTTGCGTTTCAGTACATTAAATAAGGTAATTTGAGAGGAAAACATTTCATTAATGTTTTTATTAGTTTTGTTCCATGAATACATAATTTATCTGAATTAGGTATTTCTGATGATTATTATTTACGCGTAGGTAAGTATGGCTTTCCTTGAATTAAAACCATTTTGATCACTGTAGCAACTCAGTAATATAATATATATATTTACTAGACGTGCCCGCGGCTCCGCTCGCGTAAGTGAGATAACGAGTTTGTCTTATGTTTAAATACCAGCCAGCCTTATTATGTAAAGTGTAATTGAAGGGATGTTTACAAACATTACTACAGGATAAAATTTTCCAGGAGATCGATATAACTAAATTTCTTTTCGATAATATTGATTAAAGCTGGATTTTCAGAGGCGATAAAGATATATTGCCACAATTGCCACAAAGGTAATTCTTTGAAGGTAATTCAAAGACATAAAGCTAACTCGAAATAGTTAACCTCATTAATAAGAAGTAATCAACAATTCTCGTCAAGGGTAAGTGTGACCTATATAACTGGAAAAACAAACGTATTGTTTTATCACCTCTATATTTCAAAGTTATTATTCACTAGAAAACCTCTTCACTCAAAAAAACTAATTTGATTCCAGGTGCTAACGCATTTCAGCCAGCGATACGCGCGGCTGCCGCGTCTCAACGCGCACATACTCAACGAAAACAACGTCGGCATCGCGTTTGACAACATGCAGGTTAGTGACAAAACAAAACATACAGTAAATTAAACGTTATTAATTTTAGTTTGCAATTTTTACTTCAAGACCTAATTTTACTGTTTTTTTAGGGTTCCGTAGTCAACTAGGAACCCTTATAGTTTCGCCATGTCCGTCTGTCTGTCTGTCTGTCTGTCTGTCTGTCCGAGGCTTTGCTCCGTGGTCGTTAGTGCTAGAAAGCTGAAATTCGGCATGGATATATAAATCAATAAATCCGACAAAGTCGTACAATAAAATCTAAAAATTTAATGTTTTTGAGGGTACCTCCCCTACACGTAAAGTGGGGGTGAATATTTTTTTATGCTTCAACCCTACGGTGTGGGGTATTGTTGGAAAGGTCTTTCAAAACTAATAGGGGTCTTCAACAAACATTTTTTGATAAAGTGTATATATTCGGAAATAATCGCTCCGAAAGAAAAAAAAATGTGTCCCCCCCCCCCCTCTAACTTTTGAACCATAGGTCCAAAAAATATGAAAAAAATCGTGGAAGTAGAGCTTAAGAAAAACATTAAATGAAAACTATAGCGGACATGATCAGTTTAGCTGTTTATGAGTTATCGCAAAAAGTTTCCCCTTCATAGTAAAAAGACTTAGTTTAATTAGGTACTGATTATGCAAATTTGCCTATTTGTTTAACTCGCGTGAAAGGTACCGTTTCATCCCTTGGTTAACAATTTACTGCACTTTAAGCTCCAGTTTAGCTTATTGTGACGGAAGAGTAACTACGGAACCCTACACTGAGCGTGGCCCGACATGCTCTTGGTCGGTTTTATTATATTACTTGTTGAATAAATAAATATATTCTTAAACGAGTTCGGTAAACTACCCAATGGTTGAATATGGGTTGGTAGGTTGGCATGTACCAAACACCAGTCGTTACAGCTGTTTTTTGTGTGTGCATAATATAATTGTCCGAAAGAGCGCAAAGTGTCTCCGTTTCAACGTGGGCAAACAAACATAATTTAAAAAAAAACACGTATTCCACGGTTACATTTATATAAAACAAAGAAAAATAGGATTCCCTGTGTTTCAGGTGAGAAATAACACATAAACATGTTTTTAGGGTTCCGTAGCCAAATGGCAAAAAACGGAACCCTTATAGATTCGTCATGTACGTCTGTCTGTCCGATTTTGTCACAGCCACTTTTTTTGTATGTCTAGTTGTCCGGCTGCCCTCTGCTCTCTTTGCAGGTAGCTTTTCTCCATCGATTCTCGTGATTTTGTGAAGATATTCGATAAGTATATTGATTTTATTGACAATTCAGTCTTTAAAAAATGTTCAAATTTGTGAGCTTCTACGGCTCAGAGCTATGTAGTATGAGTTGGAGTCCAATTTTTTTTTTTTTATTTTTTTTTATTTGAAAAACTCATTTGCAAAATGTACCGGGTAATCCGATTTGAGTTTGTCCGCCCTATTCATGGTATTTACCCTGCCTTTTTTGCACATAGGTACATAATAATGCTTACAAACTAATTGACAGATTCAAATCTGCAACGTAGGCTTCGTCGGGTGGGTACAACCATAAATCAGCAACAGGCGTCGTCGTTACTCACAAACAATAAAGCTATCTGCTACCGCTACCTATTGTCGTCGATGTTACCCGTGTCCAAATAGTGGGGTAATGTAGGACTCTAGACGTGCAAGTGCGTGTTTTTATGGTTCCGTACCCAAAGGGTCAAACGGGACCCTATTACTGAGACTCCGCTGTCCGTCCGTCCGTCCGTCTGTCACCAGGCTGTATCTCATGAACCGTGATAGTCAGCCAGTTGAAATTTCTACAGATTATGTATTTATGTTGCCGCTATAACAACAAATACTAAAAACAGAATAAAATAAATATTTATATCCAATCTAAATATCATCCAATCACCGAAGTTAAGCAATAGTAAGATAAGATAATAGTACGGAACCCTTCCTGTGCGAGTCAGACTCGCACTTGGCCGGTTTTTTCGAACGATACAGTCACCATCAGGTATTTCTGAGCGGCCAACGTGCTCACAAATATCTGAACACGCCTCTATTGTCTAGTGTGTGTTCAGATATTAGTGAGCACCTCGACAACTCCGATATATTAATGGTGACTGTATTGAGATACATATTTGTCATTTTAGAACTAAGCCATTATTAGATTGAATCAAATTATTTTAATCGGGAAATAGATTTATTTATGTCTATTCTAAAACAATATAATAGTAAATATTTCATAAACAATTACCAATAAAGATATTACACTTAAAACAATTCTTTTAATAAGGAATATAGTCCATAGACTTCTAATGACTGAAACTTGACATATAATAATTTTCAAGGTATTTATTACTCCCTCTTTTATTTAAAAATAAATCTAAGTAGTAACAGAATTCTGTTAAGTAAATGAATCTATATATTATGTGAAGAACTCAAAACTGCATGACTGAAATGAAAAGACTGTGCCACAGGTCTATTATAATGCCTAGCGAAGGTGGCTGAACTTGCAGACCACCCAGCAGTTTGTTGAATTTGGTCGATATTTAAGCCTGATCTAAAGGCAGCAGATGTTGAGGAATGTCTAGTCGAATGGGCTGTAAATACACTGGTGTCAATTCCTGCTTCATTTAGGGTTTTTTTAATCCAACGACTTATGCTTTGGGTGGTTGCAGGAACATAAGGGCATATCCTTCCAGAATGGTGTTATTCTCGACGAAACGGTGATGGCCGCAAGGTCGTTCTCCATGGTTACTGCTGCTTTCTGTTCCGTGGTACTGTTGCTTTTTGGCTCCGAAATATCGGCGCTTCTGGGTTCCGTAGGCCCGGCGCTCCTGGGTACCGAGAGCCCGGCACTAGGGTGCTGTACTGGCACCCCTAGTGCGAAATTGCCGTTTTTCATTTCCCGCCGATTTTATAACGCAAATATTGTCTATTTATTGAAATTAGTCTTTCACAGAACCGACACTCACGAAATTGTTTTTGCGCGGCACTTCGCGGCCGCCCAAAAACAAGGCAGGCCCGAAATAATAATGTCCAACACTAAACACGAAATTTAAAGTCCAAAAAACGAACGCGTGGTCACCACTTTAGGTATTGGTCGACCTTATGAGGAGATGATATAAAAAAAGGTTAACTTCAACACTGATTTATTCTGACTCCATAAGCACAATCTCAGAAAGTTACTAATTATATATTTAAATACAAGGACGGGACCAGGACCAGGCGGCGCCGCAATATCGAAATAGTTAAGTATGTGCCCACTGTATGCCTTGCGCTTAGCGACTGACTGGACTAAATGCTCCTTCGAACTGTATACCGAAAATGCTGACTCTAAATTGCGTCACCGTCATGTCCCTACATATCTATGGATAGGTCTTCAAAAATGATATTGAGGTTTCTAATATCATTTTTTTCTTAACTGAATAGTTTGAGCGAGAGACACTTCAAAGTGGTAAAATGTGTGTCCTCCCCCCTGTAACTTCTAAAATAACAGAATGATAAAACTAAAAAAAAATATATGATATACATTACCATGCAAACTTCCACCGAAAATTGGTTTGAACGAGATCTAGTAAGTAGTTTTTTTTTAATACGTCATAAATGGTACGGAACCCTTCATGGGCGAGTCCAACTCGCACTTGGCCGCGCTTTTTTTTTTTCATTTCCGGGCGCCATTTTCAATATTTATTTAGCCAATGTCACAATTACAATTCTGACGAATTCAACCACATACTCATATGACAAAAACCGTATATGCCGTTTGGGCTATAGGATAAATGGACTTATATACATAAACCCTGTTTGATTTCGCAGACTACTACGAACCTCTGATGAGATTTTTACCATGCATGTTTAAAATCTTGAGTATACATTACGCGTTATGTGTATGTATTCGCGAACTTCCAATGGTTCTTAGTATCCCAGTTTCAAAAACACTTGTTTAGAACTGTTCTACTTACAATAAAACATTTTTTTACAGGTAACACTAAGCGACTTCCCCCTCCTCCCGCACATGTACGCACCTCTCCAACTTATGTTCGCCGAGCACTGCGTGGACATGGAACTGAAGGCCGCCTCTCGCGTGCGTCGGAAGGAAAAGCCATCCAACACCAGCCTCTCCGGTACTAGACAATTTTCCACTTGCAACACTGCCCAGGCCACAGATAATGTAACTAATGAACAGAGTAATGTAAAAGAGACTGTAGACTCGGTAGCACAGATAAAGGATAACATTGAAAATGTTGCCATAGAGTCGAAAGAAATGCAAACGTAAAATAGTGTTGCTAGTTGTTGAATCTAGTTGGCTGTGTAAATTATCGAATTGTTTGCGATTGAGGCCATGTTTTTATTTATATAATAGTAATGTATAGCCTTTATGGAATTGTGCCTCATACATTGTAAAGTATAGATTTAATGTCATTTTGACTGCTTCGTGGTAGTCCTATAGTATGTATCTAATAGATAACTACTAGTTCGTAATAAAGTACCTTTTGGGTACGAAACTCTAAAAATATATTGTCTAAGTATGTTGCAAGTCTACAATAAAGTATAATGTTGAATATTTCGTAGTTTACATTTGTACCTACATCCAAATTTAAAAGGGTTATTACCTAGGTGAAGGATACTGTCACGGGGTGTAATGCTGATCTCATTGGTTTCAATTCCCCTTAGACGCACTTCACAGGGAGTCAAAAAATCCTCAGAAATGCTTTGTGTAATGAATGGACCCCCTAAACCGCTGAACCGATTGAGATGAAATTAGGTATAAAGATAAGTTTTTACCCCGGAAATCATACTTTAAGGGGGAGAGAAAGAGTTTGGTATTAACTATGGAAATGTTACATGGAAATACTAATTTTATGCAGACAAAACCGGGGACAGAAGCTAGTAAGTTATAAGTAAGCATATAAGACTTGATTGAGAATGAAGTCCAGTACATTTTTCTACTTTCGCCGTTAGGTACTACTAACTTGATATAGACTGTACCATCGCTTTAAAATATACTATAAAAAAGTTACGCGTCGCACTGAGGTACATTTTTGGGTATTGTGTTTGACACTCAAATAGTTAAGCAGAGTATTGTATTTATACATATTAGCTTATATACCTATTACCAAACGGTATCTACACAAAAAAATACAGCGTTGAGTAATTAACGATATTCGTAGGAACAGAGCCAGAGAAAAGGCCTCAGGGCCGCCGCCGTTCGCGCAGCAGAAACTCTTCGGCGACACACTCGCTTACACGCCAAGAATCTGACAGTAAGTACTATTTATCGATCTAATATTTAACCTTTTCGACGCCAACGACGGATATATCCGTCACACTCACAGACTACAGAGCAACATAGACCTACGTGCATATGCATGAAGTTCAATTTCAGTTTTGGCACTTCGGTGACGTGGCGTCTGAGTGATAGCTTTTGTGTTTGACACGGCCTCGAAGGTTCAAACTTATGTTTTGAACACATATTAAAACTGAAACCTGTTTCCCCCGCCTGAATGGTTGACTGGACTGAGCGTGGTCGATCCGCGGCCACGACCAAAGAAACCTGTGTCGAAACGTCGGAAATAAAGGTAGATATAGGTTTAATTGAATATGTATTTATTATATAATCTGTCAAAGCCAGGATGCTTTGTCTTCGTATCTCTTGATCTAAGCCAATACAGGTATTCAGGTATTGTATAGTCAAATCAACAAGCCTCTTGCTTGTTACAGTCATTGTCTCGAGTGATGTAGGAGCATTCCATGAAATAGTCCCGTACAAACGCGAATTTTCTGAAGATTTGCAGGTACAAGAGTTTCCTTTTCTGTGACTAATGGTCAAAAACATGCACAGAGAAATAATCACTTGCTTTAAACGCCGAAAAAAATTGTTAGGTAATAGCGTTGTTGTAACACGGACATTATAGGTACCTATTTAAATCCACCAAACAAATGAAAACTCTGACATTTCGAATATCGATCGTCCGTGATTGTACTTGCGTTTTAGTAGCAAATGACAAAATATACCCTAAGGCAAGTGCACACGCTTGTGGCATTGCCGCGTAGCCAAAACATGCAAATCGTTTACGCTGCGTTGTCTTTTTTTCTATGCGCTGCGTAGCAATTAGCGATCGAAACGCAACTGTCACTGTTGCACTAATATGGAAGACTTGGAAGAGTATTAGAGAGATAAAACGTTTCGTTGTCGAAGCGAGAGCGATTGTCACCTTGGCTAGGCCAGCTTATCAGATAATAGTTATTTGTTTTACAAGGGGGAAAGTTGTTATTTAACCGCTCGTGTTAATATTGATACCCGAGCAAGCGAAATGTTCCAAAATTGAACCACTTATTTTCACCACATCAACGCGAGGAAAATACTAACTATGAAATACCAAGAAAATCAAACCAATTCAAATCCAAATGAACGTAATAAAAAAAATATCATTCAAAATTATCATTTAAAAGTGAATTCTACCAGCTAACATAAGGAAACAACTCAAAATTTGCATCTGTAATCAGAGGGTCTACCGCGAACCACGTTCGACGTGTTGCGTCCCTGTCACACTTACGTACCAATCTACAAGTGCGATAGAGAGGCAACACGTCGAACGTGGTTCGCGGTAGGCCCTCAGATGAGGATAAAATGCAAATTTCTCATTTGTTTTTGAACAATCTAGAACGCCTTTACCAGTTGGTGTGGTAAAAAAAATACTTGATTATCTTCAAAATGGAATTAATTAAAATACTTAGTTAAGCTCAGGAATGCACACTGAAATTAACGGACTTTAAAAAAACACCTTGTATAGAAATTTAAAATTTTGCTTTGCTTTTTGACTCAAATATATTCGATGCAGAAAATTGTAAATGATAAACGAGTTTTTACTTTAGGAGAACATTCGAAAAATCGTGAAAGCAGCAAAAACGACAATTCCAAAACCTCCGGCAAGTTATGTACGAAACGCCTGGCGTCTAATGCTCAGAAGAAGAATGACGATTCTAAGCGTAAGTCCTAAATTTTGTCCGTTAGTATCCCTACTAGGTATCCATAATGATATAAATGCAAAAGTAACTCTGTCTGTCTGAACCGATTTAGAATTTTTTTTGAGTAGAATAGAATAGAACAAAATTTACTCAGGACATTTTAACAACAAAAAATAACATGTCACAAAAACGGATTAAAACGTCACTGAAAAGGTTTCCACTTAGCTTGTTTTCAAGGTACCTTTTAAATACTTGGACGCTGGTTTTCCAATAGGTAGATCTATTTTGATTAGTAGTAAAATTAAAAATTAATTATTTATCTCTAATCTGCACCTAGGAAATGTGGTAGTGAACAAGGAACTACGGGTCCCTTCGCGCTACAAAGAGAACCTCACCGCCAGTAAGTTTGATTAATATCTTTGTAGAGTTAGAGAAACATAATCAGGTATGTAGAGATTAGTAGTTTAATTTTTAAACAAGCATAGTAAGATTAGTTCTCAAACTCGTCTTAAAGACTGACGTCATATTCTTATGCTATAACTTAAGATTTTTTTGTTGTCCGTGCTATTTTCCTCCTAAGCTTTTATTGATATAGGTATATTATGTAGTTTATGTTTATACGGCTATGCTATGCTTGACCAGGCACCGTCCGCGGCGGGCGACTGTCAGCCGCGCCGTGCGCGACCGACGACGTCCGAAATGTCCGAATGCTGTCTTCGTGAACGTATGTGCGTGGTCTGGCTCGCCCATATCAATGAGATCTGAGGGCCTGCTGCCAACATAAAAAAAACGAAAATGGTTATCTGTCTGCTTATCGCCCTTGCATATTCGAGCGACAGAGAGGCAGATAACGTTATTCGGTTTTTCGATGTTGGCGGTCGGCCCTCAGGCACCTACAGCATGCAGTGTGTCAGCCTCCTGTCGTGACGACATAACAGTAGCCTATACTCATTATAAATGGAAGTTCGAATCACGTTCTTTTGACACAGGGCTGCGTCGTATGTCGTCGGTGAACAACAGTGCTACTAGCATAATGAGCCCCCGAAGACCCTCGCCTGTCACCAGCAGGAGGGCCGCCTTGCCTTCGCGTCAGTGTTGTCCATTACCTACAGCCTAATAATACTCCAAATACAGTTGGCGCTCTGAACATTTTCCCCTATGCCGAATTGTTGGAACTGCCGAATGATTGGATTTGTATAGGAAATAAAAGCTTTATATAGAAAATAAATTCTGCATATCAAATGCAACCGCTCTGTAATTTTGCGTTCGGCTGTGTAAACTGCCGGATTATAGAGCGAGTCATCTAAGTCGCTAATTGCTAGATTGACGAACGCCGGAATACCAAGTGGCCTTCTCTATACTTACCTATAACTACTTAGCTCATCTTAACACAATTTAATTTAGAAACACATAATGTAAGGCCGTCTACGTCCTACGCAAAAGTTTTGTACAATATATGTCTATAAAGGTATATTCAGGTGCCTGTATGCCTGGTCACGACACTGAATAGTAATTTCCGTGGGCATATTTGATAAATGTACGTCAGCACGAGGTGTAATCTCATAAAAAAACATGTCAAGTGACAAAATGGCCAGTCTATATATACCTACTTCGGCCGAAATGACTAGGTAGAAGCTAAAAGGTGTTTTTTACTTTAGGAGAACCCTCGAGAACTCGTGAGAGCAAAGACGACAGTGCTAAAACCGCCGGAAAGTTATATACAAAACACTTGCAGTCCAACACTCACAATAAGAACGATAACTCTAGCGGTAAGTTCTAGAATAGAGCAAAGATAATTTGAAATAGAGGTGGATGTCAAAGAACATTTTGTAGTCACAATAAATTTACTGCCATCTTTCGACACATGATTAAAACTTTTAGAACGCCATTTAAAATTCGAGAGATGGCAGTAAATTTACTATGTCTACAAAGTTTTCTTGGACAATCCACCTCTATTTCAAATTCTCTTTGATATAGAGCTACTTATCTGCTGGTCATAGTTTATAGATATTATAAGGTGTCACCGCCGAATCCGCCGATGCTAAAAAAACTAACGAGGACCTAGAGTATTCAGTTGAAAATTTTTAATGTAGTTTAATTAAAACAATAAATTTAATATAATGCTTCTCTAAAATCTACGTTACTGACGTTACTTGCTCGAAAAATATCGCTGATTGCTTTCGTACGATTGAGTAACTATGTCTACGCAAAAGAGCGAAAAATGTCAGCCAAACCGATCCGAACCGAACTTCGTCTTTTTCGCTCTCATTGCGTGGACATAAAGCCTTTTTCTATCAGAGTATGCCTATTCCGAGTCGATAGGTGTCACGAGAACCTAACTCTGCAATCTGTCTGTCACCTCTTCTCCAAGACGCTGAACCGATTTAGATGAAATTTGGTATGGTGATAGGAAGGACATAAGTTTTTATCACGAAAACCATCCTTCACAATTTGAAATCTGTACCTTTTTCTACAAACAACTTGCTTGAACAATCAGACCATACATGGTATAAAAAGCTGTAGATACACCTACGATAATGAAGAGCAAAATATTTGTCTACTTTCGGCATTACTATATACCTACTTGAAGTGAACTATTATACCATCGATCGCTTAGAATTGACAATTAGTTCTCGCACCACGGAGCTTCGTTGCGTTATTGTGTTTGATGCTTGACATTTGAACAGTATTTTTACACATTAGCTTTGTTCAAAACCGACTTAGGTAAAGGTATTAACACAAAACGATACAACGTTTTCTGTTGAATAATTAGCGATATTCGCAGGAACCGAGCCAGAGAAAAGGCCACGCCGTTCGTGTAGCAGAAACTCTTCGGCGACACACTCGCTCACGCGCCAAGAATCAGACAGTAAGTTCTATTATATTGTATTGTAGTACGGGCAGGTTTCCGCAACTTCAACATTTATAATAGCAACTCGACGACCGGTCTGGTCTAGTGGGTAGTGACCCTACCTATGAAACCGATGGTCCCAGGTTCAAAAATTGGTAAGCGCAATTATTTGTGTGATGGGCACATTTGTTCGTGAGTCATGGCTGTTTTCTATGTATTTAAATATTTACATATATGTATATTATATATACACGGTGCTCACGAGGAACCCGACAGATTTTAACCACGTATACCTACTTCTGAGGCCAAAAGAAGGAAAAAATGTTATATGAGTTTCAGTAAATTTCGCGAAAAAAATATTTTTTTTGTTTTCTTTTTTTTTTTTCAAATTTTGAACGTAATTGTACATAAAAAGTTAATGTTATGGTAAAACTGGCACTGAAAATATTTTTTTACGGTTTTTTTTTGTAAAAACTAGTTCTTGCAAAGGTTACTTATCACTTTTTGACATCTATCAATAAGGATATTTAGACTACGCCCCACAATGGCATCATCGCGATCAAAAAGGCGTTTTGCACTAAGTTACGATAAGAAGATGTTTTCTTTTTACATTGGTATTAACTCTGAAACTAGGCGAAATCCAGAAAAGTTTATATGTCATTTTAGTCTCTAAATGTGATCAATAATACACTGTCCAAATCTTTCGGTTTCCTCATGTAGCACCGTGTATATTGTTGTCTCATACTCGTACCTACAACAAAAGTCTTAATTGAGCTTAATGTTGTGGGACAATTTGTGTAATGTCTTATAATAGTTTTTTTTTATATGTTTTAGAGCTATTAAGACGATGATGGTAGTTAGTACTACTAGTAGTAGTAGATAGCAGGGGCGGATCGTTCAAAGAACTTGATTCCCACCGGCTTGTCTAATTTCAGCCCGTTGAGTACTTTCACGATCGGCTCATGGAGAAAAGGAAAGCAAAGTTAGCTCCGGGTTCCCTACGAATATTTGTGACGCGCCGCCACTGGTAGATAGTAATAGTAGGATTCTAGGATTGTACGGTCACGTCTGAAAATATCGCTACGAAAAACGTGCCAAAAATATGTATAAGTACACGGCTTTATTGCCCATATATTAAGGTAGTGTATACAGTCATGGCACAGGATCGTTGTCCGATACACAAATATTTCAAATGAGTCTTGAGTCTGTACCTAATTGAGCTGAAATTACTACAAGCTTAAAGGTGCTTTTTCTTTTAGGAGATCCCTGGAGAACTCGTGAGAGCAAAGACGACTGTGCTAAAACCGCCGGAAAGTTAGGTATTCACAGAACACTTGCCGACCAATACAATAAAAATCACAATTTTAGCGGTATTCCTTACGGTATTCCTTTGTGGTAAATCCTACAATAAGCTGAATATCTCTTGGTCATCCCAACTGATATTATTAATGCGAATGTAACTGTCTGTCTCCTCCACGCTTAGATAAACCCCTGGGGGCCTAGCCAATGATGACAATCGTTAGCAGAAAACTATCACTCTTCCTTATTAATGCGATAGAGAGACAAATAGCGTTTCTTTACGTTTGCAAACGATTGCGATCTTAACTAGGCCTCCTGAACCGATTAAGATCAAATTTTGCATGGAGATACTTTAAGGACCTAGGAAGGACTTAGGATTGTTTCGTAGTAATCAATCATCAACATCATCATCCTAGGCAGAAGTCGCGGGCAGAAGCTTCAGAATAAGGTACTTATCGTAACTGCACTACCGCGATTTTTGATAGCACAGACTGTGCAAGTGTTTTTTAAACGTCATAATTTTGTTAATAGTAGGTACCTAGTAATAGCTAATAGCACCACCCACGAGAGATTGTGGGCGGTGCTATTTGCTTTACCTTAAGGTTGATTGGTAGAGAATGCCTTTTGGCATTAAATCCGCCTTTTGTACGATAAGTTTTCTTTTGTGCAATAAAGATTAAATAAATAAATAATTTGGTAGAAGTTTCTCGTTTAAAATAACACTTGCACAGTCTGGGCTATCAAAACTGCTGCCAACTTAGCTTGGTCTAATTCTATCTAAGCAATTACGTGAAATCTGAAGTAATTCAGATAAAAATCTCGCTGGTCGTGTGAGTGAACAGTCAACAATCAACAAATTACGATACAAGTGCAAAAAGTAGGGAATTCGCAACATGTGACGATAAAAAAACACGACCGAAATTTAGATCATCACGAGTTGCGAATTACCTTTTCGCACGTTTATTGTGCAACATTTTACAGTACATACGGCCCTTTAAAATTTTGACTACTTCGACCGCACTAGGGCGGTAAAGTAGCACCATATGTACTGTAAAATATAATGCTACTCTAGAATTTACGTTACTTGCTCGTATTCGCTGAGTGCTTTCGTATGATTGAGTAAGGGTGTAGATACTGGATTTTTTCAATCAGTATTTACACGAAGATTTTTTCTACTCGTCGACTGGTTGAATTAAGATTTACGCAAGTATAGTATAGTATACCAAACTATAATTGCGTACTTTTCTTGTAAGGGCTCCCAACTCAACTATAATATTCATTTTGATACGCTGTAGTCAGCTATAAACATTTTGCCGCGATCCCATAGAAAATACATAAACGTGTAACTATTTCATATGCTCATGAAATAGTCGCATATTTGTCTTTTGTACTACATGTTGGTCTACTGTGATACTTACCAATGCATTAATGATTTAGGTTTTATTAAAAAAAAATGTATTATTTCAGGTAACTAACAAAAATAATACTTTAAACTAGTAGCATATCTTTCTATTGAATTTTTGTGTTTTTATATTATTAAATAGAGATTTTAAGGGGGAACGAAACTTTAATTATTTTTGCGCTACGACGCACGGTTTAGGAGACACATATTATATACCTAAAAAGATTTCTACATGATTAAATAACTTTTCTTGTGAAATAAAAAAAATCTTTAAAGGGCTTTTCGTTCCCCTTTAATACCACAACTTCAACTTCAACATTTATTCAGCAAATACCTAGGCCGCAAGGGCACTTTTACACGTCAACGTGGAACTTACATAGAAGCAAAAACAAGCATATCAACAATTAATTGAAAATATTAATGCAAACTAAAGTATTAATGTTTAAAGTAAAAGTAAATAAAGTATTATTATTACTTAGAGATGTATAAAGTCTCTAAACGTCGAATTACACAAAAACGAATGAGGTGTTTCCCGTAATTATACTCGGAAAAAAAATCAGTCGAATTGAGAACCTCCTCCTTTTTTGAAGTCGGTTAAAAATAAAGTTATCTTAAACGGACTAGTCTCCACAAACAGCACCCGTTCACGAGTATGACGCGTATCTCAACCATCGCCTCCCTCAACCTTCATTCGGGAAAGTGGCGACCCGATCAACGACACAACCGTAAGCAAAAACTTTTATTTAAGCGAGCATGACATATTCAAGCTAACGGGGTATACTCGTATTAATATTTAAATAGTAATAACATGTAACTATATGTACAACTACTACTACAACTGTGAGACACAACATTTTGTGCTTGTATGTATGTTATATAAAAGACGGTATAGGGAGCGTGCATGAACTGTAGGAGCCGTCAGATTTTTGGCGCGAGGCGTAAATGTCATGTTTTTTATTCCGATGTAGCCCACAAGAATGTACTATGCACAAGAAAACACGTGACGTGTACATGTGCATGTTTATGGTTCCGATTCAGGCCACAAGATGGCAGACCCTCCAACGCGCACGGTCCCTATAGTAGCTTAGTGTTGGTAGGAACTCAAGTCTTTTGAGTCTAAATTGAAGAACTCGACTCGTTTTTACGAGACTCAGAGCTTAAAAACCTCTGAGTCTTTTAAGTCCCGCGTCGAGTCTTTTTTAAGCGCAACTCAAAAGGTCTCGAGTCTCCGAATAAAGACATACGGCCCGATTCGAAGAATGAAATACGATAACGATAAGTACTGGTTTAGATCTCAGTTTGATATCGTTTGTATGTCGTATAATTGACAGAAGCAGCACGATTCGGGCAACCAATATCACTTGCGTTAGAAATATCGTAGATAGATCTTATTGGGATCGGAATCGAAATAAACGTCAATTTTGACATGTCGTTTAGTTACCGATCTTTCCAAGATCTTAAACGTGTCTTAATCATTCTTTGAATCGGGCCGTCAGTCAAAAATTTCATGGGTTTTACCTAAACTACAGTAAAGGAAATAGGCGTTATGATTTATGTTATGTACATCCATGAATTTGACATAAAGACAACGCATTTCAAAGTTATTTGTAAAAAAATTACAAGTTCTCCGAAAAGGACTCAAGTCTCTACAAACGACTCAAGACTCTAATAAGTTGAAAATAACTCGAGTTTCATCTTAATTATAAGAGTCTGAAAAACTGAGTCGAGTCTTAAAGCAGAGTACTCAAAGGACTCGAGTCTTAACCAACACTAGTATAGCTATACATACACACAATTACTAGCTTAATTAATTATTAAGAGATGTAAAGGTCTCTATGTGTCAGAATCATTAACAATATAGGTATGTACAATCAAATTAAACACAAAATAAAAATAAAAACAAATACACCGAACACACCGAGTGCACTGAATAACCTATCACATTAGTGACATTAGGACATAAAGGGACAGCAGTTCTCCGGCCGCAGCAGTTCTTCTGCAGTTCGCCGGACGATATCGACCTGTTAGTAATTCGCGAAAAAAATTCAACTTTTGCGAATAACTGACAGGCCGATAAATATCGTCCGGCGAACTAGTAATCAGTGGGCCCCTTAAAACAATCATCATCATCGTCATTTTTAGAAAAGTACTATACTTACGTCGGCGTGAAAAGGGGTTGCCGGCCTCATAACAATACGGCCTCGCTACCCTCGGCGGTCGTCTATACATGTCTATGTACTGTGCCGGCAACCCCTTACTTCCCGGCCTCTGTGTACTATTGAGCTACCGTTTTGTTTCGTCCACTCGACCGCGGCGGCACGTGATTGGTATTTTTTTATAGTTGACTACAGCGTATATCGAAATAAATCTATAGTTCTGTTGGGAGCCCATACATGAAAAGTACGCATATTATAGTGTGGTAGGTATACGAAATCTTAATTCAACTATTACAGTCAACGAGTAGAAAAAATACTATTATCCGTCCTACTACCCGGATGAACTTTGTCTAGCTTATTAATCAGAGTTCTAAAAGCAATTGCCTTGTTGTTGAATTTTGAACCTTTTTAAATAAAGAGCTTGAAACATGTACAATATTTTGTGAATACTTAACTATAAAAAAAAAATAGAATGTATTTATTTCAGACAAACATGGTCCATATTTTGTTAGTACGTCTTAACAATTAAAAAGCACCAAATACACCTTAAACTGATTATTTCATCTTTATTTGTACGCCAGCCACCTCTTACGGCAGAAGTGTAACACCACGGGGCCTGACTCCGGAGACAACAGTGCAAGTCACCTCTATGGAGAATCACAGAATACTCGTATGTGAGTCGAGGATACGGAACGATTTAGCGAATAGAAATTAACCCTAAATAAATGTTGGCTTTTGTTTATTAGATCATTTTATGAAATTTTTGGTCCTACGTAGATATCGGTTTCTTAAGCCTTATCCGTGTTGACATTTCAAAAATATGCAAATATTCAGAACACATATCTGAAGTGTCGCTAAATCACTTCTACATGTGTCCATTATTTAAAAACATCATAAATATCGCCAGATGACAACCAAAACTCACTATTTTCGAAACAAACTAACATCAACCTTTATGTGATACTAGTACGGTTTTTTTAATAAAACGTCATACAAACATACGGCCCGCCTGATGGTAAGTAGTCTCCGTAGCCTATGTACGCCTGCAACTACAGGAGACGGTTCACTAAAAATATGGCTCTTAATTTGTTATAGAAATTAGTTTTGGTCATAACCTGGCAATATTATGTTGCCAAATATGTTAATTGATAATTACAGCAACCGGAACCCAAATGCGGAATAAAGGGACGAGCGAGCTGAGCGAACGTGTACAAGATCTCATGTTGGATGTGTCAGACTCCAACCGGCCCTCTGGCATATTTCTCATGTCCAAACCAAGTAATGGTCCGAGAACTGGTACACATTTTGGAGTAGGACCTTGAGGCAAGCTGAAAATTTGCCTGAAACTTCTTCTATCATACCCTAACTCAGCACTGCGAGTCTGGCTGCGGGGTACCGGGGCTAAATCAATCCCATGGATTTTTAAAGATCTTTTTTCTAAAACAATGTTCTTGTGACAATCTGTAAATTTTACAAGTAAACATTTTGTACCATTAAAAATATTTTACATGTAGGTACACAACACACAATGTTTTTGATGCTACATTTTGTATAGTAGACAAACTTAATTTTGCGTGCAAGTAAGTGTGTAACTTTCTAGATCGTCTGGCAGGTTGAAAGTCCCGACCAAATCGTCTGGCTTATTATTTTTATGACTATTAAGATATTTCATTTTTACTTGTAAAAATTACAGACTGCCTCAAGAACCTTATTTTAAATTTTTCGAAAAAATATTTTGCCGCGTCTGGCAAGGTTAAAGATATATTATATAGTCCAGCACCAAATGGCCTGCCTTATTTTTTTATGACTATTTAATTTTATACAATTAATTTATTTGAACATTTCATTATAACTTGTAAAAATTATAGATTGACTCATCTTCATCTTCATCCATTCGCAGCCAGACTTACAGTGCTGAGTTAGGTATGATAGGAGAAGTTTCAGGCAAATTTTCAGCTTACCTCATGGATTCCAAAATATTTACCAGCTCTCCGTCTATAATATCATTATAGCTCTCTCATTATAAACTATTCTCATTAATTATTATTACTTTGTCCTATGTAAAGCAGCCATGTCCTAACTACGGCCCGCAAGCCTATTATTTAGGTCCTCAAAAATTCCTAAATACCATACAATCAGACCCGCGAATAGACAGAAAAGTTGAGGCTATGGCCGTTTCAAAAAGTAACCTATGTCCTAGAATAAGGCTGCCTTCCCACCGAGGTGGAGACGAGCAGAGATGAGAGGAATCAACCAATAACATTAGTTGTTATCCAGCGGACCATATTGATTCCTCTCATCTCCTCTCGTCTCCGCCTCAGTGGGAAGGCAGCCTAAACGAGCGAGTAGGCTAAGCGAGCATGTGGTCAACAGGTCTGCTGCTGTCGGATGGGTCCAACTCTAATCGACCCAAATCATGTATCTACATAAAGCAATTTAAGAGCTTATTACATCTATACGGTCGCCAGGCAGGTGTCATGGATTTCCGGTGGCCGAACGGAGTTTTCTGTTTACGGAATCTCAGGACATCGTTAACAATATTTAAAATGTAAAAAAATAATTTGTACGAATTGCCAAAAAAAATTCAATGTTTGATAATTTTACACTCAACTAGAAATGTCGATTGTGAAAGAAGGCAGCTTTATTTTTTATTAGAGGAATACGGTGTCCTGATATTACGTGGTGGGATGCTAACTAGGCAAACTGCGAACATCAGAAAATCATTATCTACCTCTTTGTCGTCCTTTCATATTCGAGCGACAGAGCGGCAGATAACATTTTTCATTCGATGTTTGCGGTAACCCTTCTGCTAAGTATTAACTTTCGAGTTCCTAAGTACATTGTTCATAATTACAGCAATAGCAGCACAAGAACAGAGTAAAGGACCGACCGAGTTGAGCCAGCGTGCACAGAACCTTCTGTCGGATGTCTCTAACCGGTCCTCTGGATCCGTTCTCATGCGAGTCTCGCGGAAACCAAGTAAATCAATCATTATTTATCTCTTATTAAACTAAAAACTTTAGTAGCTCTTCGTTCCTGTAAAACTACGAGTACCAACTACCTAGAAGCTGATCCGAACTTACCGAGCCGATATGAAAAATACATTGCAACAATTATAAATACAACAGCGAATACCTGGGTAATCATTACATTACCTATAGAAGTAATATTCTTACAGTAAATTTATAATTACTACGACGTAACAGAGCTGTAGCCTATAGCAATCCAATAGCAGCAATCATTTGACATGTCAAAGGTCCCCAATGTGAGAGCAAATACTAATAAGTATTGATACTTTCGTATTGAAGTTGTAGGTTGTTGACCTCATGCAGTCACCAATTACTGTCAGTCAGTAATTACTGGACTATATAATATATTTATACAAGGTGCCCGCGAGGAAACGGAAAAAAATTAACCACGTATTCCTGAGGTCGTAAGAAGGAAAAAAATGTTATACAAATTTAAGTCAATTCCGCCAAAAAAAATTGTTGTATTTTTTTTTACTTTTTGTATAAAAATAACATAAGGACATGTTCTTGGAAAATTTATGTATATATATCAATCGTTCCTATTTTCGTAAAAACTGTCTATATTCAAACTGTTCCTTGTCACTTTCATATTTGTCAATAAGCCTCAATAAGGACGTCTAGACTTGCCCAGCAGACCCCAGGCTCCCATGAGCCGTGGCAAAATGCCGGGACAACGCGAGGAAGAAGAACGTCCTCCTTCTTCTTAGACAAAGTCCGATAGTGGCGACATCGCCAACAAAAAGGCGTTATGCACTATAAAAAAATTGTATATACTCGTATTAAATCTGAAACTAGGTAGGTGAATTAAAAAAAAGTTTATAGGTATGGCATTTTTGTCTCTACGATCCGGAATATACTGTTAAAATCTTTCCGTTTCCTTGTGGGAACCGCATCGTGTGGGTTTTAGGTGCAGGCAGAGTTAAGAGTCGAGAAGATAGGTATCATAATAAAATAAGTACATTCCTCACACGACAGCAAAGTTAAAGTATTCTTTATTAACATAAATATTGTCCGTTTAAGAATTAGGTATTCGGTATGGTATTCGCCCGAATAGTACCCAAAATTTGACCGAATAGTACCAACCGAATATTCGTAACATCTCTAATACCTAGGTAGGTACTAAATCTACAATGCAGGCTCATTCAAAATGTACCAAGAGAATTCGTAATACCAAACTTCCAATAAAATTAATATGACTCAGGTAGAGATACTTTTACGAAGATTTAGGTTTTTTAATATTTTCCAGCAAATGTCTCCTACGAAGCCAAGAAGATGGAAAACAGACCGGAAAAATTTAAAATGAATTTACCGAATGCTAATGTTTGTAAAGCTTACGTTATGGGTAATTGCAAATTATGTAACTTCTTTTATTTAAATAGGTATACGTATTTTGCGGTCTCGGTTCTTTAATATCGATAGGAGACATGATGACATGACAGAGCTCCAATGATACATCCACTTTGTATTTTTCAGTCAAGTCTAAACAGGGTTACGGTCATCCATTAGTCAAAACAATAACCAAGAAACTGATCATCAACCCGAACCCCATACCCTCGTATACCCATACTAATAGCAGTAAGTTTTATTTTTACCCCAAATTATAAGAAAAATAATATATTATAAATATAAAAATAAATTAGAGATGCCACTAATATTCGGCAACTATTCGGTCACTTTGTCGAATAGACATTTGACTTGACTTACACCCACTTATGATGACAATTTGCACAATTAAAGGGTATCACAAACTACTATAGATATTTAATATTTATAATGTATTTTTGGGAATTTGTTATGAATTAAGTATTTTTCGAGTATTTGTTGCTTGAAAATGTTTTTTTGTCGTAGGTTAGACTTTCTAGGCTCTAACTACAGCTACTACAGTACTAATGAGCAACAATACTTAAATCTTAGCAAATATTGTCCTGTGTAGGCGACCAGTTTTCATAATGAATGCGACTCAATACATGTTTTGCCGAATATTCGGCGCTTCGGGCGAGAGTGTGACCGAATATTCGGTATTCGTCCAAAACCACTATTCGTGGCATCTCTAAAATATCCAGTATGAATGACAAGGGTTTGCCTATAAATGCAAAGTAAAACTAGGTAAAACGCTTAAAATGGCGCAACATATTTTTAGAGTCAGAACAAGATAAGCTGGCAGCGATATTGACAGCCCAGACAGTGCAAGTGTTATCTTAAACATCAAACTTCTATGAAATTATGACGTTTACTTGACACTTGCACAGGCTGGGCTATCAAAATCGCTGCCAACTTATCTTGGTCTGACTTTAGCAGCAAATTTGACAGCCAAAGTAAATGGCACTGTTCGGGTCCGGAACACGTTCACTGTCCGTGTCCCGTGTGCGGTAAACCTCTATTACAAGGCGTAAGGTTAATAATTAAGACTGGGACAGTTAACGTGTTACGTACGACATACAGTAATTACCACTTAATGTGCGATATTTTTTATTGTTAGTATTCCTTTATCTATGTATTTACGAATTCATTATTTGCAGTCAGAGGAGCATCATCAAGTAGCTCTACACGCTCAGGTAAAGGTAGCCCGATGGATTCATGTTCTATTACCGATCCTTTACTGTTTTTTTAGATTCTACTTATATTTATAACACTTAAGAGAAACTTAAGTTGCAGTTATTTTATTATTGAGCGTTTCTTTAAAAAAATGCCACATTCATCAATTTTGTATTTATTCATAAATTCTGTGTTTTCTACTCAGAATCACGACTATTGCGAGCTCTTTCTATTCCAATGGGATAAATAATTGTCCCAGAGCGATCTTTTTTTTTATACTACGTCGGTGGCAAACAAGCATACGGCCCGCCTGATGGTAAGCACAAAGTGAAAAAAAGGTATCATAAAAAAGTGGCTACTAAAAAAGGGACACTCACTTTGCATTGCATCGTAGCGCTACGCCGTAGCTAGCGCGTAGCAGTAGGAGTAGGACATATAAATGTTTCCCTCTGTACGAAGTTATCTCATAATAGTGCTTGGTATTATATGACGAGACATTTTAACTTCAAAACTTAGATAATAAATCTGAATTTCATTCGGTATCACTCGCAGTGAATCTCACGCGCATGAGTTGCAATGCAATAATCATACATACATACATACATACATACATACAAACAATTCATACAAAATACAAAATTTCGTTATCTGCCTCTCTATCGCGCGAATGTGCAAGGCAAATAATGACATCTAAGGATTCTAAGGCTAAATCCCTGAATATTTCAGCCGTTATTCCTCTGCAGTTTAAAAAAAACTTACTAAACTAAACTTTAGTTGTAATAGGCTATGTTAGAAACTAGTAGGTAAGTATTATTTCATGCTGTATAAAAGTTGTATTTAAGTGTATTTGTATACTATAAGCTTTACATTTAGGCTGTACAAAGTCTGTATAAGCGCTTATACAGTCCTTATAAGTAAAAAAATGGCCCCAAATTATACAGCTTATCGCCTTTTAGAAGCTGTAAAAGCAAAAAACAAGATGCATAATAGGTGTATTGAAGCTGTAATTCAGTGTAAAAGGAAACTTTTAAAACTAGAGATCTTATAAGTATGATTTAAGAACATGATATTTAAATAAATTTAAAAAAATAATTAGAATAGAATAAAAATCATTTTAGGAACTAACTGAAGTCAATTTATTTTAGCTGGTGATCATAACACGGATTTAGTTTATGCTATTATTATTATTTTTTATTTATTACAGCTAAATCACAATTACAGAATCTTTGATCAAAAAGTATCTTTAAACCACAATGGTTTGTCTAAATATTTTCAATGTTTCTTTAAATACATTTTCAAATATGTTTTTTTTCTTCCATTGTGAAATTTTAAAAACCTCCTACAAGATAATTGAAGAGCATGCAATGAATGGACTCATTGTCCGAAATCATAAAACTATTATAATTATACGAGTGAGAAATTACGTCAAAAAATTTATTTAAGCAACTCTGTCAGTAATACAGAAAACGCTCTACTAAAGCTATTTTTTTTTAAAGTTTTATAATAACCTTATAGACAGAAGATATACAACTACTTTACTTATAGGAATATAAAATTACGTCATAACAAATAGTTTTAAAACAGTGTTGACAGATACTTTTGTACAGCAAAAATTGCCAAGGGACACTACAATACAGCCTGTATACACAGCTTTAACAATAGAATTAGATAGTGTAGTGTCACACAACTTTATGTTGTGATAAAGCACCCCATGCTTACGCAGATCGCTCTATAATGATTTTATATAGAGCTATATAATTACTGTAAAATACCTTTTATACAGCTTAAACCTTTTCTGACACTATTATACGTCCCTTAAATTACTCTAAATTCTATATTAGCTGGTATATTGATGTTGCCGACACTTATAAGTTATGTTATGAGCTACTTGTGTTACCATACCTACACGAACATTTGTTATTTTGAAGCCATGAACAGCCGGCCATCGTCTGTGCGGATGTCATCTGGAGCTGGTGCTAATAAGAATGCCGTGAGAATCCGTAAGTGTAGTCTGCTTCTTTCCCGCACTGGGAACCTAGCCAAGATGACAGTCGTACATCGACAAACGTCAAAGGAAAAGAAAAATAAATGTATCAGGACTATCATGATGACAGATGCTACGAAAAGTCACGTGACTATTTTCATACATAATTTAAGTTTCCATTGACGTTTTCTACCAACCGTTGTCACAATGCTGGATTTAGAGGTCTGGAGGCCTTGGGCAATAAAGGAGTGGAGCCCCCCTGGCCCCAAATTATGTTCTAAATAAAATGGTAAACTTTCCGAAGTCTCTATTGTGGAGGCCCCGGGGCTGCCCGGGGCTGTAGCCCCGGTTACCCTCCCCTAAATCCGGCCCTGGGTTGTCATCTTGGCTATGCCCCAAGCATTAATATTATAAAGCATGCAATATTATATAGCATAAGTATTTATCTCTATGATAGATAATTTCGCAACAATTAAGGTCTGTCTCTCTAGATTTAAAAAAAATTTAGACTAATTTTATGGGGGTACGCTGGACGTTACTTTACTCTTTGAATGGACCTGATGCGAATTTCACTTTTTGATACCAATCAATAGACTAACGTTGTATCCTGTCTTCATCACGTCGATAACAGGGTCCATCAAACGCCCCAAAATTCTGATTTTAAAATTTCTCAAGTATCGTAAGTAATAATAAATATTGTTTTGTTCTGGTTAATAGCCTCACAGACCGACACTTCAAGGGAGTCCTCGAGTGTGAAACTTTCTCAGAACCTCGCGGTACAGCGGCCACCCTCAAACGTTGGTGAGAGTTTGACCTTTCAATTCAAGTAAAGCCTTATCGCCAGTGGCGTAGCAAGGCGTGGGCGAAGCGGCCCAGCCTCTTGCTACGTACTCGCAGTTCGGGGACTTGAAGGGCCCACATAAACCAATCCTTGGGAATACACATTGAAAGTTAAAGGCTTCGCAGATACCTGACGTAAAATTTAGATGTCTGGTTACGCTATATTAGGGATCATACCCATACTACGTAACCCATTATTGTACCTGCCCTTTTTGACCTCAATCAATTATAAATATTATTATTTTTTATTGTTAATTACGTGTTAGATAGAAGTAGCAAATTGCTTTGCCCTAGCCGGGTTCATGTACCATAGTAATAAGTCCTAGACATAATGCATTGTACATCACTGCAATAAACAAATAAACAATTTTTTTAGGTTCATCAAAAAAAAGTTACACGCCTTTATCGGACATCGAGAGCTCCTATTACATATTGAAACAAAAACCTGAGCACGAACTCCAGTCTGATGGTAATTATTTATTAGATTATTAATATACGTAGGAAGTTAAATACCGTTAATGGGGGTAAAAAGAACGGATCTCAAGTTCACGGGCAAAAAAAACATATTAAATATATCGTTAAGAATCTGATCGTGCGTGAAGGAAGCAGCTATAAGTTAGAGCGAGAAATAGATTTTTGACCGCACCAAGGTCACTGTCCGGTGCGATAATTTGTTACTGCTTTTACCCCCATTGACGGTACTATAGGAATGAAGTGCTGGTACAGTTAGCAGCGGAAAGGTTAATGGAACGAACGATGATAGATGGTAAGTACCGAATTTGTACCTATACAAGAATAAATGGAATTAAACACACAAAGAAAATAATGAATGGAAACAGAAAATCTAAATTTGTGTAAGTATATTTTTTGAGAATCTAGTCAAGGGTAAATTTTTGATGGGATAAGTGCGTTAAACAACAGATGGATACGCCGGTCGGAGCTTGTTTGACTTGCTTTCTAAGTGAACGTGGCCTAAAAGAGCTCAAAAACGTCGCTCTCATTAACAGTCGCCGTGGTCGAAATCGGCCAGGACAGTATGATTCGAGACTTGTATTAAAAAAAGATGCTCAATTGACACGAAACGGCAAGCCGTAGGAATCGACAAGATTGAAACGGAGATTGTAATGCACATTGTAGGTTAAATAAATCAAGCAATAATGTTATACATAACATATAATACGAGGGTTAATTGAAAAGCTCGCGGCCTGGCCAATTAAAAAAAAAATCCTTTTTTCTTTTTTCTGCCGCCATTTTGAACTGTTATTCAACTGTCTTCCCGCGAAATTTCAATTGGCGTCTATATTTAAAAGCAATTTTACGGCATATTTAAAGTTACGTGTCGGTAGATATCGTGAAAATGGAGAAATTAGAGCAGCGTGCTGTGATTAAAGACCTGCATAAAAAAGGATTGACACCAAAGCAAATTTATGATGATATGCAAAGTACATTAGGGCAATCCTGTCCATCATATACGATGGTGAAAAAATGGGCAGCTGAATTCAAGCGTGGACGAGATAGTATCGCAGATGACCCTCGTCCCGGGAGGCCAACAACGGTGACTAACACGGACAATGTGGCAATTATATGCGAAATGATAATGAAAGACCGGCGATTAAAGGTGCGGGAAATAGCTGACATCGTAGGCATCTCTTATGAAAGAACTCAATATATTATAGTCAACGAATTAGCTTTTTGCAAGGTGTCGGCGAGAAGGGTCCCGAGGCTTCTTTCAGTGGAACAAAAAACCGCTCGCCTGTGAGAACTTCGCTCACCTGTAGACTAATCTCAGGAAAACACTATATATGTTTAAACACTTTAATTACTATTACATAACACAATAAATAAATCTCAATACAAAAATCAGCCTCCGCTGACAATTATAATTTTTGTTCGACAGAGAACCGTCACATTCCATTCAAACATCCCTCAAGATTCAAACCAGCCAGTCTGTCAACAATTGTCCAATCCTCTTTGCTCTAACACTCCTCCTCAATTGTTTTCCCTCAGACATTCTATCCTCATCCAAACTCTCCTGGTTCCTTTCACTCTCACTAACGAAACAGCCTTCAACACACACCCATCTCTCTACGACAAAACTCATGCTTCTCTCTAACAACGGCTTTTGTCAAGACATCAGCAACCATTCGCTTCGTTTCTAAGTATGCCAGCGAAATTGCACCATTTTCGATTGCTTCTCTTATAAAATGGTAGCGAACATCAACATGCTTAGTCTGCTGATGTTGCACTGGGTTTTGTGCAATTGCCATAGCGGATTGGCTGTCCGTGTGTATTGTTATGGGAGACTCCTCCTTTCCCATAATTTCCATAAGGAACCTTTTAAGAAATATGGCTTCTTTGGCAGCTTCCGATAGGCTCATATATTCAGCCTCGGCTGTTGACAAAGCTATACTTCTTTGTTTTGTACTTTGCCATGAAATAGCTCCCTTTGCCATCGTGAAGACGTTGCCAGAATATGATCTTCTGTCAACTAAGTTTCCACCATGATCAGCATCGGCAAATCCTTGTATACATCCGTATGTCTCCTTGGAGTACTTGAGTCCCATGCTCTTTGTACCTTTAAGATACCTTAAGATTCTCTTAGTAGCAGTCCAGTGAACTTCCTCATAGCAGTTACAGAACTGACTCATAAAATTTACTGAGTGTGCTATGTCCGGTCTGGAACACACAGCTATATACATCAGTGATCCTATCAGCTCTCTGTAGGGTATACTTTTATCAGGTGTATATGGCTCTTGTGGTTTCTGGAAACGTTGGCCTGGAACTCCTGGTGTACTGACTGGTTTACGGTTCTCCATTTTAAACCTGCGAAGGACTTTGTCAATGTATTCCTCTTGATCAATTTGGATAAGTCCGTTTTCTTGTTTTATCCGCATTCCAAGAAACAGTTCGGCCTTTCCTAAATCCTTCATCTCAAACTTTGCTTTTAGTTCTTCTTTAACCTTTTTCATCTCATTCTCGTTGTTATAGAGTAACAAAATGTCATCTACATAAACAGCGAGGATTATCATGTCCTTATCTGTTTTTCTCATATAGACACACGATTCGTTCTTGCATCGTTTGAAGTTTAGGCTCTCCGGCTCAGTGTGTAACTTCAAGTTCCAAGATCGTGGTGCTTGCTTAAGTCCATATAGAGATTTCTGGATAAGACACACGTAGTCTTCCTTCCCTTTCTCCTCAAAGTGTGGTGGTTGACGCATGAAGACTCTCTCATTAAGACTTCCATTAAGAAACGCAGTTTTTACGTCCATGTGATCAATCTGTAGACCGATATTAGCTGCTAAGGCTAGGAGAAGTCTCATTGAACTGTGTCGCACTACCGGTGAGAAAGTCTCATCGTAATCTATGCCTTTTCTCTGGCTAAAGCCGCGTGCCACTAAGCGAGCTTTGTAACGAGTTTTATTCCCCGCCTCCTTTTTGATTCTAAATATCCATTTGGAATCAACAACGTTGCTTGCTTGTTCAGGCTTTACTAGAGTCCACGTTCCGTTTGTCTTCAGTGCGTCTAGCTCCTCCTTAATCGCGTCTCTCCACTGTTGAGCATCCTTCCTGGATAATGCCTCTTGCACTGTAAGCGGATCATCAAACTCTGATGTCGCTTGGTAGGTTATGTAATCAGGTAACTGAACAGGTTTTCTGTCCCTGAGTGGATATCTCCTTTCTTCCACTAAAGGTTCAACAGGAGTGTCTCTATTCTCTTCAGCTGGTAAAATATCTACTGGTGTATCTCTATTTTCTCCATCTGGTCTCTCTTCAGACGAAGCCCAGTTTTCTTCACCATCGGATATTTCAGTATGAGCATCATGATCTCCATCATTTGATTCCAGGTTCTCTACCTGAATTCTCTGCTCTTGCTGAACATTTTCTCTTGGATGTAGAGTTCCCCGTTGCTGAACATTATCGCTTTGCTTTGGAGCTACGTCTTGCTGTACATTCTCTTCTAGGTTGATAGTAACGTGCTGCTTCTTCTCAGGATCATAAGCCCTTGTGCCTCCTTCATATTTTTGGTTCTCAAAAAATATTACATCTCGGGCTCTATGCAGCTCTCCGTTTGAAGGATTTATCAGCCTGTACCCTTTTGACTCTTCGCAATATCCTACAAATACCAGCTCTCTGCTTTTCGGATCCCACTTGGTTCTCTTTTGATCTGGTATGTGCATATATGCCTTGCATCCAAAAACCTTAAGATGACTTAAGTCTGTCTTTCGTCCAGTCCACATCTCTTCTGGCGTCATCTTCTTTACAGCTATTGTGGGACTTCTATTTTTCAAGTATACAGCGGTATTGACTGCTTCAGCCCAAAAACTGACGGGAAGTCCTGCCTCTTGTAACATTGCTCTGCTCTTTTCGGCAATCGTGCGATTTGCACGTTCGGCTACACCATTTTGTTCAGGCGTGTATGTTATGGTGAGCTGGTGCCTAATGCCATGTTCTTTGAGAAAGGCATCTACTCTTTTATTTACATATTCAGTTCCATTGTCAGTTCTTATTACTTTCACCTTTTTTCCTGTTTGCCTCTCTGCTAAATTTATAAACTCTTTTATTTTTTCAAACGCTTCACTTTTGGCCTCAAGAAAATATACAAAAGTTTTTCGCGAGTAGTCGTCGATAAAAGTTATATAGTATCTATGACCTCCAATAGACTTACCACTCATTGGCCCGCTAATATCTGAATGAATTAGCTCGAGGAGCTCTCCAGCTCTCGTAGCCTGGTTACGTTTAAATGGTTGCCTAGTCTGCTTGCCCATCAAGCAGGCTACGCAGTCCATTTTGGAGTTAATAATGTTCTCGAAACTTACCCCTGTTGCCATTTTGTCTCTCAATAAAGTCAGGTTACGTACACTCAAGTGTGCCGTCCTTTTATGCCAAAGCTCCATCTCGCTTCCAATTGTAGACGCCAGTGCAACTGCCTCTGAGGAACATTTTAGTTTATAAATTCCCCTATCATGCTTCCCAGTTACACATGGGTTCCCTTTTATAGAACATTCATCAGCATTGTAAATTTCGCAACCCTTTTTATTAAAAACCACAACCTTATTTCTTGTGTTAACCATAGAGCTCACACTCAATAAATTTGAAGACAAATCTGGTACATACATCACATTGTTTATGCTAATATCAAGTGAATCATTCTCTATAATACCAAAACCTTCTCCAAAAACCTTACCTCCATTCGCGCAACTCACTTCTACCTTTTTGTCAAAGTTCACAAACTTATCCATCCAGTCCTTCCTGAAACTCATATGTCCTGACGCTCCCGAATCTATAATCCACTCGTCTTGATGAGTCTTCTCTCGATTCACACTAGTTAGTGCCGTCGCCATATGATTCCTCTTCGATTGACGTGGGTTGTGTGGACAGTCACAAGCTTTATGCGGTCCCTCGCAAATGAAACATTTTACTGTCTTCTTCTCTTTGTTCCTCTGAACAAGCTTCTTGTGATTGTTGTGATGCTTTGATGTAGTGAGCGCGGAGCTTGAGCTAGGCCTGCTACTTGGGCCTGCACTCATTCTGTTCTCATCCAGTTGCAGCAGTTTTGTTTTTACATAGTCCGAAGTTAAGGTTATGTTCGCGCTCTCCAGCGCCAATCTCATAGGCGCATATTCCTCTGGTAGGCCTTGTAGCATGAGTGCTGCTAGTAATTCGTCATCGATTTCTTTTCCTAAGTCTGCTAGTTGGTTGCTAACTTGCATCAGTTCAGTTATATATTCAGTTATTGAATTAAACATGCTCAGTTTTAGGCTCACTAGCCTTGACAACAGTCTACATCTGTTGTTGATACCCTTATCTTCGTAAGCTACTTTAAGATTATTCCACGTCTCGTACGCAGTAGTGGCTTTACGAACGTGTACCTTACACTGACTCTCAATCAGTAAGCAGATTTTAGTTCGCGCTCTCTGATCGTTTCTCTTTGCGGTAGCATCTGTTGTGTCAGCAACTTTCTCTATGTACTGCCACAAATCATCATGCATCAATACGCACTCCATGTCAAACTTCCAGGTATTCCAGTTATTGTTACCTTGCAATTTCTCTATGCTCGGGAGTTCCGATCCCGCATTCGACATGGTGGTACTCATTGTGTTATGTTACTCTAGCTAGTAGGATGTTATTGGTTGGTAGTTCTTACCGCCGTTCTCCTCTACATCCAACAAAATATTAATTCTCTGTGTTTTACACTAGTGTTGTACCTCGTTCATGACCTCGGTCGATCAGATTTTTGGAAATCGTACTTCCCATGACCTGTGAGAACTTCGCTCACCTGTAGACTAATCTCAGGAAAACACTATATATGTTTAAACACTTTAATTACTATTACATAACACAATAAATAAATCTCAATACAAAAATCAGCCTCCGCTGACAATTATAATTTTTGCTCGACAGAGAACCGTCACATTCCATTCAAACATCCCTCAAGATTCAAACCAGCCAGTCTGTCAACAATTGTCCAATCCTCTTTGCTCTAACATCGCCGTACTAATTCACGTGAATGTCTAGACCTGTATGAAGCCGATACTCAAGACTTTTTGGACAGATTTGTAACTATGGACGAGACGTGGGTCCACCACTTTACACCAGAGACCAAACAGCAATCGAAGCAGTGGGTTCGTCCTGGATCTCCGCCTCCCAAAAAAGCCAAAGCAATTTTGTCGGCCAATACAGTCATGGCATCTGTTTTCTGAGATGCAAAGGGAATAATAATGGTTGACTATCTCCAGAGAGGTAAAACTATAAATTCCGACTATTATTGCGAGTTATTACGCAGATTACGCGAGGCTCTGAAGATAAGTAGACCTGGAATGTTGACAAAGAAAGTTATCTTCCACCAGGACAATGCACGTGTTCACACGTCACTAAAATCGATGGCGGAGATTGCCAAATGTGGGTTTGAATTATTGCGCCACCCACCCTATTCACCCGATTTAGCACCATCGGACTTTCATCTGTTCCCCAATTTAAAAAAAACATATGGGTGGTATGAAATTTTCAAGCAACGCCGAGGTCCAAGCTGAGGTGGATGCCTATTTTGAAGGTCTCGAGGAAAGCTTCTTCAAAAGTGGTGTAATGGCTCTGGAATCCAGATGGAACAAGTGCATTCAACTCGACGGGGACTATGTAGAAAAATAAAAATAAATTAAAAAACCTCTGTTTTGTTTTTAATATTCAGGCCGCGAATTTTTTAATCCACCCAAACTTAGTTGGCTAAATAAATATCATTATAAAAAATTATCTCCCCCTATGGCTGTATAAGGGATAATCCCTTATTTTGTTTTGCAGATACCAGTGTACGTGAAGGTATTACCCAGACATCTGACAAAAGAGACAGAACAAGAGAAGCAATAATCCAAGCCCGGATCCGTTTTTTACGTCGAACTCAACAGTTTGAAGAAGAAAGTAAGACAAGTAAGTAGATGGACTTCAAAACTAGGACAGGTGTTTAGAGTTCCACAGGCCTTGCGACTAATTGACTATTCTTTTAAACGCATAATTGTCGATGTCTTTTGTTTAAACGCATTTACCGCTGAGCTACTACGGTCGTAACGCTACGTCGCGTCGTAGCCGATAACATGACTTTCCCGAAAATGCTTCGTAGAGGCAAAACGGCAATGTGTTGTGATACTCGTGATTAGCGCTGAATGGGTTAACCCTTTTCCAGGCCGCCCCAATCTACAAAGTTTTCCCAAAATATCCAAATATATTCCAATTAATCCAGGTTTGATGATTCATTTGAAGACAAGTAACATTTCCTGAAAGTGTAATCTAATTTGAACCTTAAATCGGAATGCTAAAGTTGAAATTCTAATGGCGCGTATGTGGTCGATAAATCGTACTATGCCTGGAAAAGGGTTAATAAGATCATCCTTTTAGTGTTGCCATCTACAACGTTGAGTAACGAAAACACTGTCTTTAATTTTAACATGTCTGTTGTAAAATCTTTATATATGTACTTATAGGCAATTTAACGTGAGAGTCAGAATGGCGGGTGTACCTAAATAAAAATAAATGAAAAGCATACCATATTTTTGTACCTAATTTGTACTATTTAGTACCTTCGTTAAAAAACATTGTACCTCACGGTACACAAAGTTATCATCAAAAAACAGTACACTGTACTTTATTACGCTATGTTCCCATGGTTATTGATAAATTCTATAAAAGCCAAATTCTTGTACCTTTTTTGTACCTTCATATTCAATTATAATATAAGCCATTTTATTTGTGGTTTCCGAGTTTTACTCATTTTATATTTTGCTTGCTATTACAATTTCGCAGGCGTTGTAATTTTTCAAGTTATCGATCCTGTCCTGGCGCCTAGCCTTTTTTAAGACATGATTTTTTGAGTTATTTGAACTTAACAGATTAAACATTAAAGGTACTAAATCCTGGCTTAATAAAAATAATTGTACCTTAGCGTTTTTTCTTAAAAATGAGATCGATAACTTGAAAAATTACAACGCCTGCAAAAGTGTAATAGCAAGCAAAATATAAATGAGTAAATCTTGGAAACCACAAATAAAATGGCTCATATAATTGAATATGAAGGTACAAAAATTTGGCTTTTCTAAATATGGAATTTACCAATAACCGCGGGAATATAGCGTAGGTAATAAAGTACACCCGCCATTCTGACTGTCAGGATGGCGGGTGTACTGTTTTTTGGTGATAACTTTAAGTACCGTGAGGTACATTTTTTTTTAAAGGAGGTACTAAATAGTACAAATTAGGTACAAAAATATGGTATGGTTTTCATTTAATTTTATTTAGGTACACCCGCCATTCTGACTCACAATTTAACACATTCGCTGCCAAAGTTTTCGTCACCCTACGTTCGTATTCGTAGCCGATCCCAGCGTTGTCCCGCTTTGTAGAGGAATGCGACTACAAACATGGTGGATTTCAAATTCCGGCGAAAAGTTATGTCTCGGTCTTTATAAAAATAAAAATCTAATAGGTTCTGAGTGTTGCAACTTTTTTTAAGAACTTTTATCGTAATGTTCCTTCAATTAACATCTCCAATAACTCAACAGTTTTTGTCAATTAAGTGTTTCTTGCGTGTAAAGTCATTCCCGTCTACCAGAAAAATCGGAACCTCTTTGTTTGCACTGAAAATTATCGTATACCTATCGTGCGTTTGCTATTTTCCTTTTAGTGATATCTTTTCCATATTGTTGTTTAACTCATGAAAAAATATTCCTTCACTGAAAAAGTACACTTTAATTATTTTTTTTAATTTTGTCACGACTATTCATCAACACCGTTATGATAATGTCAATATAAGAAGGATAAAACACTTATTATACACGGTGTAACACGCAGAACCCGAAAGATTTTCATCACGCACTTCTGAGGCCAAAAGAAGTAATGTTATGTGTTTAAGTAAATTTCGCAAAAATATTAATGTGTACATAAAATTAAAATGTAAATTTTATGGTAACTAGTTTTTGCAAAAGTCATTGTCACTTTTTGACATCTATCAATAAGGATATTTAGACTACGCCCCATAATGGCATCATCGTCATCAAAAAGTCGTTTTCCACTAAGCTACAATAAGATGTTTTTTTTTAATTTCTATTATGATTTGAATGCCAATTGCCAAAATACGCAGTAGATAAAAGAAGATGGGGATTTAAACTTATAATATAAATAAAATAAAATAATATGATTTAACATTGAAAAAACAAAAAAAAAACATAAATTGCCTATTTACGAATATAAAATACTTAAAAATTTTCAATACAAATATTTGTTAGATATTTATTTATATGAATATAATATATTTATTATAATTTTCTGAAAATAATTTATGTACCTAGTCTTATGTTCAAAAGCATGTTACTTGTAATGTTTGTTAAAGTTCGAAATCCTTACAAAAAAGTTTAGTTTTTTTATATCATATATATGTATACATATAAATTAGTTCACAAATCGTCATCACCATACATGCAGTATCATTACCGTCGCATGGTTGTCATCACCATCTTACGTTCTTATTTCCCGAAAGCGATAACTTCAAATTTAAGCCACTTGGATACTACAACTTCTTTAGTTAGCTTGAATCGTGATACATTACACATAAAATAGTACATTACGATACAAGTGCGAAAAATAGGAAATTCGAAACGAGTGGCGATAAATTAAAACACGACCGAAGGGAGTGTTTTAAATCGACACGAGTTGCGAATTACCTATTCGCACATGTATCGTACAACGTTTTACAGTACATATGGCCCTTTAAATGTTCGACACAGTAACGTAATATGCTACTTCTCGCACTAGTGCTATAAAGTAGCGCCATATGTACTGTAAAAAAATTGTAAGGTGAAATTCTTAGTGATGAAATCCATCCAAAAGAGAACCCGCCGGACGGATTCCCCAATGTTCCTGTTCCTTGCCAACTGATGATGTCTTCTATTTCAGACACTATTCCCCAAAAACCGGAGCCATTGCGTGAGGATTTGAGACAAATGATGATACGTCAATCAAAACAGAAGTTCCGGAGCAAACAGTACCAGTGTCAGTCAAGTAATCATCATGTGTACGATTTATTGTAATGATGCATCTAAATCTTGCCCCATTGGTGGGTCCGCACAGAAAGGACCCCTTCTCGAGGAAATTGCTAGCAAAGGAAGTCGATTTGTACAGCGAGCTGCTAATTTCCATTCATAAAATGGATATCTGGATATGCACTTTGCAGCAGAGAGAGCTGCCCCCTCCCCCTTGCATAGACTGATTGTATGCAGGGGGGTCACCTCTTTCTGCAGTTGACTGTACATCGAGAACATGTGCTTCGACTTCGACCTAGGCAAACTCATATACGGCCACGATGCCTGGCACATCTTTAAACCGCGTCTCGATATTGTGCGCAAACTGTCGAACATTGCCGCATGACGAACCATTTATTGTCGGTTTTTGGCCGCGCGGCAAAGGAGCGTTTCAGTATATATTTCAGTTAGCTCGCGCGGCCGCAGGCCTGGATAATGAAGTGTCGTACTTTAATTAAATTATACGGCTCTAAATAGTTTCTATGGAACAGTAAATGTTGTTATTATCGCAACAAATCATTAAGAAATGATGCATGGAATGATATTAGTGCAGCAAACGGCCTGCCTGTAAACTTGCCGGATCTTGGATCGCTTGCCGCGCGCGGCTACCGCTCTATAGTTCAAGATGGTGCCAAAAATGGCTCTCGCGAGCCAAAATACAGATTTGCCGCGGTCGAACAATGCTCGCGCGGCTGCTGCCGTGCGATATCGCTACACGCCTTATATAAAGGCTACAAAACCAGCTGCCTGCGCGGCAATTTCCACGCGAGGCAGCTCATTTTTTTGTGGACCTGCTTCATGAACCGCTCACACACTACACATCTGCTGCACATCATACTTTAAAGTACACACAAGGAGAGAGTGAGCGGTTCATTCGCCAGACCTAGGCACACCATTGTGCCAAAAAAGAGAATTTTAGATACTATCAGTATTATTTTGTATTTTAATAAAATGTCAACCAATTCATTAGTAAATACAGAAATATTGGATGTGTTTCAATATAGTTACTAAGGATAAAACATTAAAACCTCTCACATACTAATTAACTTGCTTATGTATTATAACAATGCAACTTACAATAGGCATATTTTAATCTCTTTGAATCAACTACCAGGACATTAATATATGCTGTAAAACCCTCTTAAGATTGTGAAGGGACCACACCAAAAACACTCCTTAATATGCGATTATTAGTGTAACTTGTAATATATTATATATGAATGCACAGGGAGCTAAGAGTTGATATGTGCAATTAACACATTCACTGCCGGGAACCCACCTGGTGGGCGCTCGTGAACTTTGTTCAGATGCCGGACAACCCGCTGGGCGGGTTGTTTTGTACGCAGCTATAGACCACTGGTTTCTGGGGTAGTACGCCGTTTTTTGTCTGGCAGTGAATGTGTTAACCTACTTTTTATGAGGTCTTTCGGCCCAGTGCCACAGTGAATGTGTTAAGTGGGAAAGCATATTAACCATGAAAAAAAGTTGTATGGACCAATGTAAATTGATGTATTATGTGGGAGATTGTACTAAACACATACTATCAAGTGGGTTTACTGTATTTTGGCTTAGTTTTCTTTAGTATTAGTTTTAACAAAACACTTTTACATCTAACTAAACTTTTTGTTTCAGAATTTGACAAAATAGAGGGTCTAAATTGGATCTCCTGGCCACAATAAACAATATTTTTTTAATAGAACTTCTGTATTCCATAAATTTATGTTGTAGTTACACAGTGGTGTCTAAGGTTAAAGTTTACAAGCATAATGTATCATTAAAACATTGTATTAAAAATGAGTTTATTTAGAACCTGAGCCTGCGCCCTTTGAATCTTTGTCCTTGTCATCCTTTTCATCCTTGTCTTTCTTGATGGTAGACATGGCATTCCGGATAGCCTCACTCTGCGGATCTACACCAGGTAGGTTCTCAAGAACACTTTGCAGGAAGGCAGGGTCATTCATGACTTCAGCATATTCTTCAGAGACATCCATGCTCTCTTCAGCTGCAGGGGCATCTTGTTGCATGCTCATCTGCATGGCCAAGGCTATTTGCTCCTCTTCTGACAATTCCATAGCCTCACGGCCCAAAGACATGGCCAGAGCCCGCTCCATGCCACTATCTTGTGTTTCCCCAGCTTTAGGAGCCTCACCTTCAGTGTTAGCCTGCTGGCGTCGGGACTCTTCCTCTTGACGCTGTCTCTGTTCCTCCATAGACACACGCAAAGCTAGAGCCAATTCTGGATCTTCATTAGGATCAACTCCAAATTCAAATGGAGACAATCCAGAACCTGATGGGCCAGCACCATCTCCACCAATCAATGGGCTGGAGATTAGGGCTTCAGAGAGAACCACACAATTACCAGCAGGAATGGAAACAAGGTGGCTGCCTCCTGTAGTATTGTCTTTGCCATTGAGGGTGTTGACAAAAGTTGTTAACAATGGATTATTCTCAGCATCTTCTCCAAATGACACAACATCACAGTTTACTTTCTCCTTCTTCAGCCTCTTTGCTAGTTTGACGAGCTCCTTCTCGTCGGTGTGGACCGGCGAGCCAACGAACACGACGATGCGCATTTTGTGGTTCTTGCCCTGACGGTGCTTGAGTGCCAAGTGGGCAATTCTGATTCCAGTCAGCAGGTTGATATCACCATTCGGTTGCACGCGGTGAAGCTTGGACAGGATGCGGCCAACATCGCTGGTCAGCGTGGCCAGCACTTCGACGTTAGCGAGTGTCAATAATCCTACATTATTCTCAGGATTCGATCTTGTTTTGGAATGACATACCAAATTTACGGCATCTTGTTGAGCCTGGAGGCGTGTTGGTAGGAAGTCTCCATTTCTCATGTAGTCACTGTTATCAACACATATCATAGTACTTTCGAGGACCATTTTTTCACCTTTTTTCGGATTATATTTACGAGAGATGGAAAGAGTCGGACACTCAACAATGAAATTTGCTGTATAATCATAGACAACGATATATATTTTTTAATAATGTAAAATGACACTTGACTGACATTTAAGATATAGTTTAAAACGCGGAAGTATGTCATTCTAAGCGGTTTTTAGGTACATGAGTAAGAATGAGTAATCACCTTTACAAAACATAGACAATCGGAATCAATTTAAAAAATATATATAGTTGTCTATAGTCTACGATTGTCATTTTCGTCGACCAAATTTCTTTCGGAATAATTTGGTCGATTACAAAATAATAATGGGTTTCGGCGACTATCCTAAAGAATACAACCCGGCTGTGCATGGGCCTTACGACCCTGCTCGTTACTACGGAAAGCGTAAGTTAATTTTTACAAAATTTTCGTCCGTCAATTTACAACGCTTGATTACATAATTATTTTTCCACTTTACAGCTGATACTCCGTTCGGCCAGGTGAAACTGAGCGAAATCGGAGCATGGCTGGGTCGCAGGAACAAAACCCCCTCGGCCTTCATGGGCGCTTGCAGCCGAGGTAGCGTATGATATATAGTTATAATTTTGTATAGGTTATAGCGCTATGTCATTATATCGAATCGAGCACCAACCCCTAAACTACCTTCATTGATAAAGGAAAATTTATATGTTCATGTGAATTATGTTGGTTTAGCCTGGTGGAGCTGGCAGCACAAGTACATGCAGCCTAAGAGGATGACCGCCGCGCCTTTCTTCCAGCTGGTGGTGGCCAACATGATCTTCTTCTACACTATCAACTATGGAAAGATGAGTAAGTTTATTTGTAGTAGAAATGGTGATAAAGGCCTTAATGTTACTATTTTATCCAAAATTGTGTTCAGATATCCTGTTCTGACATTGATCTTCCATTCTTATATGTACTGTGGTGGCTGATGTTAGGGGGCCATCTGATGTTAGGTCAAGTAATGTTTTTTTTGCTAATTAAAAATTAAAAGTTGTGTAACATCAATGATAAAAAATGTTAAACTACTGATATTTAAACACAAAGTTTATTTTGGGATTACTTCAGCTTTAATAATTTTTCACAACATAATTTATCACTGAATTTTTGTTAAATTGTAATTTTAATTTTATGGAATATATCTAACTTATTTAGATTTATTACACAATTTTGAACACCATCATAACTTACCAAAATACATACCTGGCAGCATGATTGGCTGGGTGATCTAGTGCTCAGGTTGTTAAGATTAACCCTTTGAACGCCACGCGTATCGTACGCGGCGCGTAATCGGGAACCTTATCGGTACGCATGAAGGTTGATATTGGGCTGAAGCCGCGCGCGTCATATGACGTCTTTGGCGGTCAAAAGGTTACCATTTAAGCTGAAAATGTTGGTTCGAATCCAGCCTTAGCCACCCGAGGGCTTGGTCACTTTTTCTTTAATATTTTACATCTAGTTCAGTTTATTATTTATATAGTAGTGTAAAACATAACTTAAAAATATATTCACATTACCACAAATACACTTGCAACACTCATAAGGTTGAAATATCAGTAAATGTGTCACTTATTTTTACTTTGATTGAAGTATTTTTTTCTAATCTAATATTTGTCTATTTCAGAGCACCACAGGAACTACAAGTATCACTAAAGATTGTTATCGGAACAAGCCATCAGCAGATAGTAATACTGTATTCATGTTTATGTATGGGTAACATCTGCAAAATCATTGTATTGTAAGGAAAAGTGAATTCTACAGTTACTGCAATAAAGTTATTAGAGTGAACATGATTTTTATTTCTTAAAAAGTGTGTAGGGCTAGGGTTTACCATAATTTTATTGTACAATATATATATTGTTATGACAGGTAGCTACAATGGAAGAGTGCTATAAATGTTACATTACTCAAGTTGACAAAATTGCACTGCGACCATTTCAATATTTCTAAAATCACGCAAATTTCACTCATTACTTATAAATTGTTTAACAATCATATTTTTGTAATATGCTGTCTTTATTGTTTCCTAAATTGATTGGGCAGATTTGGCTATGTGCCCGATAGAGGACACTGGTCGGGCCACTACGGAATGCATTGTGTAGTTATTTTACAGTTCAATAATAAAACAATTCGCAATATTTTATATAATTTTGTTACTACAGTGCTATTAAATAAACCTGCTTAATGATAATGAGCATGCTAATACACTTTTTACATCTGCTAGTTGCCACTAAAAAGTAGCGCATCCTAAACACATTCTAATACCAGTCTATAAAACAATACAGTCATTCGACGAAGCTGTCTAGACAGGGCAATCGTGCGGGGTGCGTTGCGAGGGGCCGGTCGCGCGCTCCCAAGCTGCATACATCGTCATCGGTAGTAGCTCAGTACAGTCAGTACTACTTGCAGGGCTACCCATATTGTTTCATCCAGCTATCCTTTTAGGCAGCTGTGTAAAAGTCTGTGAAAACCCTTCTGTGTTCTTATGCGGTGTCGGCATTTACGCAAACATCAAAGACGTCGGTGCACTGTTACTTTTTACAGTGCTCATAGTTTATGATACTTAATCAAACTTTTTCTAATTGAATTAATTGAAAAAAATATATATATAACTGTCTACAGACCATTGTTGTTTGTCATTTCCGACATCTGAAGAAATTTTGGTGATATCTAAATTATAATGGGTTTAGGAGACTATCCTAAAGAGTATGATCCTAAGACGCATGGGCCTTACGACCCTGCTAAATATTATGGGAAACGTAAGTAGATATATTATCTACCCCATACCCATCTCTTTAGCCACAAGACTATAACTTAGGTATTTTATGAACTTCGTCTTTCAACTTATGGACCTTATGGTGTTATGGTGTATTGTATACGACAGGAATTTCCAACTTGATTCTTGATTTTTTGAATCATTTACCCATCGTTCGGAAGTGATTTTGATTTGGAGCTATCCGAAAACAGCATATTTCGTTTTATTATTTTAAATTAGAGAATCAAACAACGAAAAATGAAATAGCATCTTCCCATTCATGATTCATCACCAACATCCCTTATCACACTATTCCATGAGAGCTACTTATAAAAACCCCATACACCTTACGGATCCAGCTGCCTGTAAACTTGGGGACTGGACCCGAATTTAAAAATGAATTAGCAAAACAGATAAGTACCTTCCACTTGTAAAATATGGGGCATACATTTTGAAACCTCGATATCATCATGTGTATGTGTATTTTTCAGCTGATACTCCATTCGGCGACGTGAAACTGATTGAACTCCCGGCGTGGTTTGCTCGAAGGACCAAATCTCCCTCCGCCTTTATGGGCCTTTGCAGCAGGGGTACCTAACTGTTTATTTAAGTATTATATTATAGTTTATTTTACTTAGCTTTTTACTCTATCCAATTCTGAATACTTTAGGTGTCTCGAGTTCAAAAAAATATTGGTTTTGTTATTGGCCCATCTCGGTAGCAGCACCTCTAGCGGCAAAATATTGCAATATTGTTTCCTCCCTTTCCCGCAGCCTGGTGGAGATGGCAGCACAAGTACATGCAGCCTCGGAAAGTGGGCGCCGCCCCCTTCTTCCAGATACTCGTCGCTAATATGGTGTTCTTCTACGCGATTAACTATGGAAGGATCAGTAAGTGTCCTTCATTTTTCTTGTAGTCGCCCTTGCCGTTGTCTTCCAAAACTTTCTACCGCTCTAGTCGGATGATAGAAAGGCAGATAACGAAATTCCGATTTTGGATGTTTGCGATAGGCCCCATTAGTCAAGAAACTAATCCTAACATCCTAAGATTACAGCCCCGGGCTATTTAATCTTTTGGCCCGATAATGGTATTCCCTTAAAATTTCTAAATGTTAATAATTGCAACTTTGAAACTTTAAAATGTTGCATTGTTTTTCAATTTCAGGTCACCACAAGAATTACAAGTACCACTAGATAAAACATTAGGTATGCAATTATGGCAATTACACCATTTTAACTTAATAATTCTACTAAAAAATGGTAAACATTGAAGATAATATTATAATTGTTATTTAATCCTGATTTTAATTTTAAAAAATGTTGTCATTGTGTGGTTTCAATAAATATATTTTTATAGATAGTGTTTAGTCACTTTGCAAATTCTCCATAACGAATTTTTTTTACTCAATCCAATTCATATCAAGTGCCAATATGGAGGCAAAACTGTAAAATCTGACCTAGTTAACATAACTGAAAATATGGATTGCACTTTGGCCCGAAGCCAACAGCCTGGGATAACTTGATTCAGGCATCAACTCGTCAAACCAAAATTTTGTTTTCACCGGTCATACCGCCAAAAACAGTATTATTTGTTTCTACCCGTCACAAGTAGATGTAGTTCTATTAGGACACATCGTCTTAGGAGTTACTGTGTAATTCATATGTACAGTCAGCAATTAGGGATTGCAATCCGGTCCGGCGGATCCGGTAATCCGGCCGGATCCGGCACTTTTCAGGAGCTACCGGATCCGGTAAAAATCACCCGATCCGGACCGGATCCGGTAAAAATCACCCGATCCGGACCGGATCCGGCAAAATAAAAATAAAACGCCTAAATACAGCAGGCACTGTGCGTTTTAGATGAGGAAAAGGCGACGGATGAGAGGTATGAAGTCCTTTCAAGGAGTTCCAATTCCCACCCCACATCCCATTACCGAGCTTTGGAAACTAATCAAATTTATAATTGTAAACGAAAATTTGAGCACTTGTGAACGGTTAAATATAATAAATGACCGATTTCATATTTTGTTTTTAAAGTGATATCTATTTTGTTGTTAAGAAGTTATTTATTAACTTCAAATTATAGATTAAGGAATAAGTATTACGCAAAAAACTGAAAAATATGTCATTTAATTAACTTTAATATCCCTATACCAAACCGGATCCGGTCCGGCCGTATCCGGCCGGGTTATGGCCAAAATCCGGCCGGATTGAAAATCAATCCGGTTTGCAATCCCTATCAGCAATATAACCATCATTATTTATACAGAACATCACATAAGATAAAAATTAGCATTATTGCGTATTGATCTTTATATACTCATGATGTCTACATTCAGGATGATAAACCTATTAATATATTCTGGCACTGCCACTTTGTCAGTAGAAAAAGGCGACAAATTTAATAAATGTAGGCGTAGGCACAAAGGGTTGATCTTCCATAGGAAATTGGAATTTCGCACCTTTTTAGGGTTCCGTAGTCAACTAGGAACCCTTATAGTTTCGCCATGTCCGTCTGTCTGTCCGAGGCTTTGCTCCGTGGTCGTTAGTGCTAGAAAGCTGAAATTTGGCATGGATATATAAATCAATAAATCCGACAAAGTCGTACAATAAAATAAAAAAATATGAAAAAAAAATCCTGGAAGTAGAACTTAAGAAAGACAATAAATGAAAACTATAGCGGACATGACCAGTTTAGCTGTTTTTGAGTTATCACAAAATGTTTCCCCTTCATAGTAAAAAGACGTACCTACATCCACAGTTCATCCCTTGGTTAACAATCTACTATACTTTAAGCTTCAGTTTAGCTTATTGTGACGGAAGAGTAACTACGAAACCCTACTCTGAGCATGGCCCGACATGCCCTTGGCTGGGTTATTCTATTGACAAGTTGGGTGTGTTTAGGGCTGCCATCCGTCCGGGTTTTCCCGGATTTGTCCTAGTTTGGAGGCCGTCCGGGGGGGGGGTGTCAAGAAGTGCCCGGGGAAAACCCGGACACTTTTCATGTAAGGAAGCACATTAAAACTACATGTAAAAAAATTAAAGGTCTTGTATTTTAAAAATATTATTTCCGGACTCATCCGGGGGAAAAAATGCGATTTACGCCAAATGTCCGGGTTTTTTGAATCTTTGTCCGGGTTTGGCGAAATTCGAGTTGGCAGCCCTAGGTGTGTTTGAGTATTTACTTTTTTTTTTTCTTTCCTATCACGATCCATTAACTAGGACTTATCTATCGTGCTGACGCCCCAATTAGGTTTACTCTGAGTCAATTTTACAGAGTCAAATTTAAGCTACCAAATTTTGAAACCCAGTTGTGAAGAGGCTATATTAAGTCTGCATGTAGAGTGCTACATCAAGTCCATACATTGTCTATTTGTTGCAAAGCAAACTCAGACTAGCTAGACAGACTTTTTTTATATTATGCAAAGTTGAAGTTATTATTATTATTATGTATGAAGTTACCAATGATATAGTTGAAAATGTTACAAGTCAATTCAACCATAGCTATCGAATTGTTACTCACTAATAAAACCACAGAATTCATAAAAATATTTACTTAATAATTACAATAATTTAGTTCAATGTGTGCACAAACATTCCCACAACACTCACAGAGTCCTTAAATGCAGTATTGATGTTCTATTCAGGCTAGACCAAGGAGCCTAGTTGTTGATGTGGATATCACATTTCATTTATTATTCTGAAACAAAAAAATGAAGATATGTATTAAGTATTGTATTTTATGTGAAGACAAGGTGGGATTCCACCAGTGTGCGGCTCAAACATATTTAGTACAAAAATGCTTGTGCTGCTCAGTGCTGTACACAGGTGAAATCCCGCCTTAATAGACCAATTTTTTAGAGGGTTAATATAAACCTTATATAAACTAGTGGTTCTAAGCTTAAAAAATGTAAAAATACTGGCACTTAAGTCCTATAGGCCAATTTCCACCATTTTGAAAATATAACCAAAAAACAAAACAAGTGAAACAGAAAAATTCTTTCTCAAAATTTCATAAGAATTGGTTTAGAAATTCGACCTGCAGAGGAGAACATCCACATATGAAAACATTATTGCCTAAGTTGAAACAGGTACCTTCGCTAAGAAAGTTAATAGCCGGGTCCACACAGAGCGAACATACGCACGAGGCAATTTCCTCATGCACAAACCGGCCAGTGTAGATGTGCCTTGGCCGAGGCGGGGCGCTCAGGTGAGGAAATCGTGAATATGTTTGCTCTGTCTGGACCCGCCTAATCAAGTCATTTGGTCAATTAGAAAGTTGAAAGTTATGGTAGTGTTCAACCTACAAAAGATGTGGGTTGTTGCCAAAAATCATAGGTTCAAACCTCAGTTGTGCGAAAAACAAAAAATCTAAAAGATTACTAAAAAGTCAGTCAGGATCCTAATGAATTAACCACTAGTGAAATCAAATCCACTACATACAAAACATTTTAGTAATAAATGGATTATATCATCTAGAAAAACTGACAATAAAAATTACCAAACCTAGCAAAGTATGACTGGCAAAAAATCACATATTTTCAATATTCTATATTACACACCTTATCCAAATTAAACTGAATAAAAAATATTAAATGACCTTCATGTTAATGGAAGCTACTGGAAGGTAAGTAAGGTGTTTAAGGCCAAAAAAGGTTTGAAAATGTAAAAAAAAATTATATATTTTATAATAAAAAACCCATATAATTGCTATGAAAACTGCATGTTGATACTGATCACAAGCTGTCTGCTTGTGACTATATTTAGAGGCATTGGTGTCATTGTCCTCAGTGATGAGTGGGTGTAAAATTGAGTCACTATTGCTTCAGCTAGCATGTATCATTTCTGGGTTATTTACAACTATTAGTAAATTCAGACTTTTATCTGTCTTACTCTATCATCCCACTTTGGATTGGGATTGACTTGAATTTATCAAGTTATGAAATAGTTAATGAGTATGTTTAGTTTCAATTTTAAGTCTTGGCATATATATATAAAAAATGCAATTAAAATCATGAAATTATTTTTGCCTTCGATTAGATTTAAAAGTAGTTGATAAGATTCATGATGTGAATAGTCTTTGTCACATGTTGAGGCTAGCTGGTATCCAAGTCTTGGGACAAAAAGCTTGTTCCAAACTATACAATGATCAGGATTTTTTATGATGAAAATTTATGGAGCAAACAATGTGCAATCAATTTTCAAATGTATATTACATATGTCCAACATCATCTTGAAGATAAATCTTTTGAGTCACTTTCAAAATGTTTTGTCATTTAAAAAGCCAAACAGGATGAATCACTAAAATAATTGCGTTTTATTGTAACTTCAAGTCACAATGCATGTTCAACTAGAAAGTACTTATTTAGGTTAGTGAAAGCCAATGCTTACCTATTATTGAACTATTACAAGTCAGATCGACCACTATTCATATATTTAGGCTTGAGCTCTTCTATTCTCTTAATGAAGTCCGTCTTCTCGATGCAGCCGTCGCAGACCTCGTCCCAGTCGTTCAGGATCTTCTTCAGGTCTCTGACCTTCAATTTCTTTAAATCAACATTATTTAAGTCAATCTGCTTGTCGAATCGCAGATCGCAGATCTGGGCGTCCTTTTTCCTTAACTTTTCACAGATTTTATCAGCAGGCATTGACCAGCTGAGCGGCTTGGAGAGCTCACCCAAGATACCAGTAGCAGACTCTTCGAGGCCACCCAAATAGTAGCAAAACCTGTTCTCCTTGCCCTTAGAGTTTTTGCAGAACTTCTTGAACTCTGCTTCTATCAATTTTGCGTCTTTCTTGACGCTGTCTGATAACGTGGCTGCGAATTTCTCCACTGTTTTCACGCACACCTCACATTCGCCTTCTCTTAAAGCGAACGCCCCCTGCAGCATCGCCGCAAGTAATAATAAATTAAACACACTAAATTTCAACATTATAAATGTTTCTATAACGAGATAATTTATCCTACTTTCAATGTTAATTAAGCAGCAGCAGCTACAGAGATCGAAATAAAATGAAGAGAAGAATCTCGTCCATTAATGAAAATGAAGACGTTGACAGCTTTACTTGGCGAGCTGTGATTGGCGCACGTTTCACAGTCCAGTTATGAATCGTTCCGACTAACGCATATATTTTTTTTTCACTATAAAGTAATAAGTTTCTTTGAAACAAATAAATTTCATACAAATGAAAAAAATATTAAATGCTTTAATATCTTCGTCTATTATTCGCAACATTCGCATACATTTGGTTCAACGAGTGCTTTGGCTGAAAAACTCACACTCAGTGCACTCAGTTTTTGGTTTGTTAGCCTCTTTTTAAGATAGAACTTTAAAAAAATCAAATGTCAATTTCGTGTCGTCATGGAAACCACATTTTGTTTATCAATATTCAAAAAGTGTGGTTTTGTCAATAAAACGAGCTTATTTCCAAGCATATAAATAGTTCACTACAATAATGACCGAATCTCAGAAAACACAATTTGAAGCGAACCCTCGTGCGTTTCTTGAGCAGCACATTACCGCTTTGCAAAGCGAGTCGAAGATGACTCGAAAACAGGCCCTGATTAAGATCAAGGAAGAGATATTTGAGAACCCGGAGCACAAAGATTGCGACTTAACTGTCGTTTTCCCAGAGGTCTATGCTTACGTCTTGAAGAGTCTCACTGATTCTTCTGAGGCTTGTCGAGAGACTGCAGTGGCAATAATTTCTAACTTCATTAGCCGGTTACCGTTGAACGATTATTATTTAACGTACATTTTACCAGTTCTAGTCCGTCGGATTGGTTGTCCGGAGATTGTAGAAGAATCTGAAGAGATTCGTTTAATCTTAGTCGAGCTAGTTCACCAGATAATGGTGAAATATAATGTGACACACCTCCTGAGTCCCTTCATCAATGATTTCACGAGTATCCTCACGAAGACCAGCACGGACCCGTTTCCCAAGGTGAAGCTGGAGGCCTGCGAGTGTATCATTCTGCTGTCGAGGACCCTGGCGCGGGACTTCCATTTCCAGAGTGAAAGCTATGTAAAACCAGTGTTGTCTAACTTTGCTCATCAACATTATAAGGTTCGGGTGGCAGCAATTAGAGCTATTGGTAAGTTTTAAAATGAATAAACTAGTTTAAAATTTATGAATGTAAGAAATTTACAAGGTTTAATTATTAAATGTTGCTTTCTAAGGTTTGCACTGCTTATTAAGTATTTTTTTGGAACTGATATGTGCCTTATATACTGTTAATTTTCTCACATTGTTGTTATGGTTCATAATAATTATATGAATAAATAAATATTTGGGGCCAATCTTACACAGATCAACCTAACCCCAAACTAATTAAAGCTTGTACTATGGGTACTATATGGATAAATACATACTTATATACATAGAAAACACCCATGACTCGGGAACAAATATCTGTTTTTATCACACAAATAAATGCCCTTACCAAGATTTCGAACCCGGGACCATCGGTTTCATAGGCAGGGTCACTATGCACAAGGCTAGACTGGTCGTCAAATGTGGTCATATGTGTGCTACTTCTCTACATACGCTCACCCATTTTTTTTCTAGGGGCAATAGTAATAGCTGGAAATGCAAAGTGCTTTGAGCTGTCCATCACCCCAATGGCCGAGAAGCTGTTTGATGAGAACAACCAAGTCCGTCTGGCGGTCACAGAGGAGGTTGGCAACTGGATGCTGAATTACCGAGACCGGTACTCATTCTGGCATCGCATGATTCCTCTGCTCTTGACCAGGCAAGTTTACATTGTAATTAAATTATAACTTATACATCTATTTGAAATTTATTTGATTAACATTAAGTTTAAATTCCTAAAATCTAAAATTATGTATGCCAGATAAAGGGTTAAGATATGGTCTTTCCAGAATAAAATGACTTTTTATATAGTTTTATTTTAATTGAGATTAAGAATGATACACATAGTTGGCTTAGTAGATGGCTATATGTATGTCATACATATAATATATATCCTTGGCTTTCGTTGTAAATGTCAAATTATTTAAGAAATAAGTAACCAATTTGTACTCTCTCACTTATTTCAATTCCCAATTAAAATTGCATGAACTTTGTAACTCATTTTCAGCATGAGTGATGTAATAGAAAATATCAGAGAAATAGCCGCAAAACTCTGGACGGACATTGGCCTTCAATACATGGAAGAAAATGAGGAGGATCTCAAGAAAAGAACGGATTTTCTCAAGGACGTGCCGTCACACTACCCTGACCTGAAGAGACCTAATCTAGGCTGCAGGCAGCTGGTGCAAAGCAATATTGGGAAGATTGTGCCAGCTATTGGAAGAGGTAACAATAAGACAGAATGATCCCTAAACAATTTAAAAGCAAAGCCCTTATCTCGTTGTAATAAGGTTTACATATAAAAGTTTAGTTAACTGTGTCGATGATTTAAAGTTATTTTTGAGGATGCTGATTCCCTTGAGCTAAAATTGCCTAGGTATATTATTATATATGTATTATTTTTTAGCTAACCCCTCAGCATACGTCATTTTTGATAATTGGAAACACAACTTTATAACAATCAATTATAAGATTCAAATTTGATTGACTTAAAAAGGACCCACTAAATTTAATGGCCAATGCGCCAAGTTAGTAATACCGTTATGATGAATGACCTGTGTTAATTGCTCTTATATGTACATGTAAGTTACATGATGTAACTCGCACATCATCTGCACATCACATCATCATCACGATTGTTTTAGAAATGGAGGGTTGGCAGGCAGACGCACGTCTCCGCGTAGCCCAGTTACTCTGCTGGCTTGTACTATGCGCAGAAGAAGGATCCACACAACACGCCAACACCATTGTGCGGACGCTACACCGTGGGGCTAGTGACGATGATGACAGAGTTATTCTAGAGGTGATCTTATTGCTATAGAAATAGAGTTTATATTAGCTGCGCAGAAGAAAGTTCCACATGCATAACACGCCTTTATCATAGTGCGGACCACAGAAATATAAATATAACTCATAACTCATAACATCTTTATTGCTCATATATTACATTGAATACAGACCCTGTAAGGGCACAGCAATTTATTCTTATACTATACTATAAGTACTTATATAAGATGCGGACGCTATGATGATGATGATACTCCTGACCGATTTCTGCCACAGCGATTGTGTGTTTTGGAGTAGACATTTTTATCAGGAGGATCAATGATGATGACCGAGCTCTTCCAGAGGTGATTTTATCTGTATATGTACCTATAGATTTAGTGTTAAAATGGGTCCATATATTTCTTACACCAAAATCATTGTGTTGGCTTTGCACAGCAATACCAGCGATGTGTGTTGCCCAGGAAGTGATCTTATTGCTTGTCATATAGATTTGATATCGGCATAGTTGCGAGATTGAAACAGAACGTTAACATCACATTACACCCTGGGGCTACCGACGATATTTCCCGTTTTGTTGTAGAGGTAATGTTGCTATCTGAATGTGATTCATTGTTCCATATTTTATGGTAGGTTATAGGTAGACAGAAAGTGGGCAAAAGTAAGCTCATGTAACAGATTTTGTTAATATGTTTTACAGAAAAAAAATATATAATTAAATTATATTAAAAGAAGACCTTAATATAAGATTAATTTGCCTGTGTAGGTGAAACGCGCCGCGGAGCTATTCGGCTACTTCATCAGCCCCGACACCTGGTGGCCCCTACTAGAGGCCGAGATGGACTCGTGGGGAGCTCTTATCGTTCTGGCGAATATTATCAAAGGCTCTCAAGCGGATCTGGTGCTGCCCAAGTTGAAGGACATATTCAAGGAACTGGCTGATCCAGATAGGTGTAGGGTTAGAAAGGTAAGGAATATCATCTTAACCCTTTTCCAGGCATAGTACGATTTATCGACCACATACGCGCCAATAAAATTTCAACCTTAGCCATCCGATTTAAAGTTCAAATTAGATTGCACTTTCGGAAAATGTGACTTGTCTTCAAATGAATCATCAGTCATTTATTATAACTACAAAGTGTGCAAGGAATTTATTTGCAGGTAAAATACCAAAGGGGTCTCCTCTACGTGTCGGAAGCGGTGCTGGATCTTTGCGGCGAGGGCTGCCAACGAGTACTAGAAGAATTGTTTACCATCAACTTCACCGTCTACGCCATGCCGGCAGATGATAAGGCCCAGTTCATGGCTCTGTGTGAGTGCCCTGATATAACTGTAATATTACTTTGTAGCAGGTGCTCTGCTCTATTTCGCTCGCAAAAAGTTCTTTTTCTAAGTAACCCTATTGCATGACACCCCGTCTACATAATTGCGAACGAACTTTTGAAAAGCGTTTCTTCTTAAACCATTGGCACTCTGGCAAGCCAGCTTTGTCAATGGAAGAAGGCGGCAAATTTGATATATGTATGCGCGAAGGACCGATCCACCCATACAAATTGAATTTATATTAATTTCAGCTTTTTCTTGGATTTACGCACTTGGGTTATTTTCTAAGAAAAAAACTATGCGCCCTAACCGTTTTCTCGAGAAATGCCATAGTTGCTTGCTTCGATAAATTCAGGGCCGGATTTAGGGGAGGGCAACCGGGGCTACTGCCCCGGGGCCTCCACAAAAGAGGGACCCCCACAATAGAGAATTCAGAAAATTTACCATTTTATTTGGAAAAAATTTGGGGCCAGGGGGCCTCCTCACCTTTATTGCCCGAGGCCTCCAGACCTCTAAATCCGGCATTGGATAAATTGGTTTAATAAAATTGCATTCATGTACAGTCAGCATCAAAAGTAGCGGATCAAATAAGGTTTCATAAGTATCTACCATTCTGTAACAGCTTAACAAAAAGTGATGTCTTTAATATAGAGCATCAAAGACTGTAAAAGATATACTTTCGAGCGTGAATTTTAGAAATTTATCTATATTCGGAAAAGTTATCCGAAATATCAGATACTTTTGGCGCGTTGTTTCATCCGTTACTTTTGATGCTGACTGTACCATCAGCCGTAAAAGTGCATGGCGACTTTATGAATGAATTCATCCATAATTTCTCCATGCAATTACGCAGCTCACTGTACAAAATATTAAGTATCTTTAGGTAATGGGCGTTTTGTATCGAGGGAAATATTCCTTAAGGATAGATCTTGATCGTCGAAGAGTATTTTATTCGTGATAGTTTAACTAGACTAGAGGCAACACTATTTTGCTCTACTAGTAGTCTCGCTAGCGTGACGATACTCGGGAGGTTGACGTTTACCGAACGAGTGCGTGCGACAGAATGCCGCGGGTAACCGTACCCTTGGTCCTTTTGAGGAAACATTACTATTTCCTGATAACGGTGTAACGGTACCGAGAGTTTCCCACGTAACTAAAACTACGCTTAATTACACACAATAAAATGGGCAATACCGTCTTTGTTTCTGCCGCAATTCTACGAAGGTGAACCCTAATAAACAATATAATACAATAACTTAATGAGTGAACATTGAACAATAGTCGACCGTAACGGTTTCAGGTTATACAATAACATAGTGCAACCTTACGGGGTCCGGCCTTCGAGAACTGTTTTTTTATTTTTGTAGCAAAATTAATCTACGAATTCTATTTTCTAGTTATAAAACTATTTCTATTTCTAATTATTAATAAATGATTCCATATCTACATGCTAAATAATGTTGTAATGGACGGACACGTCGGCTACATACCTACAAAGTAACGTATATGTAAAACATAATTCCTCGTTTTTCCAGCGAATCTGGACAAGCTCCGTTTTGCAGAGAATTGCGGGCGTACCCTCACCACGCTGTACGAGAAGCATATTCGCCACATCCTGGCCGCTATCACCTCGGACGCCCTGACTTGGACGCTGTTGACGCCAGACAGGTGTCTTCTGGAGTGCGTGCTGTTGAATACTGGTACGTATTATAGTGAATCTGGACAAGCTATGTTTTGTAGAGAATTGCAGGCGCATTTTCACCACACTGTACGAGAAACATATTCGTCACATTCTGGCCGCTATCACCTCGGACGCCCAGACTTCGACTCTACTGACGCCAGATAAGTGACTTCTGGAATGCGTACTGATGAATACTGGTACGTATAACATCCAACCTGGGCAAGCTCCGCTCGGCAGAGAATTGCGGGCGTACCCTCACCACGCTGTAAGAGAAGTATATTCGCCACATCCAGGCCGCTATCACCTCGGACGCTCTGGCATGGACGCTGCAAGTCACCAGGTAGGTCTTTTGGAATGCCGGGAAAATATTAGGTAAACATAATCTTCTTCTCCTACTACCTGCAAGGTATGAGTCGATCTACACATTAGTGCAAATGATGAGGTGAATAGCGAACGCGTGATCCGAAAACAGCTAAAACATTTCAATTCAAAAACATAATCTCAGCATCTCTCCTCACAGGTTCAGCCATGTCGTCCAACCTGCACCTAATAGCCCCCCTCCTGAAGGAATGCCTCGCGACCCCCAAAGTGGACCCCGAAGTCAAGCTGAAGATGTTCACCGCTCTCTCCACCGCCTTGTTGCGGCGGCAGGACAACTTTAGCAAGTGCAGCGGCGACATACTAGAGGCTTTCTTAAAAATTATCATTGAAGGTACATTGAAATATAGATAAAAATATGGAATCTCATTAAGCATTTGGCCCATACACTTACATCTAGTCTAGTTCTTCCATATCTAGTATTATGAACGATCGTTGGGACAATGTAGGGTAAACAATTTCGCGTAAATGATCTTGTGGGGCTCATGGATCGAATATAATTCAAGTCAATATGATATTCCTTACACAATTTTGTAATCACAGGCTTAAAAATCATCTAACATTTTTTTATTAGCCTATTTTACTTCTTCATCGCTGGGCAGTCTACCACCACACGACCCTGCTGTGTGGATTTTCGTACCAATTCGGGTAGAATGCGTCCAAGTCGTCTCTCCATCTCCTCTGCCTGCGACCCGGCCTGCATCATCTAGAACCTAAAATTACTAGCATAAAATTTGAATAACCATCTGATTTTATAAAATTTTGATTCTCATCTCATTCTTCACAGAGGTGATTTTGGTGAATCTGGTATGGGAACCAGGCCGCACTGCAGAAGCAATTCGCACTGCCGCCATCGCGTGTTTATGTTCAGCATTGCAAGAGAATCCTCGCAACGAGCTTGAGACGGAGAGCGGGGCTGACGGCGACAAGCAGGGCAAGGACAAGGCAAGTTGAACTCTATTGCTACGGGAATAAAAATCAACTTAATACGCCAGGAACTATCTGCACTGCCGTCATCGCGGGTCCATGTTCAGCATTATAAGAGAATCCTCGCAATCGCCATCACATATATCGGAGCGGCCAAGGTGCTCACAACTATCTCACGCCTCTATTGTCAAGGCGTTAGAGTGAGTGTTCAGTTATTTTTTAGCACCTTGGCTGCTCCGACATATTTGCCTGTGCCTCGTAAAGCCAAAGGTCCTATACCTATACCTATAGGATTTATTCAGTTCGGTGAAATTTAAATCATATTCAATTAGAACACAGTTGCATTTGTTCTGTTTCGTTCGATTTTCAAACAAAATAAAATCAAATGTATATTATCTGCACTGTAGGTTCAAATTTTAGTGGCAAATTTTGGATTTGTCATTTGTACGGCTGGGCCTTAGGAGTAGGTAATTATAATCTAAGTCTGACAGTAAATATAATTAAACTATTAACTTTCCAGGAAGTAAATCTATTCCCAACAAAAGAGTCCCTGGAGCCATTCTTAGAACAAATAGTCCCGTTGCTCAACAGTTTACTGGATGACAACTCAGCACTGACTAGACAACATACTCTTCGAGCCACGTGCTGTCTGGCTACATTGGCAACTCGGCGAGGTTGCTTCACTGCTGAAATTTTACACAAGTCATACTTCGGTAAGTTCAATCATGTTTACAAAATTTTAACAGATTATTACAAACTTCTTGTCCAACTCTTGTACACACAATCCACTTTGTGATTCGTATTCAAGTTGTGTGGCTGTATTTTGTTTACGATTACCAATAAAACAATGCAACACGGATTTTGGGTAAATACAGACTGAAAATACGAATGAAAATGAGGTTGAAAGTATTTAACTACTTCTACGCGAGCGTTGCAAGTTTAAATTTCATATTTTCGTGTTCACAGGAGTTTTGAAACGTCTCGACGACAGCAACGACAAAGTCCGTTCCTTCGCCGTCCAAACCCTCACCACGTTGTTCAAAAACCGCCCTGTCCCGTACAACACCGTACTATACAACGCACACATCGATGCTACGTACAGCGCCATGCTTATACACCTTGACGACACCTCCGAGGAGTTTCGCAAGGAGATGCTAGGTGTGACTTTAAAGCTTATGTTGTAGTGTTTAAGGTTTATTTTAGTAAACCGGGAGCCTACCGCGAAAACTAAATTCGCATATTGCGGGATCTTTCTCTTTTACTCTCACTAAGACGTAATTAGAGTGACAGAGAAAAAAGCTCGCAATTGACGAACTTCTATTTTCGCGGTTATAGTCCAGGACACATTCTTGTACCGTCGATACCATACTCTACAACGCACACATGGACCCATACAACACCATACTTATACACCTGGACAATACCAGTGAGGAGTTCCGCAAGGTAATAAATAAAAATAGATAAAATAAAATAAAAAGTGTAAGGGAAATTCAGTTTTATGTCATATATTTAAAGTTCATAATAGGATGCTCATTATTCAAGAAACGCCCTGTCCCGTACTACACTACAACATACTCTACAATGCACACATAGATGCTACATCTTGACGACACCTGCGAGGAGTTCCGCAACGAGATGCTAGGTGAAACTAGAATCCTTTTTATGGTTCCGTAGTTTTATAATTTATACGGTTAATTTTAGGACGTACAACATAATACTGTACAATGCAAATGTAAGCTGTGCGCGCTGTACAGTGCCATACTTATATTACTTATACACTTGAACGAGACCTGGAAGGAGATGCTAGGTGGGGAAATTTGGGACTTGTGCTTCAAGTCCGTTTTAGAACGCTCTATCGCATTCGTGACTCCCCCCACCCAGTTACTCAAAAATCAATAAACTTACCACCAAACTATACTTGATCAAGCAAGTATTTCGTACATTAACACGCCATTTCCTATCTCTAAGGCCCTTAGCACACTTGATTAGATTCGCACGTCGCTCCGATGTTTGAGGGAAACAACGTATAATATAGTGACATCTCGCTCGCACGTCGGAGTCGGCGACGTGCGAATTGCATTAAAAGTGGACTAAAAGTACCTTACGCACGTGCATTATTGTATTGCTCTCTCGCTCGCACAGTGGCATTGACGTCGGCATCATGGGTGGGACAGAAATATAATTATGTGAGTGCGATAGAGATAGGAACAAGCGGGTCAATACAACGTGCCCGTGAGCATTGCGAGAGATTTTAACGGTGCATTCCTGATGGCAACAGAAGCAAAAAAATGTAATATGACTTTTTTTGAACACTCCTGTACATAAAACGTAATTTTTATTGATAAACACATAACCTAAAATTAACTAAAAAGTTTTTTTTTTATTTGGGGGTAGCCTCTCGAATACATTTTTTTAATTTTTCGATGTCAATCAATAGGTATGTCCAGACTAGACCTCAAAGTGGCAATACCGCAGTCAAAAATGTGTTTTGTACCGACTTATGGCGAAAGAATGATTTCGAAAAACATTTAATTATCTCTGAAACTAATCCAGAAAATTTTATATGACATTTTAGTTTCTAAATATTACCAGGAATGCTTAGTTAAAAAATTTAACTAAGCATTCCTGGTAATATTTAGAAACTAAAATGTCTCGCAATGCTCACGGGCACCTTGTATATCGTGCTTGACTTACAGTGCGACATAAAAAAGTAGAAAATAAATGAGGGGCCACTTTCTTCGTAACTCCACAGTAACATCACATTTTTGACGTAAAATGCTTAAACATGGCAACAATTTTATATGGAACTTGTTTAGTATGAAAAATTTAGTTCAGGTGAAATTCTGCAATATGGCGCGTTATCATATATTACTGGTCCGGCTTTACACACATATTACATCTTTTTTTTTCAGATGCCCTGATCACGCTAAGTGTCGTTGACCCACCACTCCTCATGAAAAAAGTGAAAGCAAATATTCAACTGTACAGGAATAAAGCGGCCTATGAACGGCTTTCTACCCATATTGAGAAAATATTGAAGTCTTAGCTTAATTTATATTTTAAGTTTTATCGTACAAGTCAATTTCCATGTAGGCTTGATCTTGCAAGAAATTGGGATTGGGGCCTAAGTAAATGGTCCTATTTATGAAGCGGTAGTGGCCGTGGATTTAAATCCTGGCTCGTAACAATGAGTTTTTCGGTGAAGAAACACATCGTGAGGAAACCAGCATATATCTGCGAAGAAATTCAAAGGTGTATGTGAAGTCCCCAATCCGCATTTGGCTAGCTTGAGGACTATAGCCCGAGCCCTCTCGCGCATGAGAGGAGGCCTGTGCCCAGCAGTGGGACGTATATAGGCTGAATTATTATTATTTTATTATTTTATGGAGAGTTAGAGTGTGATATCCGTGGGACTGTCCAGATTCCTTAAGAATTTCGAGCAAAATTAGAAATACCAATCGTGATCAATGATCATACAAATATTGTACCTAATAGCCTCGTAAGGCAAAAGGGCCTATAGAATTTATTCAATTCGATGAAATTTAAATCATTTTCAATTAGAACAGAGTTGCAAGTTTTGTTTCGTTCAATTTTCAAACAAAATAAAATCAACTGTATTACCTGCACTATGGGTTCAAATTTCAGTGGCAAATTTTGTATTATTTATTTCTGTGGCTGGGCCTTAGGAGGATAGATAAAGTGGCATTTGTTCATGGCTTAATTTAGCTAACGACATTAAGTTAAGAGGTCGTTTAGCGAAAAAGTCCATCCTCTAAAATTTGTCATTTAAATGAATGACTGCTTTTTGACAGAAAGTTCAAATTCTTTTGCTAGTTTTTTGTGGATTGGACCCTTTTCCCTGGTGTTAGTGTTGCAAAAACCTACACGTAGAGGCAATTAACATGCATGACTTAGGTACAGCGAGCTGCAAAAGTGCATAGCTGCTTTATGAACTTTATTTGTTTGTAAAGTGGGTATGCACCGTGGTATGCACTTTTACAGCTGGGTGTACATGAGTTGTTTTTATGCAGCTAGCTAAATTTCGACTTGTCTAGAGACAACTTAATGAATTTCATTGTAAGATCCTTTCATGATTTTAGTTTATAATTTAGAAGTGCAATAAATTGGTTTTATCTTGGAAGCTGTTTTATTTGTTCTGAGTAATAATCATGCAATAAACTTTATCCTGGGTACAATCTCCTAAGGGGCTGAAAATAGGCTTGAAAGTTCTTATCAATGAGTACACTCGGCATCAAATAGATTAGTGACGGCCGAAGTAGCCAAATATCGTATCGTATCACACCGTAGCGTTGTTATCATAGAAACAACGATGTGTGTGTCTTTGGCCACTTTGGCTATCATTATCTAATTATTTGATGGTGACTGTACAGTCGCCATCAGATATATCGGAGCGGCCAAGGTGCTCACAAATATCTGATCAAGCTTCTATTGTGAAGCCGTTAGTCGTTTTCAGATATTTGTGAACACCTTGGCCGCTCCGATATATCTGATGGCGATATTACTATGGGGAAGGGTATTCGTAGACACGGACCAGTCAAATACAGTCAACTGTAAGCATAAACAACGCTTACTAGATGGGAATATTTTTATAAAATACACACCTCCAGGCAAACTCTGATTTCACGCATTTAGGACCAAAGAATACAATATGTGTAGGACCAAATAAAGGTATTAAAACGATTTCCAGGTGGCTGGGAATTAATTCCTAAAACGCTTTTTTTGGATCAAAATTTTGGTCAAAATTTGATTGGCCTAGTAGAAAAAGGAGGCAAATTTAAAAAAGGCGCAAAGTATGGGAGGTAGAGGCAAGGAACAAATCTATTATCTGCCTCTACCTTCCATAGCGCAAAGAGTTGTCTTTTTCTACTGACAATGAGTTTGCCACAGTATAAAATTATAATATTTATAAAATCAATAATACAACTGAAATGTAATAAATGAGTTAAAGTAAAAAAACCGACTTGAAAAATGAAGGGACGAAATACATATATTATATAATATATGCGCTAGCAAATTATGGAAAGATATTAATTTCTGGGAGATCAAGCCTTGCTCGGAACACGTATAAAAACTCAAAAATGTGCATTTTCCCAGAGATAACACCTAGCTAGATCGATTTTTCGCCCCCGAAAACCTACATATAGCAAATTTCATCGAAATCGTTAGAGACATTTCAGAGATCCCCGAAATAAATTAATATACATACAATAAAAAACGAAATCGACAAAGAAATCACAGAGTTCTAAGGTAATATAAATTCAAATAAAATACGGCTGTATTAATAGCTTCCCTTTTTTTGAAGTCGGTTAAAAACCGGAACGATCAAACGGGATGATACCCGAACGCAGCTGACTGCAAAAAAAAATGAATGACAGCTCAGCTGTCAATCGTTGAGAGCGCCGAGAGCGGCGCGTTGGATCGCGAGATTGGATATTCTTTGTTATTTTTAATCAACTGTAGGCATAAATCACGACATATCTCCTATTAAATGATTCTGCAAGGAAATAACTATTAGTTTTAATAACTTGCATAATGGAAGTCACTCGTAAAAGTACGTAAAAAAATAATAAAGTGCCGTTGCTTTGTGCACAAGGTGTTTAGAAGATTTGTGTTTTATTTTTCAGATTTCAAGGACTCCTTGCCTCTTGTGAGTGAGTCTATAAAGAGAGCGGACTTTCTAGTGATAGATGCGGAGTTTACGGGGTTAACACATGGGCCGGACGTCAGTATGTTTGATTCTCCGGGGGAGTATTACTTACGAACTATGGCAGGTTGTAAGGATTTTTTATTAATCCAATACGGGCTGTGTGCATTCTACTGGGACGAGGATGCGAAGCAGTACATGAATGACGCGTATAATTTTTATCTGTTCCCGCGAGGGCGGCCCGGGCCGGAGCGGATGTTTCTCTGCCAAAGCTCCAGTTTGGATTTTCTGTCAGCCCAGGGGTTTGATTTTAACAAGCTAATACGAGACGGTAAGTTGAATGATTTACTACCATTTTTATGGTATTTAAGTCATAATTTTAAATAAAACATCTTCATCTTCATAATAATTAAAAACTATTTAGAGGAAGAGAGATATATAACCTCAAATCCTCATAACTATGAATATGTGCAATTTTGTGTATTGATACTACTTCAATACAGCTAAGTGCATAGTTCAACTCTTTTGTTGTATACAGAGGTTCACATAATATCTCACAGTTTTTTTATTATTTTGAAATGTTTTTCTGAATACTGACTAATGCTAACCAGTATATTTTTCAACTCCAATTTTGTGCGGTTTTATAATATATGTTTATTGTTTAACCATTATAGAGGTACAATACATAAAGAATCATAAAACTTGTATGGGGAGTCTATCTAGCTATACTTGTAGCTGTAGTTTCTCTTGTATTTGTGATGAATCAAAGTCCTTGGTACAAACAATTACTTTTATTTTACTCCAAGTTCTTACTTCAACAATCTTAACTTAACAAACAGTAGTCCTCATACTAAATGTTACTGGTTCAAGCACCATAGCGAGAATGAATCTTCCACCCCATCGTATGTTATATTTATACTTTCTCATGATTAGAATTGGCGGGTACAAAGGAAGGGTCATCTTCGTGAGTACCGACAGACTAATTAACAAATATTCGGGTAAACATAATCACATTTGTTATCACTACTCACAGAATGCCATTAGTTTAACATATCTCAACACTAAATAATTATAATTTATTCTTGAAATCTTATGAAATATCACGAATTGTTTACTGAAAAGTTTTGAGTTTTTTGGGTTCAAGTGGAGTCAAAATCCATAAATGAAAGTTAAACCAGTTAATGAAAGTTATTAATGGCTTGGTCATTTTTTAGTATATGATATCTATTTCATTCAAGGGACTGTACCTACCAATTATCCTGCTCTATATAGCTATCCATGCCATGATCGGCAATGGCGACCCTATCTAATTAGGAGCATGAGCTCTAATATATGGCTTAAAATAGGCTATGAAAATATACCAATATTATAACAGGTGGTCAAGGACTTTCAAATCAATGAGGTTTTCAGAACTTATGTAATTATTTCATGTTTACCTGTTGCTCTTTGAAGGATAATACCAGGACACTTAAGCAAGATGACTTTGATTTCGATTACGTAAGCTGCATACATTTTTGTTATTAGAGTCGAGTTAAATTGAAATTGTTGTGAGACATACTAACATTATGGCTTAGCTCAGGTGATTTTAATCACTCGCGCTACATCTTTCGGAGAGCCTAGGTCTCCTTTTAGGCATGAGTGACTAATAACATGTGAGTTAAGCCATATCAGTGTAATGTCAGAGTAGAGTTTTTAAAATGTATGAACTCCTATTTGTAGGTGAAGTATGGCGGACTGTTGATTTCTTGTTGCATTTGTATCCGGGAAGCATTCAACATTATTGTCCTCAAATTTTCATGTTCTTCTACAGAACAGAAGGACATCTTTTAGTTTGCTCTCATCTAATTTATGTAATTCCTTTACAAACATACCTTTTATGACTTATGTGTTATAAATGATATATTTTGTAGATTTGAGAGCTTGTTCCAGGCATTCCATACATGACGGAGCCCACAGAGACTCGCCTGCGAGAAATGCTCACGGAGAGGCAGAAGTTGTATGCGAATGAGACTAATATTATCCCAGTGCCAGAGGAGAACAAACAGCAGATTGAGGATATTTGGTGAGAAATTTGATAATACATTTGTGATTTACAGTACTTAAAAAAGTAAAACATTAAAAAATATAGGTTCACGATGCTCAAATTTGTGCGTCATGGTTGATTCACGATGACGCACAGATTTGAAAAATCAAAACTTTAAAAGCATGACAATACGAACCAAAGCACGCATCTTTTGTGAATGAACCGATCTATAGAACTATAACCTCTGTCCCTAACCTAACGTCCCATTTTCCTAATACTATTACAAATCACCTCTAATTTTTAAATCATTATTATATTGAACAGAGTTGCTGTTGTTTTGTTTCGTTTGATTTTTAATTGAAACAAATTCAAACCTGTTTTCTAATAGGGACCGTGCGCGTTGGAGGGTCTGCCATCTTGTGGCCTGAATCGGAAACAAACATGTACATTGACACTTCACGCCAAAGCAAGTCTACCATTCGCGTACGTTTTCTTGTGCATAGTAGGTTCTGCCATCTTGTGGGCTACATTGGAAGAATAAACTCCACATTTACACCTCGCGCCAAGAAGTTGACGTCTTCTGTGCTGCCCCCTACAGTTTATGTACGCTCTCTTGACTGCCAATTTTTCTTGTATAGGGAGACGCTAGAGGATAACTTCTCTGTTCAGGAAGTTATTTAGCCTTCAAGATTATGAGCCATCAAGAAGAATAATTAACTCCTCATTCACCAAAATCAACTTTCTATGCTACATTGGAACACACAAAACAACTATGAAGCTCTTTAATTCTGAAGCTTCATTACTCATTTTATTGTTTTCGTCCGCATGTCACTATTTGATGGGTGCTTTCCGAGAGTAATACGAGGGCTACGTTAAAAAATACCCAAAATAAAATACATAACACTTTTCTAGATAGATAACAAACAAATCAAACTACACTTCAGTTTTAATTTTTGTTTCAGTAAAAGAGTGCGTCAGTTCCTCGATGAGCAGAAATCAGAAGAGATGGAGATCGACCGCTGCAACGCGTACATCAGGCGGCTGTGTTTCCAGGAACTTGGCTTGCGTTTCAAGGGGGAAGCGTACGTGGAAACCAAAGTACTGGAGAATAAAAACAGGTATGCCAAGCGTCAAATCAATAAGCTATGCAGAGATTTCTAACTTTTGTGATCTAGTAGAGAGACTGATTTTACCCTCATTTAAAATCAATCCAAGGTGTACAGTGCAGTCTTATTACTGTACACTTTTCCGTTTACGTTGCGATCAACTGTAGCGTAAACCTAACGTGCATACGTCATGTGACATTAAGAAAATAGAAACAAAAAAAGGATTACTCAAATCGGACCACGAGGCTCGGAATTATCGGTGAATATAACTATATAAAAAAGTAGCCACAACCAAATAAATAAAAAGCGGCCAAGTGCGAGTCGGACTCGCGCATGAAGGGTTCCGTACCATTTATGACGTATTAAAAAAATCTACTTACTAGATCTCGTTCAACATTTTACCACTTAGGACACACATTTTACCACTTTGGAAGTGTCTCTCGCGCAAACTATTCAGTTTAGAAAAAAATGATATTAGAAACCTCAATATCATTTTTCAAGACCTATCCATAGATACCCCACACGTATGGGTTTGATGAAAAAAGATTTTTTGAGTTTCAGTTCTAAGTATGGGGAACCCCCAAAATTTATTGTTTTTTTTCTATTTTTGTGTAAACATCATAATGCGGTTCATAGGATACATCTACTTACCAAGTTTGAACAGTATAGCTTTTATAGTTTCGGAAAAAAGTGGCTGTGACAGAATCGGACAGACAGACGGACATGACGAATCTATAAGGGTTCCGTTTTTTGCCATTTGGCTACGGAACCCTAAAAACATTAATTAATAGCACAATAGAATAACAAAGGTACGACTCATCTAAAGGAAATCATAAATATTTGTAATATTGTTAAGTTGTTGTCAGTCACGTAGCAACATAGTATATAAACCCTGTTTTTTCTAAATAAATCATTCAGTATCCATCCAACCTTCAGCGTATTATTCTACCTCCGCCACCATCGCACTCAATTACATCGAGCAAGTGTAAGGGTTAAACGGCCCCTACAAAAAAAAATATAAATATTACAATTTTAAATATAAATATTAGTTATTCACTCTCCTGTAGCTTGTCCGACGGTTTAATAATAAAGAACCATAAAAGCATAAAATAAAGTCATCTATTGTAAAAAGAGCGTAAATGATTTCTTATAAATACATATACACCGTATTCTTTTTTATTTCGTGCATCCCTGAGCTTAAATTAAGTAACTCTCTCACCGGTATTCTCATTAACTCCATTTCGGAGATAATCAATCATTCATTATTATCTTATAAGGCCCTTACGAGCGTGTACACTTGCGTTAGGGCAACACTAGGGCTGTTTGCATATTGATTAGTGTTTAGTGCGCATTCATACATTTGCTACTAAACGTAAGTACTATCTCGGTTTTCAGTTGTTTGATTGAGTTAAATGTAATGCCCGTGTTATAACAACGCTATATGCAACATTTAATTACGTTTTATAAAAATAAAAACAGTTAAAACAATAACAATTAAAAAAAAAAATTAAATATGCCATTTAGTTTCCTTAAACGTACTTACCGATACCCCTAAGTTAACGGAATTCAATAAAAACACGGTGTATAAAAAGCTAACTTTTTTTTAACCAAGAACCAGTACCAAGACAGAAAACATGACTATGATTGTTTGATTCATAGAGTACTGAAAGTGACACGGGTAACGCCAGAGAACGCAGCACAGGATCGCGAGGCTATGAAGAAGGACAAGGAATGGGAGGAGTTTGAGGAGGCAGTTGGGTTCTCTAAGGTGGCTCGGATGATCAGTCAGTCGGTGAGTAGTCCAACTTTACCCAGGGTTTTGTAATAACACAGATAATAACCAGATAATGTAGTGCAAGACCCTAAGGCCATAAAAAAGGAGAAGGAATGAGGTTTTCTCCTCTTACTCTTCTTCCGGAAAGCAGTTGAATTTTCTGTGGCCATAATAAGCTTCTTTAAGTTTCATACTCGTACAGCATAGTTGCTGCATGAGTATGCTGTAGCATTGCTGTTTGAGTGACTTAGAGCCTTCTTTTTGAAGCCTATTTTAAGCGTTTACGTCGTATTGCCGTTTGTCATTGCTTACTATACCTTATTAACTAATTACTGTAAAATACTGTTTTGTTTTATATTTATTTTAGGAGAAGCTGGTGGTCGGACATAATATGCTGTTAGACGTGCTCCATACGCTCAACCACTTCTTCCAACCGTTGCCACTAGACTACCCGACTTTTAAAGAATTTGCACACTGCATGTTTCCTAGGTGAGTATTATCATTCTTTTAGGGGCTACTAAGCCTCTAAGGTTCGCGGCTTCCAAGACGGGGTCTTGGAAGCTGCACGTTCTACCCGAGGGTCATGGAACGACAGCGCCTCTCGACTCGGACGCCTAACATACATTGGTTTCAACGAATGTGTGGTGTTCGGAGTCAGCGTCGACCGCACACGCTCGGAGCGTTACATGGTTGGGACATTCCAGCCACAGTGGCAAGCGACCAGAGACTAGTTCGGCCAAACGTGAAGCGCGGGGTCCACTCAGTTTGTACTACTTATTTTCTATTTATTAATTTAATTTAATTTTATTGTTGTGTTTACTATGTTTGTACCCTTACCGCTCAGTTAGCAGTGCTTTCATATATATTTTCCCGATAAAATGATGATTACTGGTGGTAATAGACACTGAGGCTTAGCTTAATGTATAGATATAAATATTATTGTTCACAGCCTACTAGACACAAAATATATGTCCAGTTTGCCACCCTTCAAGGACAAGGTGAATTCCAGCGTGCTGCAGCATTTGTTGGCCACTCTGTCAGAACCGCCTTTCGGCCTGCCTAAAGTCGGTAAGTTGAAACAATTGACTTCAAGTCCCATCCATAATTTAATGCATAATAAGCAGTTTGGTTTTACACGGGGTCGCTCGACAACCGATGCTGGTGTTGAGCTAATTAAGCATATCTTCGATGCCTGGGAGGAGTCACGAGATGCTATAGGTATCTTCTGTGATTTGTCTAAGGCCTTCGACTGCGTTTGTCATGAAACATTAATCAGGAAACTACACTATTATGGAGTTAGAGGAGCGGCACTGGATTTACTTAAGTCCTACTTAAATGGTAGAATACAAAGGGTCGATGTGAATGGACAGCGATCACCGGGGTCATTGGTCTCTATGGGTGTACCACAGGGGTCAATATTGGGACCTTTCCTGTTCCTTATCTACATAAATGACTTGCCATTCCTTGTAAAGACCCACCATGATATAGTATTGTTTGCAGACGACACTTCACTTATTTTCAAAGTCAAACGACAGCAACAAGCTTACAATGATGTAAACGATGCTATTTCAAAAGTAGTAAATTGGTTCAATGTTAATAATTTATTGTTAAATGAGAATAAGACTAAATGTATTAAGTTTGTCACTAGTAATGTAAGGCATGTAAAAACAAGTGTCATTGTGAAGGATGAGGAATTGGAATTAGTTGATAGTACAGTTTTTCTTGGTATAACTTTAGATTCTAAACTCCAGTGGGGTCCCCATATTGCTACTCTTTCGAATAGACTGAGTTCTGCAGCTTTTGCAGTAAGCAAAATCCGTCAGTTAACTGATGTAAAAACAGGTCGATTAGTATATTTTAGTTACTTCCATAGCATTATGTCATATGGTATTTTACTGTGGGGTGGTGCTTCAGATATAAATACCATTTTTGTTCTGCAGAAGAGGGCTATTCGAGCAATATATAAAATGAACCATAGAGACTCACTGAGAGATAAATTTAAGGAAATTGACATCATGACAGTGCACTGTCAATACATTTATGAGAATATTCTGTATGTGCATAAAAATATTGCCGATTTTAAGAAAAATTGTGACATTCATAATATTAATACTAGAAATAAACATAAGTTCGCCGTGCCCTTCACTCGGCTCCATAAAATTAAAAAATCATTCATGGGTAATTATGTGAGATTTTATAATAAACTTCCAAACCATATTACTGAGTTACCAATTAATAAATTTAAGAATCATGTAAAGCGTAAACTTATTTCTAAAGCTTATTATACCACACAAGACTACATGAATGATAAAACAACGTGGGATTAATTGTGATTCGAAATGATTAATTATTTATTATATTTGAATAATGATGATGAAATGGATATTCCAATGCATGTATTTCCTTTGTTGTTTTTATTATATTTGTTTGACATTTAGAATTTATTCTAGAAACAATCTAGACTAGTATTTTTTATACATTTTTTTTGTATGACTATATTTTGTGAAAGTTTTAGTATTAAATTTGATCTATGAATTATATTCATTAGTATTATATATGGAATAATATTTACAACATCAATATATTGCTCTGATAATTAGATTAAGATAATTATATGTAATACTGTCTTACTATTCATAAGTGCTTGTTGCTAGGCCTACATGAATAAAGTATATTTGAATTGAATTGAATTGAAAACATCCGGCAGACTGCAGGAGACAAATTTCGTATCACTTACCTTTTCTTACTAATTTTAATATTTTAAAGACGATCTCGATGTTCAAAAGTAGTACGGGAGCACACTCACTATGTAGAAATTAGTTTTAGTGTTAGTCTACAGCATAAAAATAGTGCCCACAACCTGCCTTCAGCACAAAATTGTTGTTTTTTAAGAAATGTGCAAATAAATTCTATATTCCTTAGATATTTTTCATTTATCTAACCTACCAGTCACGGCAGGAACTTCCGAATGAACTACATACGTACGTACTCTACGCAAATTTACTAAGATACGAAAATTCTACTACGATACTATTTTCTTTAAAAACAAAACAACTTATTGCGTAAATTTTTCAAACTAATTTCTAAATTATCAAATCGTTCCAGGGTCGTCATCAGGCCGCGGCTACACCCTCTCAGACGACAAATCACATGAAGCCGGCTACGACGCCTTCGTGACCGGTCTGTGCTTCCTAGCGATGCGGTCGCACGTGTCTCGCATGCGCGGAGAAAGCGAGAGGTCCGAGCCTAGCGCGGCGGTGCTGAGGCCGTTCCTTAATAAGCTGTTCCTTACGAAGACTGCGTACCAGGATTCACCGTATATGAATATCGATGGACCGGATCGTAAGTTTTTTTGATATAGTCTGGTAAAACATTTTTTTAGTAGAAGGTCTGAAACCGTCGTCTACGGTTGTTAAAAGGTTAAAATAGCAATATCCATAGACTACAAAGACGGCTTAGTATTTCATGTTAGTCTCCATAACTCCATAGGCTTCTGTGGCCAAAATGGAGATAAAAACTGTCCAAAATTTGAATTTGCAAAGAGCAAATATCAGGACCAGGGAAGTTACGAGAAGGCGTCGTTGAACGGCCGACGCGTATGAAGGGATCGCGGCTGCCCGCGTATCTTAGCTGTATGCCTATATGATTTATTTATTTATTTAAACTTTATTGAACAGTAAAAAATATACAGTGACAAAAGGCGGACTTAATGCCACGTGGCATTCTCTACCAGTCAACCTTGATATGACTTGATATGATTCTACTAGTTAAAAGTATTATTCTGGTTGACTCATAGAAGAAATATTGTATACAATATTGATATAATCAAGCTTTTAAATCTCGTACGCACTAGGTACTGTCACGTCTGAAAATATGGGTTCGAAAAAATATGTATACACTACCTTAATATATGGGCAATAAAGTCGTGTATACATATTTTTGGCACTTTTTTCGTATCGATATTTTCAGACGTGACCGTACTCGCCTGAAAAGCTCTCCGTTATATGACGATTGTATAAAATGCTTTTGTCGACAGTATATACAACATATTGTATATTGACTGGAGCGTCTATACAGAGTAGATAGTTAAAAACTTATGTATGTACTGACGACACTGTATTGTGAACCGCGAGTGAGACGAGTTCTGATTTATGGGAAAAAGTTTTGACGTCATTATTTTCGAATATGGAGGCACCTGGTAGTTGTGACTGGGCGACCTGTACGTTGTTTTGTTACTTTTTAGTTTAGTTTAGTTGTAATTAGTAAATACTAACACTAGTTATTAGGTACGTAGCTTAGATAAACTAACAAAATCTATGGATTGTAAAGATCTGAAATAAATGATAATTTAATTTAATTTAATTTAATTTATTAACTGTAAAGACTGTAGTCTCACTGTCACACAATACAACAAGGTGTGGAAAGCTGTATTTTATATAATTAAATAAATAGGTGTTATCACTCCCAACAGATTCCTTGTTTAGGTAATGAAATATTTTGTTCACAGCTACACCGTCCAGAGACCACGTGTTTCACCTCACGTTCCCCGTGGAATGGCAGAGGAATGACATCAATCAGTTGTTCAGTCCTTTCGGTAAGATGTTCCTCATCTTAGCGCATGTACGGTTGGTTCCTAAAAGAATCTGCGGCCAGCTTTTGGCAATCTACGAAAGCGACAACCTGACCAACCTTATTGGGGTTAGACCGGTTTCCTCACGATGTTTCCTCCACCGAAATACCGTTTGGTAAATATTAAATGATTCCAAGAAACAATGATAGGAGTCAAGGCTGTAACTCAGGACTTGTTTGAAAGCCTCAAGTTTTACTTTTATTTATTTTTATTTATTTATACAAGGAATTCCAACAGCTATAAAAAATACATTAAACTTTTTAGATAGTAGTACAGAGCCAATTACCTACAGGAACTCGCAAATAGAAACTGTATATATAATAACAAAATACACACTAGATACAAAAGCACATGTGACACAAGATATTACAATATGAAATATATCAAGGTTACAATTAATAAAAAAAAGAGAGACCAAGAAATAGAAATAGAAAATTACGCTAGGTCACCTGCAGCTTTCAGTAAGATTACTTTTTTTTTTGTTTGCAAAGTTAATAAAAAGTTACATGTGCACAAATATTTCTTATGTCCTATAGGTCCCATAGTGGTACAGTTCATCGACGACACGTCTGCGTATGTGGCGCTGTCGCGACGCGAGCAAGCGCGGGACGTGATGCGGACGCTCGCCAAACATTCACGGACCACGCTCGTGCCGTACGCCAAGTTCAAACACATGGTAAATATTGTAGTGGTACAGTTCATTGACGTGTCTGCCTTCGTGGCGCTCTGGCAGGATTTCCCACTGAGGCGGAGATGAGAGGGGATGTGCGGGAGTCAAAGCGTTGGTTGTAATGTCTGACTGACGACATACTGACGATCTGTCTAATTTAGTGGGTAGTAATCCTACCCTATGAAGCCGATGGTCTCGGGTTCAAATCCTGGTCAAGACATTTATTTATGTGATGAGCACGGGTATTTGTTCCTGAGTCATGGGTGTTTTCCAAGTATTTATATTATATATATCGTTGTCTAAGTACCCACAACACAAGCCTTATTGAACTTACTGTAGAACTAAGCGCCACTTGCATAATCCCACTAACCCGGGATTAGCTGGTTAAACCGTTAACCCAGTATCAAATTGTACAGGTAAGCATTGTAACTCCAGGATGAACCGGTTAACCCCGTCTTAGTAGGATGGTGCAAGTGGCCTTTAGTCAATTTGTGAAATAATGTCCTACAATATATTGAAAAAAAAAAATAGCGGAGCGGAGACGAGGTATGGATTACAACCGATGCTATTGGTTGATTCGGGTTGGTGGTAACTAGTGGGTTTTTTTTCCCAGTAGTTACCACTGGTAACGACTTGGTGGTAACTTGTGGGATTAACCGATTGATTCCTTAATGTCTCCTCTCGTCTCCGTCGCAGTGGAAAGGCAACCTAACGGTTTTTTTTCCGACAGGCTTCACAAGACAGCAAGCACTGGCGCAAGGAGGAGTACACGTGCGTATACCACTTATTTATCATTGTACTTGCCGCCATCTTTCTATTTTTTCTCTTCTTGGTATCCAAGATAGCGGAGCCAATGATTCTTAAATAGTTAAATTAATTTTTAGACATCCAGGATATTTGGCAATTCTCCTCTAGCCACCCAGATACCTATATAAATGTCTCCCATTCCATTCTATTTTGAATCTTTATTTTGATGAATCAAAATTGCATTTGTGTTGGCAAGTTTGCGGCTGCTGGATATTAAGATTGGAAGAATCAAATAAATTGAAAATTTAATGAGCCTAAAAAAAAATTTGCTTATGATATTTCCGATGCTGTTTAATTTTTACACATTCATTGTGTCCTTCTATTTTGTGCAAGTATATGAATTCATAGTGAATCTAAGCATAGACGTACCTATTAATTGCATTTATATTATATTTTAATTTCTATTTATAATATATACATTAATTATAATTATAGGTAAATTAGGCATTTATTAAAAAAAATGTTTCTAGACACATACGGTTTACATACTCTATATGCTTTTCATAATTTTAATACATATAGTGACGTTGTTTTTATACGTCTTGACCTAATCTTATTTTTAATTATTTTTTATGGCATAAATTTGACAAAGACAGCCTGTTGATCAGGGTATTAAAAAAACTTAGCGTTCTCATCACGTGTAAAAAAAAAACACTTTTGTCATGAACAGAGTGAAGAAACATTTTTATATTAAATAATATTTTTAATTATTTTAAGAGACTTGTGGACATTTCGAATATTCAGGGTTTTCTTGTGCGTATGTCTATGAAACATATTAGTCTACTCGACAAACTGAAAACGATAAAAAATAGAGATACTATTCCTAAAAATACGTGTGATATCTCATTAGAATCGTAATGATGCCTAGAAAAATGTATTCTAAGCGTTTATTAGTACACAAAAAATATTAAGTTACTAACAAAAAAAGGGAGAAAAAAGTTTTTTTTTTTTAATTTCCCCAATAGTATTGGGCCAATACCTCATAAAGTATTAATATAAAAAAAAAAAACAAAATTAATATTATAAAAGAGGAGGATATTTCCAATAGAAAAGTCCATACTTGCAGAACTGTCTCCATTATTTGTATTTTTTATTCAACGCTGAAGATAGGTATCCGCGCGTGATTTTAGGTATGGGCACGCGGCTTTAAAAGCAAGTACATTGAATATATTTTTAAAGGCATTAATTATCTATGTAAAATTTTGAATAAATTATGTCGTATTATAAACACTTTAGAGAATATATTAACGTTAGAAAAAATACTTGAAGATTATTTTTTGTACTAATTAGGAAATTGTTTATAAACAAAATTTTCTCGAACTTCCTTCTTTATTGTAAACAAAAAAATGTATAAATAATTAATTCATTATCTTAAAATCTTTTTGCTTCGTGAAGCTCTTTTTATACACACGCTAAACCAGATCGCGTTATAAAAGTTTTGAAATAATTATTTTAAAACTTTTATGACGTGAGATTGTTAAGTATGTACATATAAGAACGGGGCGAAATGTTTTTACGCCAATTTTTTTTTTATATTTAAAATAAAGACAAAATTTCTAAAATTGTGCTACTTAATAATTGCCTAACGTGTTAAAATAATAACTTTAAGATAAATTGCTAACAATATTACATTCTTTGTCATGTTAAAAATACACCACCAGGCTGAATGAAACTATCATTGCCACGTTGCACGTTGGCTATCGTTAACAGAAAAAAAATATTAAAAAGTAAAACAGACGCCCGCTATTTTCAGTATTTTCACTTAAAATTTAGTTGTATCAAAATAATTCAACTTAAATCGCAACTGTGAGAGTGGTTTTGTATGAAATCAGTTGTTGTGATTAATTTTTGCAATGTAAATCATCGCTTAACGTCACTACGTTAGTGCTGAATTAATAATAACATTTAAGTCAAGGGAAAATTCGTAACTGTAAGATCTGTAAGTGTAATACTTATGTAACCAATACATATTTGACTTCTTGTGAATTTTCGCAAATGTATTAAAAAACGTCGTTCAATGTACTTTACAATTGCACACTTGCATTGAAATGTGCTATTAATACAGGTTACAGGGTGTTTATTTAGTCACTTGCAATAATGTATGGGGTGAATATATAGGTCATACTGAGCAACTTTTACTATAGGAGCAACCAGGAAATCGCGAAAAAAATATTATCTGTTTCATACGTTTTTGCTGTCTGACCTTGACATTTTCTATGGGAGAGGAAATTTTATTTTCGCGATTTCGGGATAGGTCCCAGAGTAAAAGTAGCTTAATATGACTTATATTTGTATTCAGCCCGTAAATTATTGCATGTAACTAAATAAACATTCTTTATACTATCATATATTGGCGAAAAACTGAATATCTTTTTTTCATGTTTAAGTGTTTAAATATTTTGCAATATTTCATGTGCTAATAAACTTTGCGAATACATTTTTTTAGGCATCATATCCAACTAGACGTATTTTTAAGAGCAGTATCGCATTTTTATACCATTTTGAACTTGTTGAGTATAGTTCATTCATTTTAGAATTAGAAAAAAGTAAATAATCTTGACGTGTCTTTAATGAACGACGACGCACCACGCGACGCATGAACGATGATGACGTTTTTTAAAAATTAGTTTATATTACTAATGAAAGAAAAAAAATTTGATCATATTTGATTTATTATTTATTTATTTATTAATAATTGTTAGATATTTGCTGTGACTTATTTTTCAAAGGTGTTTTTAATAAAGAGACACGTCAAGATAGCTTAAGTACCATCTTCTTAATGCTAAAAAAACCAACTATAGACCATATGATCTGAGAATATAATAGTACATTACGATACAAGTGCGAAAAATAGGAAATTCGAAACGAGTGGCGATAAATTAAAACACGACCGAAGGGAGTGTTTTATATCGACACGAGTTGCGAATTACCTATTCGCACATGTATCGTACAACGTTTTACAGTACATATGGCCCTTTAAATGTTCGACACAGTAACGTAATATGCTACTTCTCGCACTAGTGCTATAAAGTAGCCCCATATGTACTGTAAAATTATGTTAGGTACTGTTTACAGGTGTAGGTGTACATGTAGTAGATTATATCAATAAGGTTTTTAGGGTTCATGTTGGGCCACACATTTATAAAATGTCGTATAATTACCGCTTATAAGTAGTTAAGTGTTTTTATAATGCTTTATATTGCATAAACTTGTTTTACGAAAATCGTTTACTATGTAAAAGTTTTAATATTAATAGGTATCATATTGTTTGCGGCTTATGAATGATCCTGAGAAATATTACGGTTTTAGCTAAAAAAAATGCAATATTTTTACATCATGTTCATACTCGTACTTAGTGTACTTGCCTACATTGAGACCAACAACTTTTGTGCGAAAATAAGTGTCATGTATTGTGTTACCAATTCCATTGACTTTATTACGTTTTAGTCACGGACATATATGACAAATTTGCCCGTACGTCAACTAAATCCTAGCGATGTTGTATAATGTATACCGGTTGGTTCGTAAATTCTAGGCTTTTATCGAAATACTTAGTTCGAAAATAAATATGGCAAGAAAGATATTGCTGTTTTGAACACGATAGTATATTAACAATAGACTAAGAAGCACATGAATGTCATAAATTACTCATTTGGTAGCCTTTAAGATATTAAACATATTAATTAGGAACTTATATCAAGTACCCTCTGTATTGAGACATTGGCAATTTTTTACCTGTAGCATCCCAGAAGCATATAAAAAGATCGTCTATAGCATTGTATATTGAATGCTAATATTGACATATCAGAATCGCTTTTGTATTGGCAAGTTTTGATATGTAGGCGGCTACAGGTTAAGCCCATTCTGTAACACGAACATATATGTAACGTGACATCACTCGAAATAACAATGTGACTCTAACGTTATAATTACATTTAAGGCTGACACTCAGTTGCACAAAGTCCATTTAGGCCCAGTCCTATTATTCAGAATATCTTTGGTGAGTGGGACTTATAGATTCTTTTTTTGCGTCTCAAAAGTAGTATTTTGCATCCCATAAGTAGTAGGATTACTCAGCTCACTGAATTTTGCCGGTTATAGAAAACCTCCAGGGGCATATTGCATAATAAAATACAAGCTAATACTATAAGGGCCACTTGCACCATCCCACTAACCCGGAGTTAAGCGGTTAAACCGTTAACCCAGTGTCAAAGTGTACTGGTTAACCCCAGGTTAGTGGGATGATGCAAGTGGCGCTTAGTGATTTTGTATTTTGTATGTGAAATCACTAATTTTATTAGCTTATGCAATATGCCCCTGTTTTAGTAAATGGAATGAAATAACAACGACTGACTTCTTACGAATCAGACATGCCCACATGCCACCTCTTTTTATTTCTTAAAGATAAAAAGTGATAACATCTGATTAGGCGACATGGTTTAAGCGACACTTGTGCAACTGAGTAATAATGTAAGATCTCATAGATTTATAAGTGTCTTTTGATAATAAATATTACTTCTACAAGTTTGTTTTATTTGTTAGAGTCATATTGTTATATAGAACTGATTTTGAAATGGACGCATTCATTTAAGGAACTAATACTAGAGTATATTTATAACAAATAAGTTTGTATCAACTGGGGGTGAAAATAATACTTTCTAAGTTATTCAATTCTTAAGATTTCTTTTATTTGGACGTAGCCATCAAAAATTTTTCATTAACTTTAAACTTACGTAAAAGTACTGAATCGCTAAATGAAGATTGTTCTTTGGATAATGACTCTTAGTTACATTATTTTTGCGACAGCAATTCTGGAATTTTTTTTTGAAACCGTACCACGAAACCATTCTTTGTTGACCCCCGTTGATAGGGACTTAATTGTTGAAAAATAACTCTAGTGTTGGCTTCTTACAGGAAAGTGTCGATTTTCAAATCCTTCTATATAGTGACATCCTCGATATAGCCCACCACTTACTATGTTGTACTAAGAGCTCATTTAGTCGGCGCGAGAACTAATGACCGACCGAAATCAGTTTTTTTGCCGTAACGGAACCTTGATTTTTATGCCGAATCCTGCCAAAACCGAAACTTCTGCCGGCCACTACTGAAAATAAAGTTTCGACACGGCCGAAAGTTTTTTGATTCGAATTCGAATCTTTTTAGATTTACTTTAAACTTCATTGACATACCTAAATTTAATTGAATTCAAATGAGCTTAGATTCTTAAGCAGTTATCAAAAGCTTACTACCGAGGGCCTCTAAACCGCCACGCCACCGACCGCTATTCATGAAATCGAAATGTTACAAATTATTAAATTAGTGACCATCTTTACCTTATAGTTCCTGAATAAGCCGAATCCTTATCTTTTGTGGTGTAGGTGTAGCATTTAATTTAGGAAAAATTTCATAATATGAACTATTCTCAAGCCAGGGATACACTAGGCGACAAATGTGTCGTGTCGCCAGCGACGTCGGGTGAAGTGGCGCGACTTTGCCAGACTTCGCTTGACATGTCTGGTACCATCGCGCGTCGCTAGTGGGTGTCATAAGGCGTACGATATCGCCGGATATGTCAGGCAAAATCGCTCGACTTCGCTTGACATGTCGCCGACACGTTTCGCGGGACATTTGTCCCTTAGTACTTATATCCCTGGCTTATTATGTACCTGTAGGTCTACTATTACTAATCTCAGGCGGTTGGTAAAGAAGTTACGCGATGATTTTCTAGTAGAATGTAGCTGTGTTTTGGGACTAAAACTAGATATAATTATTTTTACATACTTAACATAATACAAATCAGCTTCATGTAGCCAAGCCTCAGTCCAGTTCATTGCTGTCCATAATAACTTCTGACCAACCTCAGTTAAACGGTATATAGACCTATATCTAATTTACGGAATACGTTTCAAAAGTAAAGTAACCGTTGAAACCAGAGACTGGTATATATTGAAGACGAACAACCTCCATACAATATTTTGCCATTTTAGCTTTATACGTAGGTAGGTATAAAAGCTGTCGATGCAAAACGCACAAAAGTACAATTAAAGCATAGTAAAGGTTTAATTTAGTAGTTTAATTTTTTAAAACCTTTTCTAAGTACTTTATTTGTGCTTTGAATCTTTTTAGTGACTTTTACTGCGGTCCAATTTTACACTAGCAACCCGCCCCGCCCTGGCTTCGAACGGTTTAGACAAAACCTTAACAAATTATACACCTAAACCTTCCTCAGGAATCACTCTATTGATAGGGAAAACCGCATGAAAATCCATTCAGCAGTTTTTGAGTTTATCACGAACATACAGACATACAGACAGACGCGTCGGGGGACTTTGTTTTATAAGATGTAGTGATTAGCGTGGCAGATTTCAGACGCAAATAAATAAAGTATAAAAATAAATATTTTTTCACGCTGCAGCACTCTTATACGCGGGACAAAATTTTCAGTACTTTAGACTCGATTGAGAAAATCGGGATATATATACATATGTACCAATTTACCAAAGTCTATCGACTCTTATTGTATTGTCCACAGAACTATCCTTTTTCTAAAATGTGTTGACCCGGCTGTCAGTCCTCTTTATTTACTAGAGTCTGGTTTAAACTAGGTTCGTTAAACAAAGTCGCGTATTCTGTAACGGCACAGCGTATTTCAGTGCGCATTCTAGTTTTATAGGAGCTATTGTACGGCGCGGAATCGTGAGAGGATATCGGTGAGGTGACCACGCCGACTACTCCGTAAAAAGTATTTAAAGTTTTTTATTAAATACATATATAGATGTCTTGCTTAATGGATTGCAATATATTTTATAATTTTTGTTCAATAAATACGTTCAACTACACCATTTTTTGTAAAGATATTCGAGGTCTAAATGCACATTTATTAAACAATTTTATATATAATATTTTATTTACAATATCAGCATACAATAATGGATATGTACAGTGGTGTTACTATAAATAATAATAATTCAGCCTATATACGTCCCACTGCTGGGCACAGGCCTCCTCTCATGTGCGAGAGGGCTCGGGCTATAAGAGCGTGAGCGTGGGGTGTTACTATGACTAGCTTAAATCTAAATTAGGCCCTTGAGGCATTGTACCAAGGATGCTGGCGGCATTTTCTTGTTGTATCGCGATGCTGATACGTTGTGTGAGGAAGCCGCCAGCTCTTCGGTCACCAGTTACATCAACCAGACGCTTCGCGATCTTTGCAAATAACTTGTGCGCAATTTTATTTGATTCCTTATGTTACGAGTATAACGGGGAAAAATGTATGGCAACTTTATACCTAAACGCATTTTTTAAAGAGATAATAACGAAAAACTATTTCAGGATTCTTTTCATACATTTGGGGAACAATAGTATTAGATGTCTCACTAAAATACTGAATTAGTTTAAAATAGTTTATTTATCTTTGAGTTTTTACAATTAAAACAATACAAATCCTTCTTTCAATCGCTTGAGTTTTTTCTCTCAGTCGTAATCTAACTGTCAATGTCACATTTTACCAAAACCGCGGCAAAACTATCTGTCACTTGTCAAACACTTGACAGAATAAAACTAAAAGATCGTTCGAGATATCCTTAATATCTAATAATAGATATCATATTTATTAGAAACATTTGAATCTTATTGGAAGTAGAATCGATTGGCGTCTTACAAAAAAATCATGCATGTTGCTAATTGGCACTCTTGATTAGGTGTGTTTAATCCAGCTTGACTGATAGACTGCTCCTGTTGACGAAAAAACCTGGAACTATAAGGTAAGACATACCAAATTTAGTTTTGTATTTGTTGGTTTTATTTTTTTATCATAGTTTTTTTTTGTGTAATTTGACATTTAGAGACAGTATACATCTCTAATAAAGTATATATTATTTCATAGATTCCATATTTGTAATTATTTTTTTGTAATTTTTATTGTTTGTAAAAATGGATATGTAAAAGTGCCCCTGTGGCCTATTTACTGAATAAATGTTTGATATTTGATATATTTGTTTTTAGGAGTTACAAAGATAGATTTTCTTTTAATAGTCAAAAAATTTTTTTTTGCTTTCTATGGTTCCTGGTTGCCAGCTTCCTCTTTTTCGTGTTAAATGCTAGGACACCATGCGGTATTTATTTTATTATTAAGTACATAAATGAATTGACTAGTCAAATCAGCACCTCTTTAAGAAACGTACCTAAAAGATGTTTCTTTTTACTATATGGATGGAGTTAGTATAGGTAAGAGACACATTTCGTTTGTCGTCACAATATACTGTGATTATATACGATTGTGCTGATTTGAAATTATTAAAAATGCAATATGTTTATGTCTGAGGTAGTTTTTCTGTAGGTATCTATATTTTAGTAAAATCATAGCTGCCATAAAAAAAATGTGTATAGGAAACTGACCTATAATTGTCTTTTTTTTCTATGGCCGGCCTATGGTCACCCCACGACTGGACAATGGCGCGTGGCGATACGGCGACCCCGCGACCTCGCGCGCCGCTTCCGCCATCTCGCATTCGAATGCGCGCGCATTTGCATGTCGCCGACACGTGCGCGCCAGCCTCATTTACGTGCTGGCTTTTAATATTGTTGGCGAGATCAGAACCTGACAATAAGTCGATCATAAATGCGATGACAAAGTTTATTCAGTTTTTGTTGACCATTATCAAATTTGCCCCAATATGTAGTACCTACAGATCTGTCATTGTAGTTCAAAATTAGTACAAAACCAAGAATCATAGTTGTTCACAACGGTGATTTGCAGATATTGCGAATTTGTTAAGTCACCATAGAGAATTAGATTCTTAATTCATGATAATCAGTCGGTAGTGAGTGACCAGAGTGACCTACTACAAAGCAGGAGGTCCCGGGTTCGAATTCAGTCGCTGTAGCACGGTCGCATTTTTATCACTTGACACTATGCCTGTCACGTTCTAACAAGTATGTGCATAAGCATGCGAGAGTGACAGGCATAGTGACAAGTGATAAAAACGTGACCGTGCTACAGCCGCAGGTAAGAGCATTTAATTTGTGTTCTTGATTTATGGATGTTTTCTATGTATTTTAGTGTGTATTATACATATATATCGTCGTCTAGTACCCATCACAACAAGGCTTTTTGAGCTTACTTTGGGGCTAGGTCGATTTGTGTAAGATTGTCCCGTAATATTTATTCATTTGTTATTATTTATGTACATGTACTACTTACACAAGACAAGTAACGATGTATACAGCTCGTTACAAGCCCACTTCATCATAAGTATGCCAGCAGTCACGCGCAGTAGACCTGTCGATCCAATCATTACCGCCACACATTATATATTCTACGACGACTTATAATAGCCGGTTGGGTGTAGAATTTTGTTTTATGCACATACACTATATGTATTATTATACATACTAGTACCGTCCCTGAAGTGTCTCTGGCGACCCTGCGTTAAGCCCACGTGATCATTTGCATGTCAGCTGCCGTGCGCGGATGACGTGTCGATCCGACGATTCCCGCCCACCCACTACTTTACATTCGATGACGATGTTAGCAGTTTGAGCTAGGAATATGGTTTTATGAGAATTGATTTCCATTGTGGCGTTACGCTCAGTAGCGGGCTGCTTTGATATATTGAGTATTGTAGAAACTAACTAGTAGGATTCTAGGCATGTCCTCGCAAGAAAGTCATTTATAGTTAAAATAATTTAAAACTGGTAACTGTATGTTTCATATGTAAGATAATCATAATACTTAATGTGATTTTTTTGCGAGTTGAGCTCGCACTAGTATGGTTCTATTTCTAGAATCTTTAAATACATAATTATATAAAATAACTACGCTACTTTGATAGAGGACGTATGGCCTAATAAACCACCAAAGGTAGAATCGTGAAATTTGAAACGTGATCTTTAAATATTATAAAGCTATTTATAATATTTAAAGATCATGTTTCAAATTTCACGAATTTAATTATATTTCTTCCTCATCCTATCCTTCCTTCTCGTTCTATCCTCACAAAGCCATAAATTATTAATGAAAACACCTTATTACAAACATTACTGACCGAAATCATCAGAATGCCGTTACTACCTAAGATAAATTAATTTTTGCTTTCAAAGTAGTGTATAATTTGCCTAGTAATCGTAAGTAGATGATCATTTTCATTGCTCTCGAGTACAGTTAAACAGACTTCTTGTACTAAAACATGGTATAAGTAGCGCTCCCTAATGATAACTATGTCACTTAATTTTCATATCGGCAGGTATCTAATGCAAATTAGTCGATGGCATTTAAGCTTATCTTTATGTCTTTATACAAGAATGTTACATCGGCAATTTTAAAGAGTTGTTAAATTGTGCAATTTTGTAAGTTACTTCGTAATAAGGCATGTAGATGTACATAGATAACGAATAATTGTCGCCGCCTTTGACAAACCTTTTACGTTATCAAGAGATTAAATTCATCAAACTATTGTTGATTATGCTAAAGTTTTTGCTACTCAAATGCATTTTCTTTTTATAGTCGAGCTTGGGTGATCAGACAATGTAATGAACGGAGAAATGTTGCATGATTGTCAAAAAACTTATCTTCTTATTGAGTACCTAATTGCCTATGAATAAATGCCGGTCCGTTGACAATTCAAGAACATAATAATGAAGATTAATTAACCCTTTTATAAACTAAAGTACCGACTGTAAAAATGAACTCCAGCGATAGAGTAAGTACCTTCCACAAGAAAGAGGAATAAAACCACTTAAACATAAAACGCATATACATTACTACGTAGCCAACTGCACAATTTAGTTTTATTCCCTATTTTACGTTAATGTTTATTATTTGTTAATATTTTTAGGCACGTGACTAAAGTTTATGGAGCTGAAAGGTGTAACTCACGGCTTTGTACTTTAGAAATTTAGCTAACGAGTGCGTCGATAACTGTTAAGCACGAAGCATTTGCGTTTTACATGGTGATTCAGGAGACCTGAGAAGGATCGACCCTGCGCAGTGCCCACACAGTAAATTATTAGTAACTGTTTCGTACCAATATAAGTGAGATTAAAAGGGAAGAATAGCTTTGCGATCCTAGGTATTTTTCTATGATATTCCATTTGATTTTGATGTCGATCGCTTCAGCATAACATAATATATTCTAGGTTTATAAGTTTCGCTTTAAAAAAATAATAAATAAAGAAATTGTTTTGCAAATATTGAAAAAAAAGAAGAAAACCTATAAACCTAGTTTTTCATTGTGTCAATTACATAAAAAAACACGGAGAATGGAAAATATTTAGAAGTGGAAAAACGTTTTCTTTTTTGTATGGCACGTGGTATACTTCCCTCTTGACGTTACAAAATCTAGTGTACAAAAATGATTTAATTTATTTACGACAGGCATGGATACCACAATTAGAATACTTCCGTCAAATACCGATACTCTCATAGAAATAGGATAGTATAGAACGACTGTCAAACTTGGAAAGTGTGACCAAAAATGAAATGCAAGTGTGTGCGTAAATTGTCTATGTGCGAACAAAAATAATGATGTCATGTTACAACATATTAATAATCTATCGATGTTTAACTGCTTTATCGACTACTTTTTCAAATGTGTTTGAAAAAGTTGAAAATGATAAAGTTGAAGTTGTTTGAAAATGTGTTCGCAAAGAGTTGACTTACCAAAGAAAATTTGAATTTCGCACCTTTTCCTGCTGACAACTTGGGTTGGATGTGTATACGCTGTGTACAAGTATACGCTGTCTTGTGTTTCATTGTGTTGGCGGCAAAGCCGTGGAAAAGTGGTTAAAATGTAAGTACTGTGTTGGAAAGTGAAGTTTAAATTTATCGCTAAACATGTACACGTTCAAAAAAGGTATTATAACAATCGTTATTATTTTAAGTCGGTTATAAAGGTAATATCTTAATGATGTCTTGTGAACAACTAATTCCATACCTACTAATATACCGACAAGTTATCGATACAGTCATATGAACATTTTGTCAAGCCCTAGCGTAAAGTAACAGTTTAGGTTTTTACACAAAATATTCTAAATTATTGACTAATATGATGAAATATTAACACACAATTGAAGAAAAACTTATAATGAACTGTTATAATTGGTTTTTTAAACTTTTTATGCTGTTAATTTGATAAAATATCGTTACGAAAATTTCGCTAGGATTATCATAATTACCTGTGAAATGAGTATTTTCCTGGGTTTTTTGGCCCTGAAATACTACAACCCGGCACACAACATGACACCATCGTCACTAAATTACTTAATGTATAATTTTCTTTTTGATTCGCTTATATTTTTCACGTTAAAAAATACGGCAATATGATTTTGGCCGCCTCGGTCGCCTTCGAACTCAAAATTGGATACGTTTTCTCATATGTAGTCTGCCTCTTTTGCACTTATGGCTTGTTCATATACGTCATGACTTCCCTTTCGCACACTTCATCTGATTGTCAAGCGAAGCGACTGACATGTCTCTGGATACTCTTTATCCATGACAAGTGTCAAGTGACATTCAATGTCTCCAGAGTCTGCTTACTTTTGAAAAATCGTATCTCACTAAAGTTTGTTTTTTTCTTCGAATAAAAGTGCTGTCATAACGGTTCAAAAAGTTTTATATTTATTAATTAGGGTGACTGGAAAACAATCATATGGCCCGCCTGATGTTAAGCAGTCTCCGCAGCCTGCAACTCCATAATTAAATTTGTCTTCACCAAAAAAGTTAGAAACAGGAAAAGGGTGTGATTGTTTTATTGAAACACGATGGTGAACGATCAATTACCATTTACTGAGCCTAGTAGGCCCTGCTCACGTCTCATGAATCAACCTGTATACGCCCAACTATGGGATAATCGTGCCGACACTATCCAAAGTCAATTTCACTTGACATGTCACGATGTCCACCGACTGTCGTTTCTTACCGGCATTCCAAAATGTCAAGCCTGTCATCTTGACAGCGTTTAACTCGTTAAAGATGTCATGATCGGGTGATAATCCTTTGACCTTTGCCGTGACAAAAATACGCTGCGCTTGCGCTGACGGGAACATTTTTTTGACTCGGGTGTTTGTTCGATGTTTTATGCACTACAGCAGTTGGCTGTCATTTTGAATTTTAAGTGTGTTAACGGATATCTGTCAGACAGTATAATTTTAAAGAAATGAACTCAGTCAGATTAGCAGTCGGCATTGTTTTTTTTCTCTTCTTCCTTCTAATAAAAAAAGGGGTTTTTACTTGGTAGTTACTGAGGTATTCAAAAACAGCAATTACACCCACGAACACACAGATCCTGCTCTGATTTGTTTGTACAAGCTTTAATCGAAAGCTCAGCTCATAACATTCGCCCCCGATGAACCGATAAGCGAACAAATGATACATACAAAACCAAAACTACACACAACAAAACCGGGTACTCTTTAAATTTGAACTTGATTCGCGTATAATACGGTCGGTTTTGAAATGGCTGAGTGTTTGCAGTTGTTGCGTTCGGTTTTGAAACGAACAAAAGTCAAAAACAATTGCAAGCGCAATCCGCTCATCGTAAAGAGTCATCGCGCGTGCGCGGGATGTGTGTTCTCATTGGTTGCACGACTGCGTTCGAGTCAAGTTTTTGGGTGAACCATCGAAACGTGAGCTAGATGTCTGTAACCTCTAGCCTCTTTAAACGTCGCATGCGATTTGCAATACATTGCGGCATTTGATCAATCGATTGAATATGTTGCTCCTACTTCGCCAGCAATTATACAAATTCGTATGACATTTGTTGCAAGATCTCTTGAAGCCTTAAGAGGAAAGAGGACGATCGATTCTCCATACAAACGTAGTCCTCATTTTCCTCCCTGGATATTGTCATTATGGAAAATATTTTTACAGAATTTAATGTATTTTAGTCATAGGTCATAGCTAAGCCCGACCGTTTTTTTTCATTTTAATAATGATCATAAAAGTTAGGAGCGAAAAACTGGTTTCATAAAAAAAATTATTAAATTGAAAATGACTAAAATTCTGTAAAAATATTTTCCACAATGTCAATATCCGGAAAGAAAAATGGGAACTACGTTTGTATGGAATGGTGGTTTTGGGGCGGTCGTCCCCTTTCGTCTTAAACTAATTCGTCAGTAGTCTTTTTTAGATGTACTGCCATTCATTTTACGCTTGTTTGCATCTTGCATGGCAAAGCAACGTTACTATGTCCACGGCCACAGTAGGTAAGGAAACGCGCAATGTGGCGTTTCCTTACATAAATTAATGTAATTCATTCATTCATTAAGCTTATTCTTCCGTCATCGTCAGACTAAGTGAATTGACATATCGTTAAATATTTAGTTATATTTTTTTTGGGAATTATGCTTAACCACCAATAACATCACTAACATTGTCAGATTTCACTATTCATAAATTGGCTCCTACTCTGCAAGCATCAGTAATAACACGACAGATGCTATCTCTACTGAGTTACGTGTCCATACAACAGAACAGCTGTTCTCTAGATGGCTTGAGATGATTTAGGCTACTGACATTGGTCACTAACACGTGGACAGTAAAAGGTATCGAGGAATCTGTACCTACGAATATTCCTATAATTAAGTTTGTAGAACTCCAAAATAAAATCTCTGTTAACAAGGTCAAGCATATTTCAGGAAAAGGTTCTTCAAACATCAAAAGTTAACGACTTGGTACTTTAGTTTCAAGTATGAACTGAAAAAACCGGTCAAGTGCGTGTATAATACGCATAATGAAGGGTTCCGTACCTTCATACAATACACAAAGCCGTTCAAACAAAAAAGCGTATGTTTGCGGCACTTACTTCGTTTTAATAAGAAGATAAGTCTTTTATTAACTCTTTAATGGCTTAACCAATCATACTGGGCTGCCCCAGAAGTAGAGACAATTTTTTTTTCAAAATATGTAATAGGTAATCGTTAATAGCTATAATTTTGATTGAAAGTGGTAAGAAAATTAAGTTATTAGTTTGATATCGAATTGGCGCCCACATTTTAAAAATATTTTTTCTTAAATTGTTCGCAGCCCGTCGTTTTTTTGAACCAATGTTGATTGGTTCAATTACAGATAATGAAAGACACCAATGACACCAATACTCTAAAAATGTCAGCCAGGAAGACTTTGAAAGTTGTCTCTATACTTCCGGGACATCCTTTATTCAAAATAATTTTCATAGAAAGTGTTTATTAAGCTCCATTAAGTATTTGGAATTTTTCCAAATTGTTTACTGCCCCGGTTCGAAAGAGGGGGGGGGGGGGGGGGACAACCCCCACAATATTTTTGACTTTGCAGCGATTATTTCGAAAAGTATTTACATGATCAAAACACGTTGTAGCAACCTTAATATTATTTTTAAAGGCCTACCTAATGGTGTGCCACGTGTTTATTATTAGAAAAAAAAAACACTTTTACGGCCGGATTCGAAGAATGATTAAGACACGTTTAAGATCTTGGAAAGATCTTTAAAAGATTTATAACTAAACGATATGTCAAAAATGACGTTTAATTCGATTCCGCTGTGATCCCAATAAGATCTATCTACGATATTTCTAACGTCAAAGTGACATTGGTTGCCCGAATCGAGATGCTTCTGTCAAATATATGACATACAAACGATGTCTACATGAGAACTTATCTAAACCAGAACTTATCGTTATCGTATCTCATTCTTCGAATCGGGCCGTTAGTTCTTCTATAGAGGCAGTGCCTGCCCCCCCCCCCCCCCCCCCCATGAAAATATACTAAGTAGTGGCTCGCCTACGGTCCAAATTTCGTTAGGTTAGGTTAGGTTAGGTACATTAAAAACTTATTTAAGACAAAAGTGGAGGACCCGCGTGAATTCGCCTTTTCATACAAACGTAGTCCTCATTTTTCTCATTAACATTATTGTTTTTTTTGGTACAATTTGTTGTATATCGACTACAGCTATGCCCCTACGTTAAATTTTTTCGAATATTTAATTATAAGAGTTAGGAGCATTTAGAATATTGTTTGAAAACTTTATTTCGCTCCTAATTTTTACAAAATATCGACATCTCGAAAAAAGTCAAACATAGGGGCATACCTAGATATAATTAATATAAACCAAATAATGTAAAAATATTTTCCACAATGTGAATACCCAGCGAGGAAAATGGGGTTTACGTTTGCATAGAGAAACGTCCGTCTCCGTCTCCTTTCCCCTTAAGGGTTTCTAATTTACCATGAGCTATCACAAAATGAAAACAGAATTCCATAGGAGTTCTCATTGCATCCAAACGAAATATGCATTTTTGGTTAGTGGAAAATGGGGACTAAAATTTTCAATCGCACCTCAACACATTAAAATAACGTTTTTTTGTTTAGTTATTTATATCATATGCATGTTTTATGGCTGCGACACATTCGCTTGCAATATTATTATTATTGCATTAACGATAACACATAATATTGGGGCAATTATGGTTGCTATACTTGATATATGGCATGCTGCCAATATACAGGCATTACATTTACTTGTTTGTTTTTCCAAGTGATCCATTACTAACCGTTTTCAGAGACGTAAAGACTAGATACTTTGAATTCATCCAACGTCTGAAACTGATTTCTTTCCCGCAATCCACACATCTTTTACGGTCATTTAAGTTTCACAGGCCATAAGCGGCAGTGTGAAAACACCCTAATTACACGGGCACTGTTGCCTTGTACAGCCGGCAAAAAATAGGTAACACGAGATAGCACTGTAACATTGGGGTGACATGAGCCGTAATTGATCGCGTGAGTAAAGAGACATCTGTACGGTCAGTAGAAATAGCTAAGAAGAATCTTAATTCATTTTCTTCACAATGGAGTTTTGGGGAGTTTATGGTTAAATTTTGGTTGTGATCTGAGTCCAAGTAAAAGTATGCACAGTCAGCAAAACTATTAGCTCAGCATCCCTGCCTATTTATATACAGGGATACATAATTTTACTTGAACTTAAATCACAACTAAACTCGTTGTGCTGACTGTACAAGGAAATTATAACAAGAAATTTCCAGAAATTGGGAAGTTTATAATTAAATGGGTTTGAATCCGATAAACACTGATGTTTCCTTTTCATTTAAGAGTGACGAAGACGAAACTTCTTAGTAATATGTACTTAATTGTTGATGAGTTGACGATTATACTAAAATGCTGCTTGATGAGTGCTTTCCTATTTTAATTGTAATCAATATTCTTTATAACCATAACACCTACTGATGATCAATCTTTCACATATATTTTTTTGATACAAGCTCTCAAACTTTTATCGATCTTGTAAGTCATAGATAATTTACATGGATTTTAGTAAATTTTAACGATATGACACCTACGCCCCAAAATGTTGAATTTAACTCCTTACTGGTACATCTCCAGTTTTATTTACCGGGTACAAGCTGCTTTAAAATGAGGACTAGAGCTCCAACATGTGCCGACCTTTTACTCGCACTTCCATGTTAGTCCGCTACCTGAACCACACACGACTATAATTGACACACGGTCGCGTGTCAAGTGTCCAAATACGTGCGCGAAACGCCGCCGGCGCAATTTGCCCCGGACGCGTCACTCACCTGTAATTGGCCGCCATTAACTAATGAGATCCGACGATAGCATCGCCGGTACGCGCAAAGCGGGTATCACCGCGATCGCTCCGTTAGTTTTTGGTCGAGGGATGCGCTGAGATTTGGACGACGGCGAATTTTTCCAGTACGCGCTACGTGTGAATCGTTTTCTTGCCGAAACTAACTGCCGATACTCTTCATACCTATATTCAGTGCGAGTCGAAAAGACGGTAATAATTATAGAGGTTCAGCCGTACCCTGATCAGCATATCTACATTGTCTACTGTATAATAGTGTAAAGCCATCGATTGTTACTCAACTCACATCAAGAAATTCCCTATAAGTCTCCATAAAACGGCTCTTCTCTGAAACTTTCCGAAGTCCGAAGTATAACTTCATCGATACTCAAAAGACATCGGTATGTCAAAGTACCTGACCTGTACCTGTATTGTTAGCTACCAAATTGCCAAAAAATGCTCTTTTCCCGGAAATAATTCCCCTCATTATCCTGTGTCTATGTCATCTCACTGACAGTCGAAGGATAGCCAACGGCGTGTCGGGAATGTCGAGATCTCCGATCGCAGCACTCATATAGCGATGCTCTCATTATAAGCCCATTTAATGCCTTAAAAGCAACAACTGGCCCTAACCAATTGCCGAAAAATATATCGCCGAATCCAGTTCTCCTCACTACCTGTGTCTGTGTCACCTTACCGACAGCCGAAGGATACCCGACGGCGTGTCGAGATCTCCGATACCGATGTGCGAACCGATTGCAGCAGATACCTGCTTGTAGCGATGCTCTCGATCGATTTCGTCACCGGTAAAAGGGACGCCGCGTGTTACGATAATTATAAAAGGTTTTTGCGGAGGCAAATAACGGGTTCGTTTCGTTGCAACCAAATATAATTGTATTCATAACACTATAGCTACTAAACATTCGTGTAAATCATGTAACGCATTTGTATTAAAACATTACCTGTCCCGGTGTCGGTCTGTGATAATTGGACAAGGTTTTTGACCGTGGGGGAAGTCCACGTTTACCCAAGAACGTTTGATATCTGGCTCGTTATTTTGTTCTCGCTGAGTGGTATAGAAGTTATGTCAGCAATATAAAAGGTAACGGTTTCAATATCGTTGAAAAAAAAAACAGGAAATTTTAACCTGAGTTTCCGGATTCAAATGATTCAATTCCCGGTAAATGTTTACGTTCGTGTGAAGTTTTATATTTTTAAGTACTTATTTCAAATTCAATTTCGTATTATTTTTACTATCAGTTGACAATGCCTAAGCTGAGTTGATGAAATAGAGCACTCTTTGCCTAACGAAAAACCAATGTAAAATTCACATAAACTTATCTAATCCCATTATCTCCAAGGACTTTAGAAATTCGCTTCAGCTTTTAAGACTTATTACACGAAATTAATCAGCTTAAATCATTTACGCTCACAAACACGGTATCTGCGATCATTTCATTCCCTCCATCACAAACAAATCAAGACAACCTTCAAGAGACATTTATCACGCGTCATGTTCCAGAATAAAACAGTTTATAAAAGTTTATTACGTAATAACCAAGCTGTCCTTAATGCAATATGTATTTTTGTAAATTGTTTCCCGTTTGGTTGTTTACGGTCTCTGTCGCGCATGAAGCTCGTTAGGCATGAGAGAAAGGGAAGCGTGCTCTTAACGCGTCAGGTTGGCAGCCGTGACAAACGGATGCTATTTTGCCAGTCACCTTGGATTAGCACTATAGTGAGAGGACGGTCGGTTAAGGCAGGAGCGTGAGGAGGATGAACAGTTTTGTAAATTCTGGCGAGATGCCGTTTTTTTCTCAAGAATGTTATATAATAGAAAAAATGCATCAAACAAACAATGGTGAAGAACCGGATTTACAATTTTTTTTTAATAAAAATGGAGTAACAAGTGAACATACGGTGGCCACGTCACCTGTCAGCCTAAATATGTCACAGACGTTTGTTTTGCCAAAAAGTAATGATAGAAGATAAGAACAGTTGCCTCGCTGTCAGCCACTTATGTAGAGTACTAAATAACCACTCGCAAAAAATATTGCTAGAGACCACTAACTGTTTGGAAGTTTATATTAATTCGTCGACCAGAATCAGCAAAAAAGGAGGTACAGGTTTATAAAAGATCGGCAATGTTCATATAATGCCTTGAAGTTGCATACATGTAAAGGCAACGTTGACCGCTTACCATCAGGCTGTGCCTTGGTTAACTACCAACTTGACACACGTGAATAAATAGCTGAACAGACAAGAGCAAGATCGTGTGTAACATGCATTGTGGACCAATCAGGCTCCCGTTCCGGATTCTAAATAGAATCGCACCCGCGTACACGCAGTTTGTCTTTAAGAAAAAGACAAAACATGTGAATCGAGGCAAGGGCAAGCGGGACGGTGGATCAAGATAACGTTGACGTCGGAGTAATAGCGCCACCCGTCGACTTGCTATTTATCGCACTAGAGTTAACGACGGTATAAGTCCTCTTTTCAAGTGTGTGGAATGCAATTCTGGAATAACAAGAGTCGGGTTACGGACACGGAAGCTGTTTGTATAAACTTTAGAATAAAAGACGGCAGCCTCGTTGGCTGAGACCCGGCCTCATACGGAGCCGGTGGTCTTAGATTCGAAACTAGGGCATATATATTAGTGTGATGAGCACATACGAGTATAGTTTTCATGCCTGAGTCTCAGACGTTTTATATATATTCTTAAGTATGACTGGATCGGATCGGGGCTTCCAGCATATAGATTGGGAAAGCGATCGAAAGATGTCCTAAGAAAATTCTCTGCCTATCCTAAGAAACTCAGTTATAAGGAGTAGTTCAGTAAAAAAGTGCCATTAGATTAACGGACAGATTGATGACACCGAGATCAAGTTTTCTACAATTATTTCTGAAGTTTTATGTGTCCACTACGAAAAAGATGAATAGATACTATGACAGGCTCAGGTACTGCTCTAAACTATATGGAAATTATAATTTATTGTTCATGTAATTAATCATATATCGTACTTACTTCGTTGAAGGATTAACGCAATAATCGCGGCCGACATCAGCGCATGCGATTTGCATAAATAAATGAGATAAATGCGTTTATGCTCATGCCCCAGGACTGAGAGCGTGATAAGAATTATTCCTCGTGATTCACGTTATACCTTATTATATCACCAATCGATTAAATATGAAAACACATTTAAACCAGAAGAGTCCGATATTACTAATAGGACTTACCCAATTGACAACATTTCATATTTTTAAGTGCTACTTTTTATTGTCTACATCGAAAGAACGCACTAATTTAAGGTACCCGTATTTTTTTATTTTGCGTAAGTCCTATATTTTGGTCATAAAATCTATTTATATTGTTACTTGAAACAAAAGGGCGTATGTAACAAACGTCATTTGTGAGAATCGTGACGTCACGGATCTGTTTCATACACTGGAAAAAACGTTGAATTAATTTACGTTTGAGCATAGACAACAGTGCGAGTGACATAACCTCAAACGTTAAAAATAAAATCACAAATTAACAAGTGTCACAAACGTCAAAACTCAAGTCAAACGATGGTTTTCATCCCGTTTTCAATGACAATGTCAACCCGATTGGGTTGGGAAGTCATTTTTAGGGTTCCGTAGCCAAATGGCAAAAAACGGAACCCTTATAGATTCGTCATGTCCGTCTGTCTGTCCGATTCTGTCACAGCCACTTGTAGTGGCAGAACTGAAGGAGCTGGGTGACGTCAATTTCCGTTTTAACTATTTTTAGAGATTTTGAATACAAAAATTCGTAAAAAATATATAAAAATTATTTTTTTGTAATCTACAGGAGCCCCTCTCGAAATGGTTTTCGATTTAGGGATATTGAAAATTTTGAAATGTTGTCATTGGATATGTTGTGAATTGTGTGATGAAATGAATCTTTAATGGTTATAATTCAATTGTAAAAGTAGAGATGATATATATATTAGCAAAAACTAATAAAATCATGGTCATGGCACCACTTCAAATAAGTTTCTAAAACCATAAATAAATTAATATTTTTCGATTGCAATACTGCCAGTCACAGTCAAAATGGACATATCGTACATTTCATATCGTCCACGACCAAGACATACGACTCGTGATTCCATCAGCTGTCAAGAGACAATATCGTATTGCACCTCTGTTGACTGCGTACTCGCACACTCGTGTGGAAACCATTATTTATTTACAAATAAGACAGCGTACAAGACCTATCACCGTTAAACCCCGCGCATCTAAGCTTTGTTAACAAAAGCTCTCATGTTTTATACCTTCTCGTCCTGTAATCTTATTAGTTGCACGAGCGCGAGCGAGTGTACTTTATGGTCGAACTGGTGTACCGTGAACTCGACATACGTAAGTAATCGGTAAGGTCGACTGGCATCAGAAGCGACCAAATTCGGCCACACTAGGTATGCGTTTTGAACAAAACCCTTGGAATCCAGCCCGTTTTGCCAAGCTAACAACCTACTTCCAAAACTACAACGCTCCATGTTTGTCCACCTCAGAGTCACTTAAGCCGTTCTTCCTTTATTTTAAATCCGTTTAGTAGACTAACAACGCACGTTTAGAAGAATAATGTAGCTTTTTCACTACACGCTGTAAACCCACTTTGGACACTTTAGGGACCTGATCAGTTTAAGTTTACACGGTCAATAGAACAACATCCCAACTCACTCTGGTCTTCATATGCATATGGGACGTTCTTCTTTTAAATTTCTATACGTTTAGTCGAAGTTAACAACATGGTTTTAGAAGAAGAAGAGCGTATATCGTAGGATGTGTCGTTGTGACACGGACATTGTTGTGTCGAGAGTGGGTTGAGATATAGAGCCGTTTAGCGATCCAACGCACGCGACGTGCGATTAGTGGACGACAGTAGGGTTTACATGGACGAGGAGGCTCATCTTACGAGTGTGACTGTGACATGTAACGCCGAGATCTGGGAGGTTGCCGTAAATGTCAGAATTCGAAGATCGACGATCTCCCATCTCTGTCGATACGCAAAATTCGATTTTCTAAGTTCGCTTTACAACAACTGCAATCGGAAAACGCACTTCTACTACGCGTTGGATTGGCCTTTACTTGGTTAGCTTTCATTCAATACGACACATCAAAATGAAGAAAATCAACGAAAAATAAAAACTTTTGAGCGCCAATGAAAGAAGGGCTCACTTCGAATCAACTACAATCTATGAGGACCGGAGTAGGTATAGTTTTTCATCTTCATGAATTTAAGAGCTCTTTTCGGTGAAACAATCTCCATGTATTTCTTTCCTTGGCCTTTTCTTTGCCAGCTTGATACGACACAACGTTCACTTTCTCCTTGAGTTTTACTAGGTACAGATTTGAACACATCCTCTCATGTAGCGAAACGATTGGTTAGTTTCTTTAACGTTCCCTGATTTACACCGTTTTATTAATTTTATGCTAACATTAAATTCTAAATCGGTAAAAACACGACCGTCGCATGTAAGTCCCGCAGATGTCGTTAGGGGTGATGTACCAGCGCGCACCGTGTCGTCGCCGGTTTAACAAACGATAAATACGGGTAGCGATTTAGAGACGCGTCCTGAGACACCTCGGTTTATACGTACAGTGTTTACGGACGGGTTTACATGAGGCTACAAGCCAAAGTGTACATAGCTTTCGTAAAGACATGCAAAAGTCTTGCAGGTATGCGTATTTTATAGAGACGCACTGGAATTTTATTCTATTAAAGAATAAATAGGTAGTTAATAGGTACAAGCAGCAGCAGGGATAAGTAGTAGGTATAGATAGACTAGGTAGACAGTTCTGAGTATATGTTTGATTGCAGTTTATTATTAAACACTCTTTTTTGCCAACTTTTCGGTTCATTATTGAACCTAAAATTCCGAGTGGCAGTTGTTCCATTCGTGCTCTATTTCTGATTTACAACAACAGCATAACCTTCACCTTCTTCTGCCCAGTTTCAATCTTAGCTAGCTTCTAATGGTTAGTTAGACGGTCGTCTAGGAAACGTAGAAAAAGGCCGTCTTATTATGATTTTGATTTTCGGGGGTCCTTGCGGATACACTTCGACTCATAGGGAAAAGGTCGTCTTAGTGATTACCGGACTTCTGTCACGATGTTCCATTATTTCATATGACAACCCTAGGCGGAGTGAAGCGTGTCCGTTCTGTACGAAATACGATTGCTTATTCTGTGACTCGAGCCCCGCAATCTCCGCATACCAAAACGTGTGTCATTAGCGAGCCGCGAAAATTTGCGACACGCGACCTGTCGCATGCAACATTTCCGACGAGTTGATTGATTTGCTAAACCGGGAGTAATGCTCGTTTGGTACGTGCTCGTTTAATTACACTCGTCTAATCGTGTTTGCGGCTAATCAAAATTATTGGCGCGCATTAATAATCATGCCATATTCCATAAACATAACTTGTTCTGCTGACTTGGGTGTTCGTTTCTCTGACTTATTAAGGGGAAACAATATTACTACTTACTAGTCATTTTTCCATACAAACATTCTTGACACTTTCCTCCCTGGATTTTGGCCCTAGATTTTTTTTTATATGAGTTCAACATTACCAATTCTGCTTTTTTGATATTTTTGTTTTTATACGAATAGCTTCAAAAAGCACTAAAAACGGTCAAATAAATGCACCGTAAACAGACGTTTAGCATATAAAATCGGCAAAATAAACGCAAAAATCAAAACGGTCAGACACAGATAATTTCTTTCTCATTCCGTTCCCAAAATTTCGTTATGATTGGTTAAGTTTTGGAGGAGGAAAATGTCGAGAACGAAACCTCGATTTCTGAGATTTTTCGCCTAAGCTGCAGTTGACCCTATCGCACTAATTTAAGGACGTCAACGTGACGGAGGTATTTATCTAAAATTCTCAAATTTGAGATGGGCTCCACTGGTATTTCCTCTTAATGATTCACACCATTTAATTCCGAGGCTGAGTCTGGCTCGGCCCATGTCTGTAGCTGACGTAAAATATAATGTTAGTATTTTTTTTAATATGAAGTGTTAGTAACACATTTCACAGTTTACTATCTAAGTTATTTTGACTAACAATAACAAAGTCCACAGCCATAATAATACTATGTACCATACCCATAAGACCACACACCATACACTGTTGACGGCGAGGGACCTGCATTTATCCATATTCCTTTTTGACACAGTAGGTAAATCTTCGTAGGTATATTTATAAGGAGCGACAAACATGTGGCACCTCTGCATTTGCAAGGATCTATCTAAACGATACGCGATCAGTCCGCTTATATTATTCGCTGCTATTTCTCACCATTTGATGAAAAAAGTTACAATTAGAAATCATCCTTATTGACATCGATAAAGTGGTACCTTTTGCCTGAAACGTCGCAAATATAGCAGGTTTTCTTTAAAGGCAAGCGAAATTCATTTATCCATAAGAAGAGCGGTGGATTTTCATAATGCCGTCAGCGAGAAGCTCGCGGGTCAATCAAATACAATTACTATGGGGCTTGCAACGGGAGGTAGCTCACTCAACAAGGGTTCCTTATGGACTTATGGAGACATTAGTCCACACATCATGCTAATTATTTTGTAGTTTGGTTAATTTGTGTAGCAGGACTAGAATAGAAACGTAGAAGGGTGTCCATAATTTTATTCATATATTTATTGACGACCGGTTTGGCCTAGTGGGTAGTGACCCTGCCTACGAAGCTGATGGTCCCGGGGTCAAATCCTGGTAAGGGCATTTATTCGTGTGATGAGCATGGATATTTGTTCCTGAGTCATGGGTGTTTTCTATGTATTTAAGTATTTATAAATATTTATATATTATATATATCGTTGTCTAAGTACCCTCAATACAAGCCTTATTGAGCTTACTGTGGGACTTAGTCAATTTGTGTAATAATGTCCTATAATATGTCCTATAATATAATATTTATTAGTCGTAAACTTTAAAGTTTCGTTGCTTAGTATTATTTTTCCCCTGTATCTCTAAACGCATTTTGATTGAAAGTCATTTACCTACTTTTTCTACTCCTCTACTGTTATCAGCTGTCATTTACATTCATGAATACTAATACACACATAATAGGTTTGTCAGGTTTGTAAAGTCTATATTGTCTATTCCTCATAAGAATAATTGTGCTTTAAAATCGCTAAAACGATACTGCGACTAATGAGAATTGTAAGGGGGAAATTCAAAGGGCTGGTGGGAGTAACGGCATCACTTTTCAGCCTGGCAACTTTAGGTTACTAGCAGCCTAGGAACTCCACTACAAAGATCAAAACTCAGACTGCGGTCTAATAATTATGCATAAGACACAGTTCTAGAGATCCTGGTCTATAACAAAATCAAAATTAATACAGTTTTCAAACTAAGGGCATTGCTTCCAACTTACAATTTTAATGTCATTTATGACATCAGTGATGACATAGATTCATCAGCGTCTAGTGAACGTTAATAAAAACAAAATTCACCATAGACAATGTTTTTTTTTGACGTATATTCACATTTTAATAAATACGTTTTCTAAATTAATTTTGCATTATTTGACAGTCGATAATACGAGTAGCCATTATCTTCTCATGAATCTCATGACACTTCTATTGAAACTAAAAATAAATAAAAAGATTTGCAAAGATTTTTTACTTTGCTGCATTCGGTCAATCCAGTAGAAAATATGGAACAATGTATCTTATGGCAGATTAGCAGTATATGTAGTTTAAATTAAAATACGGGTATAAGGTCTTCCTCCAGTGAACTAAACAACTTAACAACACATACCTATACATCGTGTGACCTAACTCGTTGACTGGACTAGCAACCATTTATTCAACGTATGTCTCGCACTGTGATGCTGACGCTAACTGCCGCCATTTTGGCGCGGATGGCCAGCTAAGATGGCGGCGGCGTGTGCGCAGGATTAACATTGCTGTTAGGGAATATTGTTAGCATGATCTACCGCTCATCAGTAAACAAAAGTGCGCAGACGTAATTATTCTAACTTCTGCTGCACTAGCCGTGTTGTACCTAAATCTATTGACGATCGATTTAGAACTCTGTGCGTAAAGCATTTAGTCATAATTTAAGTAGGGTTCTTTGATATCTAGTTGGAAATGCTATGGAAGATCTTGATGTAGTGTAGTCGTTTTTAGATGAAAGATTTACAAAAAAGCGAACCGGTTAAAAGTATCTTTTTGATCGACCTGATGGTTTTGGGTAGGTACTCGAATGTTTTTTTGTAGCTTACGTATTTACTTGCTTAATATCCACCGACTATTTTATATAACACACAACTATTTATATTTATAACACTAACACACCACATTATTGGAATGCATTAAGGTTGATATTAAAAGGTAACCGTCTGTGGTTGATATAATGCATATCTGTGGACGTTTTTGGCGTTCAAAGCCGTTTTTGACCCGCAACCAAATCTACAAACTGCTATGGAAAGCGCTTACGTCACTGATACATACAATTACAGTACCGGCCAAATATATATCACCTCCATGTTTTTGCGGTATAACTTTATGTTGGCAAGTGACATCTCACTACTTTAGCTAGTCTAGAAGTATTCCTTCGTACGAGCGATGAGAAAAATTTGGTTCATGTAATGGTTTTTTCATAGAGGTTTATGTATGGTCAACTTCATTTCTTTATTATAGCTTTTCTAGTAATATGTTGAGTTTGCTATTGTAATTCACAGTATTTCATTGCATTCATCATAGGTATATTTGTATAAAATTACTAGTATAATATGCAATCTAAAAACTAACCTATATTGATTACTCTATGTATACAAGTACATACAAAGGTTATATATTATTGGCCGGAACTGTATTTTAAAAAATTGCTTCCTATTTATACGGCTACCTACCACAAGTTTGACACAGATATACTCGCTAGCGTGTGCGTAACTTATTTGATATGCATCTCGCTCGTACTCGCATGTCAGTGCGAGCGAAATGCATAGGAAGTATGATGCTAAGGCAGTCGTGGTAAGGCTCTTTTATTATGGAACCTGGCTAAAGATAACCTCTAGTAAATTTCAATTTACGACTAAACTAAAACTCAAATACTAGTATAAAAATAAACACATAAAACTCGTATGTATGACTTTTTGGCAAGCATGACATGGTACCAAAGACTTGTGAAATTTCTGCTCTATCTACATTTGAAAACCCGTTAAATTATTTACCTAAGCGAGAACCATAAGGTACAGAACTGAAGGATATATATCTAAGCTCAGCAGAACTGCTGTCTTAATTCGAATACGTCGTATTACCTTTTAACAATAGTCGAAAGTTACGACGTTTTGGCGGTTCAAGTGTTAAAGTTCAGTGTTGAGAAGATTAACAGTCATTGTGAGGCGATAACCTGCAGTTAGTGCTTAGACTTTAGAGACCAGTAGACGCTTCGGGCTATCATGCCCTCATTAGCAGATCTACTGGACTGAGTGAATACATCGTAGGTACAAGTAGTAGATAACAAATATGTTGTTTAATAAACTTGAATAGTATATACTATTCTTACGAACACTAAATATTAAATTTACGGTATGTAAGCTCGATGTGAATGTACCAACCAGCTGCAAAAGTGCATGGGGAGTGGCGACTTTATCAATGAATTCATTCATGTTTTATCCATGCAATTTCGCATTGCATACATCATATCTGTGACTACAGTATTATGAGATTATGACTACATATTCTTGGCCGATTTTTTATTACACATAACCAGTAATTAGCGATTTGGTTGCCACTACGAGTAAAAGGCAATGTTTTTATGTTATTAAATGTTTTTAGTACGTCGTTTCAACACCTCTTAATTACGTTTTTTGAACGATTAAATCAATATTGTGGGTTTACCGTACAAAGCCATACATTCATGCTAGGTCACTAGATCCCGCTGCGTGGCAACCGCATCACCGATCACTATGAAGGACTTAACACTTCTGTTAATTACTATAATAACCCTAAATTCCCGGTTTTACCAAACGCGTTGAAGCACATCTCAATAACGAGTCTTATTAAAAGGCCTTACAAAACCTCGGTAACAAGTCAATCATCAGTAGCGCCAGGCGCGCCGAGAACCATATATGGTATGAGTTTGATCTGCGACGCGTCGGTTACTGTAATAACATAATACTACATTTATTTCCTATGAGAAGTATAGTCGGGTCAGTGAAAAGAGCAAAGATGAAAAAAATCGTGAAAACATCGCACGAAGAGAAGGAAATAAGAATAAGAATAAGAATAAGAATAATATTTATTTCAAGAATTTGGCATTACAAGACCAGCAGTACATTGATCCCCACACTAGGCTCAGCCTGTCACGTGGGAATCTCAGAGAAGTATCGAAATGGTGCGGTTCTCATTTTAACAGAATACATTATTGTTAAAGCTAAATTAAATTAGTTTTTTTTATTATATGACTAACTATCAAACTAAGCACAAAAACAGTTAAAAAGGTCTCAGTAAGTTGTATGTAAGTGAAAGTGTTTATGTGAGGGTATGTGTGTATATATGTGAGTATGTATGTATGAATATGTGCGTGTGTATAACTACGAAATGTGAGAGAAAACAAAATAAAAGAAAAGTAGCTGTAGAAGTTATTCATCTTTCGGGAGCAGACGCAATTGAATATTGTCGTCTACTACAGTCATTTCAAAAAATCCTCTGACTCATCATAGTTCCAAGAAAGTAGTAGGGGTTGGATATGCCTTTTTGCTTCAGTTAAGTTACAGTGCCTTATGTCGCAGATTTTTACTAATTTATTGTATAAATGCGGAAAGAGATAAGCCGAGAATCTCATAGCAAAAGCAGTTTTAACAAGGGGCTTGGGAATTTTGTACACTCTTTTTAGTATCATGTCTTGTAGATTAGGCTGACGACTGACCATATTGTGTACGTAAAGGGAAGCACGCAGTAAAAACAATCTACGAACACTTAAGACGTGCGCTTTAATAAAAAGTTCAGAAGTAGAATACCGTCGGGGGAGTCCTAGGCAGACTTTCAGAACTGCTCTTTGTGCTCGCTCTAAAGTGATTAAAGTTGATTTAGTAGAACCACCCCAAGCGAGTATACAATAACTTAAAATAGACTGACACAGAGCCAAATATACAACTCTAAGCAGGTGAGTATCCGCAACCTCCCGTAAAAGTTTCATAGTGTATATAAGTTTGCGAACCCTACCAGACGTCGCTGAAATATGTTTTTTAAAGTTAAGGTTCTCGTCGAATAGCAGTTACCATAGTTTTAAAACATTTTAAAGGATCACAATTTCGAATAGCTAGATTGTTTTGTACTTACAATAGAATAAGGTATATCTAGTCCTGTAATTTATCATATAATTATAATAGATATAAAGTTATACAAACACAAAAATCTTAACCTAAACTAAACTAAATCCTAAATCTAACCGACACACAAAAACTATCCGCACAACTCGCCTCGCGCCCCTCCAGATGCAAAGGAGCCCATCACGCTCGCTACGTTGCCACGTTGAACGGCGATCGACAACCTCTGCTCCGAATGTTTATTCAAGTTAAGTTTATGAAAATTAATCTATGGTGGAATTAATGTTTCTGATTGATTAACTAATCGACGCCAAATATGGCGCTGTTAACTTTCATGTATTTTTTTCCATATAAACCATTCTGATAATTCCGATTAGGTACATTGCAGACAGTTTGGTGCAATAGGCCCTAAAAAAAGATAATATATATTAAATACGTCCAGGGAACTCGACATTACTCAGCATTTGTGTAATTTCTGGTTCTTTCCTTTCGTTCTTTTTCAAATTCTTAGGGTTACCGTACTTTGCTCTGATGCCGCCAAGTTTGCGTGACCTGACTGTAGTGTCCAATAAAACCCAGCCATTGATGCCATGTGTCGCGACAGGCCAGTTTCTCCCGTCGAAACTTGTGCTAGCGCTTGGTGTCAGCTCGATTTCTGACGAGTTTTATTTCGTTTTCCGGTTGAGCTTTAAAATGGCGAAGGCGTCTCGAGATTTTTTTTTGTTTTTTGCTCATTAATGTTTTTTTAAGGGTAATATTGATAGCTACAGTGAGCTAACGTGGAAGTGTGCAGCTAATGATGAATTAATCTTGAAACGCGTTTAACCATTCTTTACTCAAGACTCGGCAATCCATCGTGACTATTTGTTAAGTCCAGCTATCACTTTACTGAAAGCAACTGCCGAACAACGTCATGCTCTATGGACACTTGATATTATTGAAATCATCTTAAAAATTTGATAAAAGCCATTTAAATATTCTCCATGGCTCTAATCTGTATCTCTTTAGCTCGCATTCAATATCTGCCACAGTCTAATGGTATTCCATATTACAGTCATACATATCTATGGGAGCTGGCGGCTTCCTCGCACAACGTTGCATTGCGATACAACGAGGAAATACCGCCAGCATCCTTGGTACAATGCCTCAAGGTCCTAATTTAGATTTAAGCTAGTTATTATTAGTTGCATATATATCTATATATGTAAATAAAGCGATAATTACAATTCCTATTTAAGTGAAGTTTTTAGAGAATGAAGAAATTTTGACGCGTGGTCTCATCCGCCACTATTGATTCTGACTGTACATTTGCCGGTTTTCTAATTCTACATTGAATTATGTATGAAATAATGATCAGACGATTCCAGCGTCTGTACAATTGTACATAAGTTGTATATGTCTAAGAGTGACACACGCCGAATATGGTCGGGTGGAACGTATCATTTAAGATATGATATATTGCCGTCGCGGCCGTCATGTTTACGTATTTATAAGTTTAAATCGTATAAGTGAGATGTCACGTTATTTTCATGGGTTGCGCGAGCCTGTCAGATGCATGGGTATACCAGGGTAAATTGATCTAGAGGTCCATAACAACTGTACATGTCCGGGAGGAGCTTTTATCTGGTCTGTCTAAGCCTATGCACTGGCCTGTGTTGGGTGAGCATTCGAGATGACATACGTTCTAAAGCCAAATGCATAGTGTGTTGATTTTTCTATTGAAATTTTCTTTAGTTATTGCTTTATGCTTTCCAGAAAAGCGCTTTTATTTGTTTTATTCATAACTTACCTGTATTTTATCAGCTTTCAAATAAAACCTTTTAAAATCACATAAGTATATCAAACAAGTGCTGTTAAAGCGGTTTTACTTGGACAATCGACCAAATATTTAGATGTAAGTAATATTTTTAGAGCGTAGCGTAATCTCATAATCGGACTTGGTGTTTAAGAGAACCTGATTTTAACGCCACTACCGCGGCCAATGATGAATCTTAACCATCCAATCACTCCAGCACACACAAACAATGGCATCAAAATTGATCTGGAAAAGGAGTTACAAACTCAAAATAACGACGGTTTCCATTAAAATGCGTATTGGTTGTTTGGCTTCGTAGGTGTTTGACCTTTTGTAGAATGATCCCTAAAAGTATGAGTAGTTTGTAAGATTAAATTCAGTAATACAGAAAAAGAGATTTTCCGATGATACATGAAGTTATTACAAAACTGAGCAACAAAGCAAGCTTGATAATTAAGAACACAGTTCAACGCAAGGCTAATACGACTTCGTGTAATGTCATAATTAGGGAAATGGCATTGAGTGAAATATGCTCACAATTATTCATTCCGTCAGTCTGTGGAGCAAAGTAAGTGTTAGTATTTAGTTAAGATATAAATCACAGCGCGCTTTTATCTCCTACGGTCTAGATCTAGGCTTTAACGGTATTGTCACGTGCTTTAATAGCCAATTAGCGCTTTAAGTTCAGTTGACTACATAAGCTCGAAAATATTTCGTATTTTTGCATTAGAAAGAACTTCGCTTTGTGGTTCCAAATCGGGCTCTTTATGTATCTTCTTATGTATTTTTAATAGTAGTTTATGTGACTGCTACATAATAAAAGGCATTAAAATACACGATTGTGGGTTTAAGAAACGAACGAAGTGAGTTTCTTAATAGGATCACACGAGTGTTTTAATGCCTAATTATGTACAGTTACATACACTATACTGTAGATATACACATTTTATAAACTTTCTATGATATATTTACTAACCCAAATTACATTACACATCGTTGCTCTCTTGGCGAAACTCGCGGATATGTGGCGGCGTCACCGAAATATTTTTATCGCTCTTTTTACACGAAACTTTTTCTACAGTTACTTTAAAAACAACAAAACATATTCATTTTATACTAATTAAAAGATAAACTGTACGTCAAATGGCGGCAAATGAAAACTTTTTTACGCATGTCACGCATTCGTATTTTTTTTTTAGTCAGAGTCGGGGGTTATTTCCGTATCATTCGATACAAACTAACATGCGAGATATGTCAAAATTGTATGCAATTGACATTTAATTTCGAACAAAAAGGCATCTCGACTGATATTAGAAAAGAGGTCAAATGGAATTGCTTTTTTTTCAGAGATGTTCCAAATTTGAAGTCATAACCAAATCGATTTTGATGTAGTTATGAAGCAATTACAACATCATCACAGATAAGAAATTTGTTGTAACAAAACAGTTTATCGTAATGTTGGTCATTATTTACGGATTTTGAAAGCATCATAGAGGGTTTATGATATGTGTGTAGATAAAGTAAATTATTAGTAAGAATAAGTAGTGACCATGCTACGTATAGATAATTCCACTATTAATATAAAACAGGAGTTCTTTCTTTCTAATGCTAAAAACCGGTCAAATGAGAGTTCGTTTTACTCGCGCACCGAGGGTTCCGTACAAACTTTGAATTAACTATAAAGGCGAAATACTCAGAAAGACCTAGCTTATAAGTTTACCACCTGTACGAGTACTTTGTGAATTTGCAATAAAATATTGAGTATTGACTTTTGATCAGAAGTACCTATACTATAATGTTGTGTATAGCTAATTTGCGCGATGTAATTCACATATGTGAGGATAACTCTCTATCATCTCAACCGTTTTAAAAGAATGATCTTTTATTTGAAAAAGGTGTCTTTAATATAATCTCAAAGTTGGTTAAATTGCAAGTATATAAAAATTTCATAATTTTTCTTTGGTAAACTTCGGAAATAAAGGGGGGGATGGTATTTTTTTTCCATTTTCCTTCATAAATCAATTTTTTTTCACTACGAAAAAAAAAATTGTTTTGGAATGTACTATTTGAGCTCTTTCAAATGATACCCCACTTGTTCGTAACTATTCCAAATTTAAAATCGATAGCTTAAGTGGTTCTCGAGATATTTAGCGATGTGACAGACGGACGGATGGACAGAGTCGCACCGTAAGGGTTCCTTTTGTACCTTTTTTGTACGGAACCCTAAAAAACGAGGTATCATATTGTGCACCTACATATTATGACGTCATAGAAACGTGAGGACAAACAGGGTTAAAACATCTGCTATTTTATGACAAAAGTTCCAAAGCCCAAAAAGTGGGTTTACGGTAATTAGTGTAATTAGGTAACTTTAAATGAATTCTAGGTACTAGTTAAATAATGTCCCATAGTTACCACCACAACAATATAACATTAACTACAAGGGAAAATTCTCTCTTCTAGGTACATACAACTAAAATATCGGTGTTAACTACTTACCTATTGGCTATGTGTAAAGTGCGAGCAATGGGAACAAAAAGCAAATAAACTAGGCCCTTAATCAAATGAACAGCATTTATAGAAAACCCCAATCGAACCTTATCAATGAATGTAAATGATCACGTCACTTTTCGTTCACATCGGTCATCTCGATACATTTGTACTTAGTCAGACGTCAGGTCGTAAGTTCTGTCACAAAGGTCTTCACTGATAAAATGAAAAAAAAAAAAAAAGTTTCCTATGATTTGAAAGCTTATTTTATACTGATCAAAACGTAATATAATTAGTTTAAAATTTAGATCGCGTCCTTATTTACTACTTGTTTACTTTGGGATTGTCGTTAGACGCGAAGACGCCGCTGCACTGTGATACTGTGAAAAATTATACTATATACAATATAGTACAATTGGGTACAATTATTCGACTTAAATCAACCGGGATATGGACCGTGATTACCTTTTATATTGTTTTTCAGCTCCTGATATTTAGACGCAGTTACATGTATCTTGTTCATGGGTAACTGGAGATAGCGGGTGGGTGTCAAAGTTGTGTAGCCCGCGCTCGGCTTACCCTCATTCGTGCGCGTCGGCTGCGTTCGCTTTCAACGTTACCACTGGTTGCGTCCACACTTATTGGTCTATCCAAGCACACTACACTCACAGTGTTACTACGCGTGTTCGATTCGGATATAAAAAAATTACACAAACAAATCACAGGATTCCACATATTCGACAGTTAAAACTTTAAATTTTAAGTCTAGTGAAACTAACCATGATTCATTCAAAACTGTTAGGTACAATTGTTTATTTGTATAAATGTTCTTTACAAGAACGTTATTTTATTACCAGCATAGCATTTAGTTCTCCGACAAAACTGTATTTCAGTTAATACCCTTCAAACTTAGGTACTTTTCAGTAACTAGCTTATTTTTGACTGCCATCCAACGAGTAGGTTAGGTAAAACATGTACATTTGAAATTTTGGCACTTCAATATGTATGATCTCTATATCTAAAGCAAGATAAAAGACCCAGATTTTGTTTTATGTAAGATTTAACCATGTAAATAGGGAACAAAATCACCTTGAAGAGGCCGTGTATTTTTTGCATGTTTTTTTATAACTTTTTTCCGAATATTACAAAGAATTATGCAAAACTGAGGCAGCAAATTACGTTAAATTATATCGTAAGTAATTCAGCATTAAATAAGCTTTAAGCAACATATATGAATCGGTAATAAGGGATCTGTACCTAAAACTTTTTTATCAGTAACAACTTTTGCGACAGAACTTATGATCTGATTAAGTAGTTTTCGATTGGAATTCGACGATAAACGATTACCATCTTCGGTATGCCTCAGAGCACATATCTTTTGTAAACTTTCGTGGGCCCAATATCTTATAGTATTCGACATAAATGTCTACTGTCATGTAGATTAATGTGGCCCAAAGCCAGGCGGGCGTTATACTTTCGCATTCCAATAATAAAATTATACAGTACGAAATTAATGTTAAATTTTGCCGTACAGCCCTGATTAAAACTGGCACGGGCTGTCAAACGCTCTCGCAAACTTTATGTCATCGCATTCAGTGCAAATTAATGGGTTACGGGTATAAGCATAGCGAACTGATTTGCTTCGTGAGCTTCGTGGGCAGGATGGCCACTTGGGCAAGTTATTTCTTTAGTCTACCGAACCTGTGCGAGGCGATGGGTCAGGAAAACCAGTATAGGAAATTATAATAATTACATTGAATATGTCATTATCTTTCTTTAAGACAGCAAGTTTTTGTATTAAATGGGACGTTCTATAGAGCGTTAGGCATCTGACGCCAACAGACGGTATCATATCGCTTTAATTTTGGACTCGCCTCCTCCCGCAGCCGCCGGGAATACTCGGGCAGGTTGCGCAGGCGGTGACAATTAGCGCGGCTCGTGACCGCGGCGCCGCGCGCGCATGTCGCCGCGACAGGTGGATCCGCGGCGACTAAGAGCAGGTCCAAATTGTCGGTGATCGTACGATTCGTATGTTCACTAAAGTCTTATTGCATACGTTAGTTACGTTAATCAATCCATCGATTGTTTTGAATTAAAACTTAACCAAATGCAAGAAACATGTATGTATGTATAGCTTCCCCTAACTTTTCACTTTGAAAAACATATTTATAATGCAATCAGATATGAACTTTTCCAATTACACAGTTGTTAGCGTTGTGATAGCGTCCGAAGGCGACATCTGCATTTTAAACATATGACACAAATTTAAATTTTTCAAAAGTATCGTTTGTCTACAATGGGCAACGTTAAGTCACTTCATTTGCATCTATAAAACTAATCACACGAAACCACTATTGTTATAAAACTAGCTTCTGTCTACGGCATCATTTACATGCAAATTGTTAATCGTAAAACAAATCAACTACTTTTTACTACAGGAAATGATTTCCGGGTTAACGGGTAAATTTCCTATGTGCCCAATGACATTGGAAACATCCACACATCAAGCCAAATATAGGTATAATCAATGTCCTTTTTAGCGCGTCTACGCCATTACTTATCCTATGGCCTGAGACTATTAGCTAGATCGTCCCCAATTAGAGACATCTCGTGTCCAAATAAACGACGCTCCTAAGTGCTCGAGCCGGTTGCAGTCTTAAAAATACCCAGAACTACTCTAAGGTATTTTTCTAGTCGAGACTACGTGGATTTAAATTAATTAGGATGCTTTTAACCAGGGACTAAGTCACGTATTTCTACTAAGAATTTTGTAAGATTGCCGAAAATAAAAAAAACCAGCCAAGTGCGAGTCGGACTCGCGCACCGAGAGTTCCGTACAAACCTGTAGGTATATATTATTATATGATGTAACTAAAAATTTACGGTTTTCGCTATTTTTCCTTTATCTTAGCTATAAGACGTTGCTTCGTACCAAATTTCTAGATACTGAGTTCACGTGATTCTCTTGCGAATGTCGAAAATTTGCGGCATAAACGGCTGTGTCTTTTGATTGCGTTGGCTTTGATATAAATACCTGAGTATTTGATATAAATAGGGTTCCGTTTTTCCTTTCGAGGTACGGAACCCTAAAGAAGATTAAAAAGAAAACAAATACTTATTACTATATAGGTAATAGTTATCTGCTGTAATAGTTATAAATTTCAGGAGAAGGCTAGAAAATTAACTGAATTAATCTTACGCATGTTTAATCACATTTATATATAATACATATCTTTTTTTGGGGAAATTTGTATTGTATGTACCTAATCTACAATTATTTTCTATGTTTATAATAATATTTACAATTATTTTCTAGCCATTTACAGTCTTGACAGACAGGTAACAAATACCTGCCTAATATTAAACTTATCTTTTGTTACAGAACTCCTGACACCCCCAGGCCTCGGCAAGGTACCATTTTAATAGTTAACGGTTAAATAATTTAGCAATTTCTACCTACGAAGATGAACAGACGACCATCATTATCGTAAGCAGTTAAAATTAACGGGTATTTTAGACAGGAAGGGTTATCGACAAGGATCTGAATAGGTAGTGAATTGTTATTAGACAATGATATTGGTCAGATAAATATGGACATGGCCGGACATTGCAGAACGTTGAAAACGACGTTGATCTGTGAAAATATAACAATTTATTGCATGGTAATCGCGTGACATGTGTTGATCGAAGTTGATCGAGTTGTCTTTTTTTGCATGATTGGGAGAAAAGGTGAAAGAGTTTGCCCAGCACTTGAACAACACTGTAAGCTCAAAATAATTTTTTATTTTATTTTATTTATTCATTTTAATTAACACAGTATAACAGTTAAAACTAAAGCACTGTGAAATTACATATTGAACCTAGACAATCTAGACATGTATAATTGGAAAGAGTTGACATGAAACATCAAAATACTAATTAGAATACAGGTGACACTTATAACACAGAGGAGGGACGAATATCCATCATCTCGCTGAACCTCAGACATTCATCACGCACTGACATCCATCTACTTGCAAACACATCACATTCAGGCGCTGATGCGAGGAGTGAATTCAAGCTGCGTAAAGCTCGAACAAAAGGAGCGTTCCTGCGCGACACAGTTCGGGAACCCGGCACAGATAAAAGACAGCGATTACGAGGCCGAAACTCAAATCTAGAAGGTGTTGGGACAAACAGACGCACTACTTGTGTTGTTAACTCGACACAGTCAGAGTCACCGCGTAAGATATTACAGATTGTAGTGAGAAGTGCTGAGCTGCGTCTTACCTCTAGGGAGTTAAATCCCATCATTCCCAACAAAAACTTGGTAGGATAAAGGAATGGGTAATACCCGTACATTTTTTTGTATAGGAAGCGCAAGAACACTTTCTGTACTTTTTCCAGTTGTAAGACATATGTTGTCTCGTAGGGACACCAAACGACAGAGGCCGTCTCAAGCTTACTCCTCACTAAGGCATTGTAGAGCAGTTTTATTGTTCTTGAGTCAGTAAAATCCCTGGCATTTCGAATGACAAATCCCAACCTCTTGTAACAATTACGGGTCAATGCATTCAGGTGCTCATGGAAATTGAGACGAGAGTCTAGAATGACACCGAGATCACGGATGGAGCTAACACGAACTATTGCGTTTGAACCCAAAATATATGTGTAGTTAAGTGGATTTCGTGCCTTGCTAATTATAACCGCACATTTAGAGACATTAAAGGATAGTCTATTTTTTACGCTCCACTCGCGCAGTTGGTCAAGATCCTTTTGAAGAGATTCACAATCTGAGATTCCTTGTACTCCATAGATCAACTTCAAGTCATCGGCATAAAGAAGGCATCTAGCGAAACTCGGAACGGATGCCAGGTCATTAATCATTATACCGAAGAGCAAAGGACCCAGTACCGATCCCTGACTGACCCCAGACCTAGTCTGATAAGTGTTCGATATAAAGCAGCCATGTTGCACATATTGACTCCTATCGCGGAGATAACTAGCGAAGAAACGGAGTAGTTGCGGGGAAAAACCGATATCGCACAACTTGCTCAATAGCACATCGTTATCCACGCGATCGAATGCTTTTTGGAAGTCGAAGTATAACACGTCTACTTGTATACCCTTGTCCATATGATCGGAAACCGAGTCCACCAAAGTTAGAAGATTCGACTCCACTGAACGCCGAGGCCTAAAACCGTGCTGGGAATCGCTAAGAAAGGGCTTAATTTGAGGAGCTACGAGCCTATTTACAATGCTCTCAAATACCTTGGCAATCGACGAAAGAATGGCTATAGGTCGATAGTCTTCCACGCGAGTTGAGTTACAAGTTTTAGGAATAGGTCTCACTCGTGTGACTTTCCACTGATGCGGGTAAACTCCAGTACACAATGATATGTTCAAAATGTGGCATAAAGGTTGTATAAGCCACTCTTTACACCCTTTTAAAATATAGGCCGGGACATTATCAGGTCCAGGGGAGCTACGTGGTTTTAATCGTTTTATTGAGGCTTCTATGTCTTGCGGAGATATTTGGTTAACGTGAACGTAATTAGAATTACAAGACAAATCCTCGCGAACAATTTGTTCAAAGTCAAGATTTGGAACATTTGACAAAAAGACAGATGAAAAGAAATCTGCGAAGGCCTGGGCTGCCTCTGTCCCCTCAAACTCTGCCCCCTGGAAGGTAACTTGAGACTCGAACCCTCCTTTAGCTTTTAAGTTTCCAATATGCTGCCAAAACGCTTGAGGGTTGGACGCAAGCTTGACTTGCAAGTTATTAATGTAGTCATCGTATGCACTTGATATACGAAGTTTGAGACTAGCCCTAAGCCTAGAAAAGGTGGTATATATAGACTCGTCTCCTGAACGTTTCCAATCCCTATGCAATTTAGCCTTCTTCTTAAGGCCCATAATAATATCAGACGTAAACCAAACTGGATAACGCTTACTTGGCTTATTAGGTCTTGCTTTCCTAGGTATACATGCATCGAAAATATCATATAATATGCCATAATGACTTTGCATATTCTGGCTCCATATACAAATATAAGCTCCTAATGTCAATCAATGAATTATCATCCTCATATTTAGGTATGTTCCTCTAATGGACGAGAACACAACGGACCATGTTTTCGAAAATTGTCAGTTTCTCAAGTTTTGATCACATTGATTTTGAAGTAATTTTGGCTAGTTTTACTTTAACTAAGGCCACTACATAATAGTTACACGGTACATACATGACATTTGTTCGCAAAAAATTGAATCTAAATCGCCACGAAAATACCTCGCGACAGATTGTTGTAGTTAATTCCTATACTTATATAACAATATATTGGAATTTTTTTTTTGGCATATCCATGTTCAGATTACGCACCTCAAACTCATGAAATTTAATCCTATTCAACTCATTGGTTAGCCAGACAGTACGACTATTACTAAAGATTTACAGTAGTATAGAATTGTGATGATTAGAGCAAACATTTATTGTACGTTTTTAGTGGCCATAAAGTTGCGGTATAAAGACGATTTCCTTGGCGTGGGAGCTCTAATTCCTTACCGCTTACCTTTGGCTTTCTCATTTGAACCTAGGTCTAGTGTAATTAAGACAACTACTGTTTAATATAACCCGAGATTTTTTTTTGCGATAATGATCGCATACGAGTACGATACGATAAAGATCGCTAAAATTGTATTGTACTTATAGAAAATTCTATGGTTGTCTATGGAGTGACGTTGATGCTACGAATAATATACCTAAATATACCGAGGTGCCTAAATAAAAGCGTGTAAAGCTCCGAATATGTGTTATGAGTTATGAATTTGAAAAGTTATAAATAATGGTTTTGTTATGTTTCTTTAGCCGTTAGCACAACAAGCGTTTCTCCCGCTCCTCCAAAGTCTCCCGTTAAGGGCCTTAAAGAACCCACGAAAGAGCGTGCGCGCAGCAACAGCCTGACGTCTCCACCGCCCAACAGGAAGAGGACCAGCTCCGGTGTGTTCCAGGTGAGTTCCACGGAAATAGTACATTACGATACAAGTGCGAAAAATAGGAAATTCGAAACGAGTGGCGATAAATTAAAACACGACCGAAGGGAGTGTTTTAAATCGACACGAGTTGCGAATTACCTATTCGCACATGTATCGTACAACGTTTTACAGTACATATGGCCCTTTAAATGTTCGACACAGTAACATAATATGCTACTTCTCGCACTAGTGCTATAAAGTAGCCCCATATGTACTGTAAAATATATTATGTGACGTTGAAATACTGATTAAAGTTAGCCCATAAGCTTTACGAGAGTTACCACCACCGTCAAAACTCAGGTGAGTCGCACGTCAATATACAAGGTGAAATTGTAACCACCGCTCATACTCTGCGTAGTGTCTTTATAGGTCATACTGAACAACTTTTATTATGGGATGCGAAAAAAATTTGGCTGTCTCATAGAAATCAGCGGCAACACATCAGCCGGAAACAGCCAAATTTTTTTTCGCGATTTTAGCATTGGTCCCATAGTAAAAGTTGTTCAGTATGACCGTAGTATAAAGTCATTATGTAGAGTATGAACGGTGGTTACCATTTCACCCTGTATATCTTAAGGCATTGATATTTTATTTATTTATTTTCGTTTATTTGGGGCATCAACAGCAACACAAACAAAAGAAATACTGAACTTAAAGATGCAATACAGAAAACCAATAAAACACAAATACATTAAACACCGTACCAAAATAAAATCCGTCGAAATAAAAGAGAACCAGCTCCGATCTGGTGAGTAGCATCATGATTTCTCCATGCAATTTCGCAGCTCACTGTACCATGTGATTTTAAAATAGCGATCAAAGACTTCATAATGCGGATTGAATAATAGAGAGATTGCTAGCAATTAATCAGAGCGGGAAGTATAAAAGTAGTAAGGTTAATGTGGCGAATACCGGCATATACAGTTTTTGGTTGGGAAGAGCGTCTTAGAGCAAGAACTCTCGTATTTATATATATATATTTCGCTTAGACAGTCGGAAAGGAAGAGCTTCGCTCCTTCTGCTCTACCGATTTTCTGAGTGGATTAAGTAAGTAAGTAAGTAAGTAAATATTCTTTATTGCACCAACAATTATACATTTTACATACATGTAAAACTACAAATGAATTTTAAAGGAAAATAGAACCATATATTATGTGTGTGTGTGTGTGTGTGTGTGTGTGTGTGTGTGTGTGTGTTTATATGTAGGTACAAGAGCAACATTTAGAAGCGACGAAGCTTGTAGACGGTATTACCTGAGGCGGTCTTCTCCACATTGTTCTTACCTATTTTGCTTCTCTTATTGAGAAACAAGATTTTTTACTAGAGACGGTCAATGTGGATTCGTTTTTTTCAGATACAAAAATTTTGGCTATAAGTGGTAGTTTTTCACAGGTTGACGAATCGGAGCCGCTGCCAAAGAAGCCCGAGCCCTCCCGAAAGAGGCCCGAAGTCAACGGCAAGAAGGACTCCAGTGAGTCTAAGAAGGGAAAGCAAGGAAAGGACAACGAAAAGGCAAAGAAGCAAGAAAAGAAAGTGATAGAACGATTCGATGAAGGGGCTAAGACGGAATGCGTGTCTGCGTTCAAAGAGAGCGATAGTTGGGATTAAGAATAAATGTTTAAATGTCTGTATTTCTTGGATTTTATTACACTTTCCTGCCTTTACTTATTGGAAAAAGACTCAGTTCTATCTGGTTTATTACAGTGGTTGTCTTTCATTTGACGAGAGATAAATAAATTATATATAGGAATTGAAAATTCTCGATGCAAAAAAAATCAATGTTAAAATAATTATACGGACTATTTGTATCAAACCTGTTGCTTCAGCATTAGTTCGATTAGTTAGATCCTTGGTGAAAGTACGAAATTGTGCAAAATGTTCAATGGTACTGGTTTTCCACGCGCAAGATACACCTGTAAGTCCTGTAAGCAAAAATATTACAATTTTCCAATCACGTTTAAGGTCTAAGACAGTGAAAACGAATCTTGGCGTCGCTAGCACGTTTTCAATGTCCATGTAGGTTACTTGCCTAGGAAATACACAAGATATAGATAACAATAGATAAGCATATTAGATGATAAGACCCATGCTGTAGGTAGGTATGTCAGCAAATCTCGAGTCCATGAGTGAGGATGCCTTAAGTTAGTGTCCCTCACTAACAAACACAAATTTCAAAATGGCGGATTATCAAACAACCATAACAAACGATTATCAAAAACTTTTTCGACTTTACAAGCGTTTATAAATAACGCCTCGACACAGTCATGACTGTCATTGGTGAACTTCTCCTAGCTATATAAAACGGGAAAGTTGCGAGCCCGTTCAGAATTATTGTACTAAGCCTGCTTTAGGAAATACACACAATATACTCGTACAGGAAATAATACATTCAGAGGCACAATGCGATGTCTTCCATTCCTGCAGCGAGGCTCGGCGTCGCCAGCACGTTTGGGATTTCCAAGGGCATTGCATTAGGGAGGCACATGCCACTTTGAAACCCCAGCTATGCGGCGACCCTTAACGTAGGACCTACATAACACCATATACAAAAGTTCTTATATATTGTACTTACATGCGTGTGGTACTGATAGAGATAGAAACGGGCGAATCAATGTACGAAATGATTTGTGCTTAGCGTCAATACTTTACGCACTACTTGAAGGCTTGACTGAATTAAGCTGATTTGTATTATATGAAGTACGTAAAAATCTAATATGTAGGTATATAAATTCATTAGCTCCAAAATTCAGAAATTTTCTACAAAAAAATCACAGTACAAATTATTTTCCAACCGCCTGAGAAAAGTGAAAGACTTATAAGTAGTAAAATAGTATAATAATTTTACAATGCACGAGTATATAATTATAGAAGTTTTATCAGCAAACGTATAAGTGTAAGGCCTGAGTGGACGTTCGAGTTGGGCGTGCAGCGGGGCGGGGCGTGTGTGAACAAATGCAAACGTATAGAAGCGGCCTTAGTGCACGCTGCTCAAACCACTTGCTAGCTCGACGCCACGCTGCAGGCCCTGCCGAACGCTCCGCTTCGAGCGTCCACTCAGGCCTTACACTTAAGAAACGTACAATGATACTGTATAATATACATACATACATATTATGTAAATGCTTAACAATTAGCCATACAAAATATGCACCGGTATTGAAGAGTTTCTAGATACTCCTGAGATAAATTCATTATAACCTGTTCCAAACAGAAAGGGCAAACAAAGGCAGCGTTAAAGAATGACATCGCCTGTGGCTGAATACGATGTCCATAATAGTGCGAAGTGGATGGAGAAAAGCAGGAAAGCAAACTCTGTCACAGTACGGAGTCAACTCTAAGAGGATGATCATTATAGCCTGTTTATTAGTAACTGTAACATAATTATTTCGAATACAAACAGTTGACCTCCTACGTTGACGGAACAGTGGGGATTGTCCCATACAATGTCAAGTATCTTCATTAGTACTGATTGAGCGCTTTGAGCAGGCCGCGCATTGTGCGATTGAAGAAATGCTCCAAGCCACCTACATACATGTGTATTGCTAATATTTGACAGAAATGCATACACGACTGGCGCAAATTATTTAGATGGCGTGCGCATGCAACTGCAGCTGCATTACTGCTGCGGCGTTGTTGCCACCGTTATATCTGTTAATTTCCTTGATAAAAAGAGGGACGTTCGCCGCCGCATTACTGCCGCGATTATGACGTTCACTCCGACACACATTCCTCATCACCATCACCATCATCATCATGCCATTCTGAACGACACCTTTTGTCAAAAGTCATCGATCTTCGTCATCATTGATCGTAGGCATTAGCCCCGTCTTAAATGTATGGAAATGGTCACGTGCCTTTTCGCTCGCATGACAGAGACATTTTTAGGGTTCCGTACCCAAAGGGTCAAACGGGACCCTATTACTGAGACTTCGCTGTCCGTCCGTCCGTCCGTCCGTCCGTCTGTCACCAGGCTGTCTGTATCTCATGAACCGTGATAACTAAACAGTTGAAAAATTTCAGATGATGTATTTCTGTTGCCGCTTTAACAACAAATACTATAAACAGAATAAAATAAATATTTAAGCTCCCATACAACAAACATATTTTTTTTGTCGTTTTTATAAATACGGAATCCTTCGTGCGCGAGTCCGACTCGCACTTGGCCGGTTTTTACTTATCGATTGGCGTTTGTTGATAAACTATTGTCATTTTGGCTACGGCCCCAGAATGGATATTTAATAAATAAAATAAAATTGCTCAGACAGATGTTTACCTTAGAAATATCTTGAAGTAAAAAATCCATATTTGGTTCGTAAAACTGAATGAACTACAAAGCTATCACAGTCGTCGCATAATGCAAACCAGCTGGATTTATGTTAGTGATTCCTTATAGCGCATGCTCACTTAGTTTATAAGTCGACACATAAAAAAACACAATTTACAGAAGAAACGAAATGGCGAACGAGCGAACAAAAAAAGAAAAGTACATCTAGTTCTAGTAAGTTGATCCGAGACCTTTATTAGAAACATACGTTTGATGATTTTCTTCAATATTAAATTACAATTGAAATTCCGTCTAAAAGTTCATTTTTATATGGACTGTAACTGTCACATAAAATGCTTGCAAACATTTTTTGGAAGTTAAGCACATTGATTTATTTAGAAATGTAACATTTAAGTAATAAAAACATATTTTTTATTAATTTTTAAATAAGTCCAACCAAACAGAGACTTGAAGAAACTGTCATAGGCCGACCATTCGGCGCAAGAGGTTATTGTAAGTATTTTGTGATCAAACATGAATAGGGGTGATAGATGTCTGGGCAAGGTTTCTCGTCCGTAGCATAGCCGGTCGCGGCTTGGGACTTAGCAGGCCAGTACGGTTGGTACGCACCGGGCCGCTAAGACCCTGGCCGCGGCGAGCGGGTCTTGCTTCTATAGGTACCTGTAGTTGACCTAAGGATAAGGGATGTAAAAAAAGTGATGACTATGACTATAATTTTAATGTTAATATCGACTCCGTAGCTTAGTTTAGCCTTACCGTGCTATGAAAACTCCGAATTGCCTGGTTATTAGAATCAGAAGTACGAGTACTTTTAATTATAAAATACTACGTTTGTCACTTTTGTGACTGTTTAAGACATTTTGTATGGTTCGCATCCTTGAAAAAAAAAAAAACGTTACAATGTAAACCAAACAGCCTTTTAAAACGGACTCATAAATTATTAGGTACTTTTTTCTAATGTTTCCAAAAATGTATAATTACCTATAAAGATTAAATTCCACCTGCTATATTATCCATATTTTCGCCGAATTGCTGCCGGCTGCATTGCCAGGGAAAATATACTTACTACGTAGTGATCTTGATTATTAATTACCTGAAAAAAAAAATTTCGTTAATAATATCGACAACAAACATATACACAGTATTCACTTAAGTATTGACGCGTCCATTTTAATTTGTATGGCATGAGTCATGAGCGCGTTGAAGTCTTTACTTGGTCCAGCCGCATACGTACTCTGATCACTTTCATTATAAAATGTATTACGATGACGTCGATGACGCTACGATGGGTTTATTATTTTTTTTGTTAAAATAAAATGGGTTATTTTTATAAATTTTCGTGTCGTGTATAGTCATTATCAGCAGAATTCTGGCTTAATTGTGTACCTAACAGCAGAATATTTTAAGTTTTTTATAATATAGGTAGATGCAATAAGGTGATGTACATATATCGTACGTACGTACGTTATTGATACTGAAGTGCTCTTGATTGTCGGGAAAGGAAAGTGAAGTTTTTACATTTGAGTCGAATTGCTCACCAATGTAGGTGAGCAAGTCTCAAATCAGAAGCAGATATAATAAATTAAACCAAATATACCATAAACCAAACGAGCTTACAAATAATTAGTATCATCCAGAAGCTCGTACTTATCTCTTTTTACTCCTACCATAGTCAAATACCTAGCTACACTCTACCATGTGGCCATAACTTCAACTGGAGCGCAATTAATTTAGCAGTCGCGAATCTGGCGCAGATAGCTTCGGGGGCCTTCGGGCATCCTCGGCCACACTCGACCATTAATCTTCGCGGAGCTCGGCAGGTGAGCAATGGCCCTCGTGGTGCCCTAAGGCATCTAGAACAATACGAGACGTCGTTAAAGTAGCCGATGTAATGCCGATTATAATTGCTGATGAAGGAAGCTGTAACTGGGTTATTGAGTGGACTTTTATTGGCTCGGTGCCGTAAAATTAGCCGACATGGACCGCCCCTTGTTGGGTTTGATGCGCTCCAGTCAATAAGGAGGTACATTAAACTAGATTAACCTAGTATGTGCGTGGCATACCTATACAAAATTGCTTTAATTAGCTGCCGTTAATAAACTAAGATGTCCGTTAAATCTTTACAGTTTAGAAACAGGTGAAAGCTGAAGTAGGAACCTAAAAGAAAATGATCAATCGTATGAATAATGAGTAAATGTGGTTTCACGGTTAGTAGTTTTTTGAAAATAATTTACTTAGGGCCAAATTATGCAGCATATTAAACAAGGTTACTTTTTTTATGACGATACTTAACCTATTATCACAAGAGTTTTTTTTTGTGTTTTTGACATTTATTTGAATAAAAAACTTGATTTTCTAGCTCAATTAGATTTATCTCATGATGTCATCATAGAGATCTATAGATTGTGTCATTTACGAAGACGGGTGCCTTGACTCGTATTGTCGTGATATTAAAGGTTAGATTTGACAAATCTAACCTTTAATATCACGATCCGTTAAATCTTTACAGTTTAGAAACAGGTGAAAGCTGAAGTAGGAACCTAAAAGAAAATGATCAATCGTATGAATAATGAGTAAATGTGGTTTCACGGTTAGTAGTTTTTTGAAAATAATTTACTTAGGGCCAAATTATGCAGCATATTAAACAAGGTTACTTTTTTTATGACGATACTTAACCTATTATCACAAGAGTTTTTTTTGTGTTTTTGACATTTATTTGAATAAAAAACTTGATTTTCTAGCTCAATTAGATTTATCTCATGATGTCATCATAGAGATCTATAGATTGTGTCATTTACGAAGACGGGTGCCTTGACTCGTATTGTCGTGATATTAAAGGTTAGATTTGACAAATCTGCGCGTCATCGTGGATGACACGAACTATAGGCGCATACTCGTATTATCGTATCGTTTCGTATTCTTGATTCAAAAGCAATAATTAACGCCACTCGTTGACTGGATTATATTCGATGTAGAAGGGTAGGTACTTTTCTTTGGTGTCAGTATAGTAAAAGCGGTAAAATTATTAAAATATGTCTAAATCAAATGCCACGTTAATTGCGCTTGCGTTTCCGAGCAGGATACGCACGATATGTTTTAGCCCCTCATTTACGCCAAGAACTAAGCCTCGTCAAAGGCACATGGCGTGGCCAACTCTCATAAACGTAGGAAGTATGCTCACTGGAACATACATGCATAATATAGTCACACTTGTTCCCCGGAGGGGTAGACAGAGACCACGGAGTTAAAACGATCCTGATATACCTACTTTTTCGTTTCCTTCACTTTTATTATATTCCTCATACACGTTCGCCGGTTTAGGGTACTCCTGGCCTTTTTTAAGGATTTCCCCGATTGGTAGTCAAATGAACTGGAACCTCAACTAGTTAGTACTTATTAAAGAGGACCTACTCGAAACTTTATGTTAAAGTAGGTTTTCTGGCATGTTAGGCAGGGTTGCACTGGTAACCGAGCGGCAAAGTGGAGGTTTGAATTGAACGCTAGCTTGTAATAATGAATTCCTCGAAACTCCATGTGTACGAAAAATATAATCGGATATGTTGCTCTTCGGTGAAGGAAAATATAGTAAGAAAATCTGCAAAGAAAGACAAAGAAATTCAAAAGTAGTGTGTGAAATCTCCTAGCGACTATAGTCAAAACCCAAAAATCTACAAATAGTTGTGGTATGTTTATGGGCCATCCCACGATTTTAAAATGTGGATGTAAATCGACCCCACAGATATACTACTTAAATAGGTAATTCATCCAACAATCTGTAATGCGCAATAGTAATAAAGAAAGCTACAATAACCGATTTTTGTTGTTTTGCGGTACATCACTACCGTATTGAGTCCATGTCCTGTAACCAGCAGTAATGACGGCAAGCCTGTGGTTACCACGTGTCAATGGCTATCGACTGGTGGAGCGCCCCGAGCCGTGATAATGCGGGGATAATAAGCATGTGAATAGATGCTGCGGGCACAGAAAAATTGCGGTCGGATAAATGGTTGCGTTTGTTTTGATTGGAAGTACAGTCGGATATGAAAAAAAAAATACATATACAGTCAATCTTTGACCATGTTTAAACTTACAAAAGTTGAACTAACAATGATTAAGGGCAATTCTTGCAAAAGACAAGAAAATGTTTATACACCCCTATACAGTTGGCGTTCAAATGTTTCTACCTGATTGATACTTTCTGTGGTAGATTATTTTAATCCACTGTCACATGCAATACCTAATAAATATGTCAGTGTGTATAACTATTGTAAAAATGGAAGTACGGGAAAAGATAAAATTGGTAAAATGCAATAGGTAAGTGCAGAGGCGACTTTTAATATTTGACGTCCTGGTCACTGGGCCGCATCATGTAATATTTAAACAATTTTGTTTTCTACGTTCTCTTTTTTCATAATGTTTTCTCTTTTGTAGGTGTGCGAGGTTGAAAACAGAGATTGGAATTGAACCTATGGCCAAGTGTGAGCGAGGCCGACAGCCGAGCTTCGTATAGGGCCGACGGCCCGGATTGTCCGATTGCGGTGTACTTCCCTGCGAGGGTGAAGGCCGAACTGTAAGAAGAATGGTCAAGGGTAAACGAGGCCGGTCTGCGCCGCCCTTCATAACCTGCCACTCCGGCATGGGTCATAGGTCCCAGCTTTCCATAGGGTTAGGCTCTGGTTAAGTGGTTTTCTGTAAGTGTAGGTAGCTAAGTAACTATATCTAATTCGTATTGTTTAAAATTGAGTATAGGAAAAAAGGCGAATCCGTAGTAAGTACTTCCTCAAGGCAAGGATTGTAAATACATACTCACAGAAGCCAAGCATTTGATTTCGAAGATAATCTTATATTCGAAGGTAATCTTCTACCTTTAACTGATGTCGAGTATGCACTATTTGATTGTCATTCGTGCATCGCAATTGCAATTTCTGCAATTGCTGCCCGTTTGATTCTGACATTCCTACCAAAGGGTATAAATTTGAACCGTATGAACCATTTAAATTCTTAAAACTCATTTTTAGCGTCCGCATTTATGAAAGTAAATAGTTACGTATTCCACATACTGGATATTTTTCAACTCTTACCCACAGCCTGCGAGGTAAGTATATAATAGTACAACTATGAGATCAATGCCAAAATCGCGAAAACAATTGGACGTTCCATAGAAAATACGACATCTGTTTGACCGACGTATTCTGCTTGCAAAGTATGGTTTAGCGTTAAAAAATACCTTGTAAGTATAAAATTATAATTTTAAATAAGCCACTTTCATGCCGTTTTCTATTGAGAGCTTGGGTTTCGTGAATATATTTGAAATTTAAATGTTCAAAGGTACGTCACAAGAATTGCAAAAAAAAATGACGCTGATAATCTATTGTGATAGATGTCAATAAAGCCGCATGCTCATTAGCGTCACACGGTAAACAAATATTATCTATATGCGCAGGAGGTGACAAATGTGCACTGCGGGCGCAACGGTTATTATGGAAACCCTTTGTCGGGACAGTGACCACGTGGTTCAAACCCACCTAACCTAATACCTAGTACCTAAGTCAATTATCCTAGATAGTTACTGCATAAGTTTGCTTTAAACACGGAGTAATGGCTCGCTTTGACTTTTTTAGGAAGCGCGCGTGTACTGTACAGTTAACACAGGAGTCACCTTTTTATTAGTGCGGAGTAACAATGCTATTCAAGTTAAGTTTCTGATAAAAGAAGGTTACGCTTAAAGGAGCGCATAAACAGTTAGAGTGCGGCACCTGCTTATGGGCGTGAAGTATCAATGACATTGACAAGTTCAAGTTTTTTATTTAGGCCACAAGGTGGCAGACCCTCCAACGTAAAGCTTTACAACTGTTAAGCTTTCGTGAATGTATATCTCGCCAAGGCTCTTAAAGTTCCAGTCCAGTCTCGATAAAAGAGACCATCATAAGCCCGTAGGGGCATTATTAGTACTTGTAGTCTTGGCCACAGCAGCAATTTATATCAAAGCTGGATATCCTAGCCACAAATCGTAACCATGCTTGTTTTTGTAATTTGTGAGAGGTTTAGAATTTATTTATACGTTTTAAATTTTAAAAATACCTATAGATAAGTACCTACGTATAAGTATTTATTTACGTGCAAATAACCTTTTTTGACGCAATTTTTATAAAGAAACACTCCTTTACTACCTCTAGTAGTTAAATGTCAAGCAAAGCTTAGGTACATTGTTTATAATTAACATTGTCAGTCCTGTCCGGAGCTTCCTATCTCGATTTACTGGATATTTTAGATCAAATAAATAAATTGATAAAGAATATGTACATATTTTTATTCTTCAATCCTATTTAGTTGTGATTTATAGTTATCATAAATCTCTTGGGCAGGTAGTGAGCAAAAACGTCCTGTTAATATATGCAGCAATATAAGGCCAGTATCACATGCAACCATCCGTTATACCGGCACCCCGATAACGTATAGACTGTCACTTGCCCTCAGGCTCCATGTATCGAATAATAGAAATTGTCGGCAACAATTCAACGAGTTGGATATTATACGGAGTGTTGATGGGAAATCGAGGTAGGAATCGATTATATTCGATTGTAATGTAATACAGCCGCGGGGCCAAATAAATAGAATGAGGAATGGAGAGGGATAAAAGCATTGTTGTAAATCGAAAGATATCTTTCATAGGCTCGTATCAAAGTAAATTTAATAGGAATGTGAACGTTACTATCGTGGAATACAATTTGTTTTACTATGGTGTGTATGTGAGATGTAATCTTGCGAAAGTTTTCCTTTCGAAATGGGTTTCGTGATAGTAAATATTGACTATGTTTGCAGAGTTTTTGTCGGCCATATTTTACTTTGGTATCGGAAGCTAATGCCTAATTATTCTAAGTAATTCCAAGTATATCCAGCTGTTCCGAGTCTTAATTTTAAAATAATGAAAATATAATGTTTTGTCATCCAACGCAACCATTCCACATCTTACTATAACGATACATCTCCATTCTAAGACGAGCCGATATATCAACCAGCCTGCTCTACGATAAAATCGCTATTTTAGAAATTCAAAGCAAGCGCAAGCCATTAGTAACAATAGTTGGTATTAAAATAGTTAACAAAGGGTCTCGTCATTAAAACGGGAGTTATAGTATGTATCTGATGCATTATTTATCGATGCTAACGGTGCTAAGCTATTGTTGCGAATTTTGCTTGGCTGGTATTTTATCTTTAAGCTACTGTCGGTAGTCGGTAGGCGATATCCAAAGTAAAGGTCCTGGGTTCAAATCTGGGTTCAGCGATTAATGAACTTCTGGAAATTTTTGTACAGCATTCCATAATGGCCACGGCTACCTAATGTGGTAGCAAAACAGCGCTGATACTTAGCACCTTATTTCAGAGCAATAAACTCAGGTAACCATAGTCCTGTTCTATACCACAACTATATGATCCATTTTTTTGTTAATGTTGATATTGACCAGCCTTTTTGAATTTATACTTGTTACATTAATTTTTGAGCTTAAATATAGGCACTAATGCTTTTTCACACACATAACCAACACACACACATATTTTAGCCTTTTATTCCTTGCACGAATTTAAGGATTACAGTGTCTATGTTAATTACCTAAGTACCTAATATTAGTATATTTATCTTAATTTTGTTCTAACTTTATAAAATAGAATAAAACTTTGTAAAAAATAATACTTCCTACTCTAAGTGTTTGTACCTAGTTATTTATTATGATTCTGTTGCAAGAACCCCTGCTTGGGTATAGACCTCCTCCAAACGGTTCCATCTCTCTGTCTTGGGCCACGTGTAGCCACGAAGGGCCAACGATTCTGTCGACGTCATCTTCCCATCTCGTATAGGGTCGTGCTCTACGACGCTTTCCTATGGGGCCCTTCCAAGAAGTTACATACTCTTCTAGTCCACCTGTTGTCTTGCGGGCGTGCTTCTCACACACATACTCAACATTATATCAAGGAAACGAACTTGAATTTAGACCGTAGTTGTATGTCGTGGACTGAGGGCCAGTTGCACCAATTACTTACAATTAGCGAAATGATCATCGTCGTTCAGGAGTGACCTGTGGAACTTCCCATACAATAAAATTTAGCAAATGCTTTCAAACAATTTGAAAGCTACCTGAGTTTACGATTCGTCTAACATTGGGGTGCTTAAATTACATACTGTCGTATCCTGTACGCCCGCGTCCTCATAAGATATCGGTTCGACATCGAATCATTCGGTAGCTGACAGGCTTCCGGCAAAGTCACCGATATATCGGTGTCGGTCTATCGTAATAATATATAAAGGTTGTCACAAGCTTAAACGTTTCAAACAGGGCTACAGTGCTCTGATAAGATTTACATGTCACATTTTGAAATTAGAGACATATTGCAGTCTCCATTGTTGTTATTGTTGAAGCGGAGCACGGGCCTGTAAAGAACCAATCTTATTAAAAAGCCAGGCTAATAATTTACCGGAGCCACCGGGTAGTAGTCCTGAATCCAAACGCACGGGTTATTCCCACTAGTTACCACCAAGTTGTTACCAGAGGTAACTACTGGATTTTTTTCCCGCCTTATACCACCGGTAACTACTGGGAAAAAAAATCCCACTAGTTACCACCATCTTGGTATGGTAGAAAAAAATTCCAGTAGTTACCACTGGTAACAACATGGTGGTAACTAGTGGGAATAACCCAATCGCACGGATATATCCTTCGTAAGGTACGTAGCCAAACTATTAATTCAATGACATCTTTAAATGTGAAGCCAAACAAAATAATTTTTAAGAAAAAAAAACAACTTCAATGAAGGAGACCGTGTGAAAGAAAGATGATAGTTGATTTTGGGTTTCATACAATGAAATTAAAAACCTACGCCTAATTATGTAGAAAAGTAGGTAAAATGTTTTTTTTTTGTCACTGGTGCCAGTGCCACCTTGACACATTTCAGATTTGTCATTTTCATGGTTGACTGGTAAGAAGATACCCGCAATAGGGTATTCGACTGTATTTAAAATAAATTATTTCACACCATGCATGAAATAAAGCAGCAATTATTATTAGGAAAACATAGATAGCAGTTATTTTTAAACACAAGTTCTATATTCTAATAAATAGGATAGAAATATAAAAAAGTAGGTGAGTTGACCGTGACGTCATTGTGTAATATTTCATATGAATTTATTTATATGGTTGATTTGTTGATGAAAATACTGATGTTGATCACTATATACATGCCTTTAACATTTGAGGAGTTATCTCGATTCCTCATGGACCCCATCGTCAGAACTCGAACTTGACATAAATTTGTCTTGAAAATCTAATTTGCTTAACAAATACAGCGAAGAGGACAAATCGCCAAACGTGAACTATGCGTCGTTGAAGAGTTCCATTCTGATTATCATCAGCAGTTCCACTGCATCAAATGTCACTTGTTTAAATGTAAATGCTTGATTTGTTAAAGAAAATACAAAAATCTCTCTATGTATGCCTTTAACATTTGAGGAGTTTCCTGGATTCCTCATAGATTCTACCATCAGATCTCGAGCTTGAAAAAAAATTGTCTTGAAAACCTAATTTGCCTAACAAACATAACGAAGACGACAAATCGCCAAGCGGGAACTATGCGTCGTTGAAGAGTTCCATTCTGATCATCATCAGCAGATTCAATCAAAAAAATAATTTTCAAAATCGGTTCAGCAATGACGGAGTAATGAAGTGACAAACATTAAACAAAATTGATAACCTCCTTTTGAAATCTTGAAGTTGGTTAAAAAAGGCATTAACACGATAATTACACGTCACACGTCATCATTATAGTTATCTGGCACGACTACTTGTGTGTATTGCAGGATCATTATGTTGACGGTAGTGACATCCGACGCAGCACGCAGTTTTTCTACGCCGAACGCCACGCGTTAAGGTGTAAACACACTATTGAAACATGTGAAATTTAAAACGTGATTTGCACATCGAACGAAGAAAAGTGCGTCACATATACAACAGACATAAAAGTGATGTGCCTAAATTATGTTTATATAATCATAACTATAATAAGTGTATATACTAATTTCCTTAATAGGAGCTAAGCTATGCTATGCTATGTACTTGTAGGTCTCAACTTTAGATATATTCAATGGCATAGGAATTCGTCAGTCGGACGCCAGCCTACAGCATCGTGACTGGACGGCAGCGCGCGCGCCTCAATAAATCGCGGCGGCGCACGGAGCCCCTCGATTGAATTAGACCACAGCCTTATTTCCTGAAGGCTTGAGCTTGGTGTACATTCGTCTTCAATTCTATTATTCATTATTGGCGTTTGTTAATATTATAAAATTTCTTAAAAGATGGTAAAATAATACAATTTGTTCAAGTGCCTTAATGCAGGGCAAAATTTTCAAAGGAATACTTGGAGCATAACCATTTTGCCGTAGTACCTCGCTTGACTTCATTACACCAAGCGCGGCTCGATATTATGAAGACGCGCTTGATTGACATAACATGATATACAGATACAGATTTTTATTGGTAAAATAAATATCATAATATTATCATATAATTGATCATTTGTCATGAAGTCAACAAAAGTAACAAAGCCATCATGGTGTCGCCACCATGTCCGTTATGGGCATCAATACCAATTTTTGGATTTATGGAGCAGTTTACGAAAAAGTAATTTGTAAAACGATGGAAAAAGTGATGTTAATATAAAACTAGAAAATTCTAAATAACTATACGTATTTTGTCGTATTATTAATTCAAACAGTACCGTATGTGCATGTCTTAACGTCTGTGCTTTCATAAGCGAAGAAACGCGCGCCGACGACGTTTTGCTTAATTCCCCGTCAGTAGCGTTAGCAAAACCAGAAGTAGAATACTTCCTTACATGAAGACGAAAGGGGACGAAGTCACGTCACCCCTTCTCCATACAAATGTGGTCCCCATTTTCCTTTGTTTTTCACTATAGAAAATATTTTTACGCAATTTGATGTATATTGACAACAGCTGTGCCCCTTCGTTTAATTTATTTAGATTTTTTAATTATTAAAACGGCCAAGCCACATATTTTGAGTAAGATGTAGAGTTTGTGAAGTTAGGGCTTTTAGAGTTACGTTGTATAGAGTTAGAAGCTTGGCTCTACATGAGATCTGATCACTTTTTGACAGTGCCAGTCATATAGTCTCGTCTTGGCAAAATTTACATGAAAATGTATTTGGTTGGATGTCACTTATTTTAGTATTTTAGTAAGTTCATTCGAAGTTTCATCTTCTAATTCACGTGAAAACTTGAAATATATATTTTGTTTTTAATAATAATAATAATATGCTCTACGTTGGGCGCCAATTGCCACACTAATTTTCCACGCCCGGCTTGGGGAAACCCTGGATGAAAATCGCGGAAAATAATGTTACTAAACTTAACTAAATTTACCTGGTAAAATTTTGCTCTGACAAAAGCACAATAACGTTTCAGACCTTCAAACAGGTGCTAACAAATTATTTCCATCAGCTGTTCAGGGATATCAAAGGATATTAAACAAAATGTTAGTTTTGTCACACATCATTTTATTTATATCTTTCTTACAGTGAAATATTAGTTCAAATAAATCATTAAGTCAGCGGATAGAGCTGGGTCGTGCCAAAAGTTCCTAATGATTTACAAGCAGTCCTACCTATGATTGTTAGTCCCTAAACTATCAATTGCCATCACATAGATTTGTATTTAATTTGCTAAATACTTTAAATTTATGGCTATCTATGGTTTATCTAGGATGAAAAGAAATTGTTCACCAACCTCTACACATGTGATACCGCCAGTTCAAGCCCGTTGTGCTATCATCCGCTTGTGCCGGAAACAATTGCACCGGCCAGCGAATGATCCAAAACCGCGGAGTACCGCAGAAGGACTAAGGCCTCAGCTTGTAGGCAACTTATCCTCCACTCAGGAGAAAATCGAATTCAATTTAATGTTTACATGGAAAGACGTCCATAATCTAAAACAGCAAAAACAACAGCAGCAATTACTGCAGCAACAGTAACTCCCAGTCAACTGAAGGAAAAATGACTTTATTAGCTACCAAAAGCATGTGGCATCCTAACCTTCAAGAGACATTATATATTCTGAGTTTCTTACCAGCTGGAAATCCCAAAAGTGGACTCATCCCACAGCTGTGACGATCTCTCCCAACCACATTATTTCACCAGCAGACTGCAAACAAAGTGAATGGTCAAATTATGCAGGGATAAGGATTCACAAAGGAATCAAACCTGAAGACACTAATTATATCCTAATCAGTAATTACTGGTATTGGTGGCGAAAGTAAAGATTGTATGAGCTTCCCAGCTCATGAGCGCAGCGGCTACACTTCTATATTTTATAAATGCCCATCCTGGGCGAAATCCAGCCAAAAATTGTGCTCTAGAACAAATCTCTCCTGAGATGACATTGACAACCACAAAAAACAGCAATTAATGTAGTTCATGAAATAATGATTTATATATGTTAAATCAAAAAAAAAAACTAGTTATCCCAAGACTTAAAATACAATGTGTGACCCGTTTTAACCTATTTAATATAACCCCTCTGCGTTATGAATGTACGAGTAGTTCATAGGTCGCTTTCGTTTTTATAATAAATAATTACGCATATCTTTTCAAGTCATATATACCTCTGATCATAATAATAAATACTATTAAATAATTATTTAGCAAGTCTAATGGTTCTTTTGTGAATTTTATAGGAACACGCACAAAAACTGTAGCTCTTTCAAGTATGGAGGCGGAGTATAAAAAGCTAATATTTAATATAATAATAGGTAATATTTGATATTTTTTTTTACTTTCCCGAGAAACATATCATATTCATTCAACAACAACATAAGTAATATCTTCTGAAGATTTATTAAAGCATGATTAGGTGTTTACCTTTGTCCGGGGTAGGAAATCAAAAGCAATTCAAACGATAAACACGCCTATTTTATATTTCCTTGTTAATTATTCCGTAATATATCAAAGCTTAGCGAAATATGTCCTTAACTTTATGGAATAAAGGTGTACATTTAATAAATAAAAAGTGTAAACAAACAAAATATATTTTTTATTGCTAATTGCATCCGTTATGAGATTGTCTTAACAAGCCGACAAGGTACATAAAGTGACTATAATTATTCAACAAAATGATAATACTTCTTTCATCATTGACTGAATGGGGCTAAAAGAGAGAATAACCAGTGACAACTTTTATATGACTGTGGATCGCGAAAAATAGAGCCTTGAGGCTCATTTAGACGACGCGCGTATTGCATGCGATTTTAGTTATGCATGCATTCTCCGCAATGTATAGTCCGCTATAGAGGGTACATCCAGTTCAACCGACTGATCAAATACAGTAATGTAATGAAACTCGTATGCGAGTTTTCGCATCGTATGATAAATGAGCCCTTATGAACTTTGATGACGACTATTGGATTAGGATGTAGGTATTTATTTGGTAGCATACCATTACTGCATTAACAGCCAAATAGTATAATAGTAGATTGTGTTATAAGAGAGCAAAATGGCATATTTACGTCTTGGGCGTACATTGAATTCTGAACGTACTGAGGGATTCCAGTGTTGACGCCCAAGGTGTGTATGTAACACACTGCTTTTCACATCACCTATGAGGAAGTAATTATATTTCAAAATATTATATAACTAAAAAAAATACTAATATACTAATACACGTATACTTTTTCCATATTTCTAGTAAGGAATACTTATAATTTAGACTGATTCTATGAAACGTCTATAGATTCCATTTTATATTGCCGACGCTACAGCCGGGGCACGCCTACGCGACACGTCTCTAATTAACGGACCTCATCTAACAAAGTTAATTGTGTTGCCCACCGTACTTCTGGCGCGTATTCAATTGACTATTAATAAACATTTGCGAGATGCGTTATCTCAGAGTCGTAAGCGATACATGTGCTTGTCATTATAAGCGTAGGTATTAGGTATTAGTGTCACACGCAATTTTTTTTGTGACGATTGTGGCAGACAATGTCTGCCATTTTATTTTATAGTTTTCTGTTATATACAATAACGTGATTAAATAAGTAACCGTATATCTTTTATGAGACAATTGTGGGTATTTTCCAAAGGATTTAATTATCACTACAACCTAGAATTTATAGGATAATAGCTCAAAAGCCTGGTTTGGCTGACAGCTGTCGTTAGATAAAATTATCAATTTATTAAATTATGGCTATATCTTAAATGACATGACGTAATTATGTCATGGAGTTGAAAAGCTGTGATGTTTAGATAATTAAGGATTTATCAGCGGTGTAGTTTTAGATCTAGATTATTGTTTCACTTAGTAACGTACGTTTAAATTTAGCAATAAGTAGGTAACAAAATTGTGGCAAGGTGCCAGAAAATGGTCTATTAACTCAATCAAATTTGAGACAAATTTAATGAAATCAAATTTAATGGACAGAAAATTATCGTAAAAGGTTAATTAAGTAGGTGTACTACCAAATAGTGACTGACGGTGAATTATAAGTGAAAGTACATTATAATTCAATATATATAAATATTTGCAGTTCGACTTAAACCGTCGACGTTTTGTTGGAGAAATATTCACCCTTAGATAAATACCATAAAACGTTAAAAAATAAACGTTTTCTAGATAGTTACTCTAGCTAATTAGTGATTCCCGCTTCGTATGCCTTGGATCATTAATGTATAGGTCTTTAGTTGTATTTCTAGGAAGCGCTGCCTAGGCTAGACATACTGGCGACGGTTGGAGCCTTCATAATTAACATAAAAAAAACCTCTTCTTTAAAAGTAAACTTTGATTGTATACCCGTAAAGTCGCATTTAGCAGTATTTTTCCCGGTGTAATAATAGTATTTTATGCAACCGTTGTATAAGAAGGGTCAAAAAAGGCGAGTGGCGTGGCCATATATTTTGACTAAGGAGTAGAGTTTGTGAAGTTAGGGCTTGTAGAGTTAGAAGCTTGACTCTACAAGATATCTGATATCTTTTTGACAGTGCGAGCCTTATGGTATCGTCTTGGCTACATTTTACATAAATATTAAAATAAATAAATAAATAAATATTATAGGACATTATTACACAAATTGACTAAGTCCCACAGTAAGCTCAATAAGGCTTGTGTTGAGGGTACTTACACAACGATATATATAATATATAAATACTTAAATACATGGTGGCCTAGCGGTAAGAGCGTGCGACTTGCAATCCGGAGGTCGCGGGTTCAAAGCCGGCTCGTACCATTGAGTTTTTCGGAACTTATGTACGAAATATTATTTGATATTTACCAGTCGCTTTTCGGTGAAGGAAAACATCGTGAGGAAACCGGACTAATCCCAACAAGGCCTAGTTTACCCTCTGGTTGGGAGGTCAGATGGCAGTCGCTTTCGTAAAAACTAGTGCCTACGCCAAATCTTGGGATTAGTTGTCAAGCGGACCCCAGGCTTCCTTGAGCCGTGGCAAAATGCCGGGACAACGCGAGGAAGAAGAAGACTTAAATACATAGAAAACACCCATGACTCAGAAACAAATATCCATGCTCATCACACGAATAAATGCCCTTACCAGGATTTGAACCCGGGACCATCGGCTTCGTAGGCAGGGTCACTACCAACTAGGCCAGACTGGTCGTCCGTACATGAAAATGTTTATGACGGGATTTCTAATTACCAAAGATTGAAGATGTATTTTCTAGATATTGTAGGAATAAAAAGTATGAATCAACACGAATACTTTAGCAAGTAAGACAAAGTGACTTTATTATTTATTTAAATTAAAAAAGGCGAAACACTATCATGGCGAAAATAAAACTTTCTAGGTCACCCTATTTGGTCTTAGCAACATTGACAGCCATTAGAGACAATATACCATAACTCATACATACAATATATATATTTTACTTTGAAAAAGTTGAAATCAAATTAAACCTATAATTACGTTGAAAATACCAAGGAAGTCAATACATAAAAAAGACAAGATATTCCAAGATCATCGAGGGGTATCAAGCATTTGAAACACTGAAGTTCCAATTAAAGTCACTTAAGTACTCGTTCCGGAGATGTTTTAATATCGTTTCGCATACTATGTTGTTTACCCCTCATAATTCAGATCGTTTAAATTAAATTAGTATAATGACTTTGATACGTAGGTATTCGCATAAATATGTAGGGGGTTAAATCTATTAATTGCACCTTATTAATTCTGACCGCCAGGAATAAGTACTACATATGTGTTCAGACAGGTGCCCAACCCTTCGCCGTTTACTATAACGCACGTTTAAGTCACTGTCCCAGTTACTGATACTAAAAATTCAATTTAAATGCTATTTCTACACATTTTTTTTTTACCTAAATGACTTTATCAAAGTACTTAAATCTCTATTAATCATGCATATAAGCAGGCATGAAACAAACATGTGGTTTTTCTGAGTTCTGATAATACTGAATGGCAAATTAAGCTTTGTTTATAATTTACACGCCTATCAAGCTTTACTACGACAGGCGTGTGATATTTTGTCAGTAGGCACTGCATGGATTGTTAATATGACATTTTTGTTTTCACTGAATGGCGACTGAAGTGGCAGTCAATTCTACATACGAACATTAATCCTCTTGTTTGTTCACGAATAATTACCTATAAATTTTATATTAACATTATTTAACAAAAAAATAATACATTTACACAGCAGGAATGTCCGCTTGTGTTATTTTTATTATATAAGAAAAACTTGGGCAGTACAACTTGCATAGGTCAGACTCTTTTTTTGAACGAAACAAAAGAGAGATTTTTTTTAAACGATTTAAAAAATGTGTGCTCAGAAGGCATTGGAATTCCTTTGACTGCTTTAACATTATTGATCACCTAATAAAGTTTTTAGACAATGTGTCTAATAACTTTATTAGTAATACCATAGTATAATTAATTTACTTAACGCTCTTGTATGTATGGAAAATATTAGAGATATTTTCCATGGCAGCAAGCCTAGTACGTTTCGTAATAGCGACTTTTTTGAAATAATAAAGTTAGGGATTATGGTGGGTGCTTCTTGAGTGCCGCGAACAGAGAACAAATTGAGGGCTAATAATACTTATTATTTCAAAATAAACAAAAAACTTGTACCTAGATTTAAAATAGAAAATAAAGACTAAAGTGAATAACAGACGTTTTATAAGCACGAATATCCTGCTCGCAAACCTTACAATATTACTGTTAATATGTAATTACATTTTTAATAAACATGTGGAGGAATGCGGAAAGAAATATATTTACAAGAAGATAGACGCGAAGAGTATTTACAAATATATTACAGTATTATTTACACGGAATTATATTTCAATATATTATTATAGTCAACGAATTTGTATTTTGCGAGTAAGATTTTTTACTACGACAGATCTGCTGTACCAATCGTTACTAGGCAACGGCGGTTGCGCATCGCGCAGGCGCGCGGACTTAGGCGCTTCAGGTTCGTTTTAGGGTATTACCACAAAGGTATAAATGAAATGCGACTCTTTACGTCGGTGGCAATCCAAAGATGTGGGTTCGAATCCCACGTTGGCCAGAGTTGATCACAGACATCACATTTCATATTTTCATTGTGATAGACATTTGTATATATACGATAATTCGTCCATTTGGTACTCCAATGCATAAAATGTTAATAGTCGGGATGTCGTACAGTATAAAAACACCTTATTCTTGAGGTACCAAATCTTCAAACATAAAACGCAAAATGACTGCAAGCTATTAATTTCAATACACACGATAACATACGGTAGTCAGGCACTCGACAGACACAACAGTGTTGTCACATCTACCAACTTTTCGGTAGATCTACCTATTTTGCCTGCGTTCTACCTATCTACCTCCCTCGGCCTGAAATCTACCTATTTTTCAAAATGGTACAATTTTAAGCAATTCTCAATACATGTGACGGAACATTACCTAATTTCTACCGAATTTCGATTCGATTTAATGAAAGCTTGCCAAAGAATCAGATTGTACAAGCAGGTTTATTACCTACAAACAATGGAAATCCTAACTTTTGTTTCAATTTCTTTAATAAACACGTGTACACGTCACAATATCAAAAACTTTAAAACATTTTATACACATTTTTAATCATAAAAATGTACTTGAAATTGAGTGGTAGATCTACCTATTTTTCATTTTAAACTCTACCCATTTCTACCTATTTTTGCACCCTGTTCTACCATTTCGCCAAAATTGTATATGACAACACTGAGACACAATCTAATCACTTTAAGTGGTGCCTGACGGTTTGGTCGGCTGGTCGTATCTGCTTAATGGCTTAGCTAAGAGCAAGATATCGGTTACAGGATTAATGTTTACCCTAGGCATCAGGATAGTGAGATAGCTTTTTTGAACTATTGGCACTGCGATAAATATTGAACGGCTTATTGATTTTTGAAGCTACATTGCTAAAACAGCTACTATATCCCGTCCTGAGTGTAACCCTAAAGAATTTACGGTCATATGAGTTAATGCTAATATGTCAGGTATTTACATGGTAGTAGAAAAAAAGGGACTGATTGGTGGTTTATTTTGGAAATCTAATATATCGTGGTTAAGATTATTTATGAAAGACAATAATAGGCATTGCAGAATTGTACCTATATCGTAAACTAATAAATAAACATAAACAAAAATTAGGACGTTGCGTAACTGATTTTATAAGCCATCACGTAGGTACACCCGGTACAGGTATGGCGAGCTGCAAAAAAGCATGGACAGATTATAAATGAAATCCCTACGTAAAGTGGCCATGTATACGAAGTTAATCTAGAAAACTGAAATTATTGTTTAGACGTACGAAAACGCAAAACGTCAATTTCCTATCTGAAAATCAGAACTTCACAAATGTTAGTTGTTCGATCTCGTGAATACAGCAATTTTCACAAAATAATAAAATAGACTTAAGGTTGTCCACTGAAAGCGTGATAGAGATTTATTTATAATCTAACTGTATGTGTTTGTTTATGGAATATTTATTTGTGCTGAATTTGCTTAGTCGATACGGGGCTGATTGACCGACGCCTCGGGCCTGCGGGTTATGGTCCAAGTTACAAGTCTTCAGCGAGTTATAGAAGGCATCACAGAGATTGAATCCGGTCAACAAAAACCTTTTGCTGCGATACACGATGACCAAACTAAAATAAGTATTTAATCTTTGTAAATAAGCGGCTCCGGGACGATCAATCGTAATTATCAATGTCACGTGATTGACAAATCATTGCTACAGTCAGTTTACAATGCCAATTAATTATTAATTGGAATCATTAAAGCAACAATTCATCGTCTCTGACAGTCGTTACGCATTATTTTGCAGCATATTCCCTACTGTATTCAACGAATTTCGAAGCGTCTCAAGAAATTAGTTGATCAGTTGAACAGATAGTTAAAAATAAGAACCGAGTGCTCAAATAAAAATATTACTTACCTCTAACTGTACTATCTTTCACACGGTGACAGCTGTCATCTACAATCTACATACAATTTATATACTACATAGATACATACTTAAAAAGCAAAATTGTATTGAATTGTATGGTTCCTGATCTTTTGAATCAGGATTTTAATGATAATTGTATGTGTGGAAAAATGTCGGACCCGTAGTTATGTGAAAAATACTATATATCGTAGTATACATGATTCCGTCCGTTAACGTTTTAACCTTGTACCACCCATGAAACACAACATGAAGTAGCAAACTACAAGCTACCGCGGAGCAATCACGCAAAAACAAGCTTCGGGGTATGTGGATAACGGGCCTAATCGCGCTTATTAGAGCTCTAAATATATGGCGCGTTGAAATTACGCTGCGATAAATGTGAAACTTAATTGTTGTATAGGACCTATCGTGTTTTAACGCGATAGGCTTGTGTAGCATACATTCCTGCGCGAAAACAACGAGGAAAGTGGCAAGATTAGGGTTATTAGCTATATCATATGATGATAATAATAGCGTGAAGCTGGATCACGTAGCCCGTACATAATCTGGTTGTGAGAAACTGTTGAGAAATATAAATGAAGAATAGTGTATAAGTATTAGAGGACAAATTTTACAGATCGACGCTAAAACGGTGCTAAAAAAGGAATCGGCAAGGTGTGATTAAAATAATTGTTAAGTGGAACCATGCCGCTCAGCAGTGAGATATTGTTTTATAATAAGGAAGAAGATAGCAGTCGAGTTATAAAACAAGCAGGAGAAAGGTTACGGCGTGCCACTTTAAGCTGGTCAGTCACACAAGATTATAAAAACCTGCTTTATACTTCTCAGATACTTAGCCGACAGAAATCACTTGTTATAATATCATAAATGTGAAAGTCTGTCTGTCTGTCACCTCTTCCCGCTCAAGCCTCTTTAAGGCCTGAGGAAGGGCATAGGGAAGTGTTTATCAATCATAATCATCATTCCATGCAGACAACATCACGGGCAGAAGCTAGTGTAGAATAATTAGGAAAGTACCATACGAGCATTCCATAATAATGGTCACGCGAACTCTTGAACTAATATCTAATATCAATAAATAAATACGAAAATAGAATTGCAGGGAGAATGCGGAGCGAACGCGAATTTACGGTCTGACACAGAGACGCTCCGATTGGTAAACAAAAACATTTGCGCAGACCAGTGGTTCCTGATCTTTTGAATCAGGATTTTTTAAAGAAATGAAACGTGAAATGGAGTTGATTGACAACAATAAAAAAATTGACGTTGCCAATGATCGTTATACTTTAAAAAAATACAGAGGTCTCCTAAGATAATTTTCGCACAGCAGCACGGAACTACGTAGCTGCCCTCAGTGCCCCTTTTAAAAACTCCAACCTGTATAAGGGACACTGATATTATCCGAAATGTAAAATGATTAAGCTATAAATAATACAAGCAAAATAGAAAAATGTTTAATCCTAACATTGTTTTTTTTTATTCGCAAAGTTTACTGTTCTTCTGTTATTTCACCAAATGATTTCTTTTTTATTCGTAGAAAATGTTTTTTCTCTGAATCGATTATATCTTTTTGAAATTCAAACCTATTGTTATCTACATTAGGTTTGTATTTCAACTAATTTAAACTAACCTAACCTAACCTACTTTTATTAATACGCTGATCTTTTTAAAATTATAAGACAAAAAAATAGGTACCTATAGCATTCATTACGATATTTTAACCACATTATTACAATAACAATTTTGAATGATTCACGGTTAGTTTCACGAGACTTGGTCGACTTAAGTCTCGTGAAATTAACCGTGAATCATACGCCCGCGTAGCCAACGTGCATATCGTTCACGCTACGTGGCGGACGAAACGCAACTGTCACAGTCGCACTAATTCATTTAGGATGTTTAAATGTAAATTGAAAACGTTTCTATTAAACAAAATTAAATTACCACCACAATAAGCTATAAGATGTGCCGTACTTACTTATTAATTAACTAGGCAATAAGCTAACCCATCTGTATTTAAGGGAGTTCCCTCTGCCAACAAACTGTCTTACAGTTTGGCAGAAGAAAACAAAATTGTAAAATCAGGGTTTTTTTTACCAGAATAAATGATTAATTTATTTATTTTATTTATTTAATATGGAAGAGTGATAGAGAGAGATGACTACGCTACGCTACGGAGCGTTAACGATTGTAACGTTAGCTACGCGGCCAGGATATAAACTGTGATTACCTATTATATTGTTACCCGTGAACAAGATGCATGTAACTGCGTCGAAATATCGGGAGTCACATTATTATAACTTTACAACCTAGAAACAGAAAGATCAGAACAGGGGCCTAGCCAAGATGTCAATGGTACATCGACAAACGCCAAACTAAATAAATGTATCGGGACGACAGAGTCTACGAAAAGTCACGTGACTATAATTCTATTAACGATTGTCATCTTGGCTAGGACCCCAGAAGGCAACAATACGATCGCCATGCTTCCCAACCGTATGTTTATCTTAACGACTACCGTGTAATTTTAATATTTTATCAGAAGCCATTTGCGCAATAAACAAACACTCCATAGTTCTTTACTGCGTACACGCATGCAAATGGTATCATCTCTATTAGGCCTCTGATTGAATCTATATTCATCTCGATCGTTTGCTTGTAAACAATACCTTGTGTTCTACGAGTAAGGTTGAATTTTGAATGAGTATAATGTGTGATACTGGTCCAGATGTAAATGAATAAAAAAAAATGTTTAACATACGAGTTAGTTGTGTAATTTGCACCAACTTCAAGTTCCAGGAAACAACCATTCCATTACTTTGGCTGCACATAAATATATATTATATATATATGAAATTTTAAATATATCCCGGTAAGGTCATGTATTTGTGTGATGAGCACAGGTATTTGTTCTTGAGTCATGGATATTTTCTATGTATTTAAGTACTTGTATATTACGTATATCGCTGTCTGAGTACCCACAACACAAGCCTTCTTGAGCTTACCGTGGGACTTAGTCAATTTGTGTAAGAATGTCCCTATAATATTTATTTATTTATTTAAATATACATCATGACAAAAAATATACAATACAATACAACACAAATCCTCTTTATTGCACACCCTCAGAACAAATGTACATGGAAACACATATAATACATGAAGATAGAGGTAAACAACAGGCGGCCTTATTGCTACAGAGCGATCTCTTCCAGACAACCTTTAGGTAGTGGAGAAATGAAACTTTTAATTTAACTAATTAGGAGGTGCAAAAAAAACTAAATTAAAACTAAATAGCAGTAGAGACAATACCTTTAAAATTTAAGTCTACAACAGTAAGACAATGCATATACATACATACTATTTACATAATTATATACCTACATATATACAATACTATATAATTCTTGCCAAAAGTGATAACCAGTAACGCGGACAGAAACACTAAGGAAGAGACAGATAATAGTCTTTAAGATGGGATTTGAAAATAGCAAGGGATTGAGCGCGTCTTAGTTCTACAGGAAGAGAGTTCCATAACCGAACAGCCCGAAAAGTGAACAACACAACACAACTAACACAATTGGCAGGTTACTAAACTATATAAAATACCTATGTTTAAGGAACATTACTTACGAATGGCTTACGTCTTACTTCCAGAACAGCGAATAAATACGTTGGAATTAAGTTTTTGAACCTCATAATGGGCGAAATAACACGTGCCAAGTCTGATCAGGCCCCGTAGTCAACATGCAAATCGCCTTCGCTCCGTAGCGAGCGAAATGCAACTGTCACTGTCGCACTAATATGGAAGAGTGATAGAGAGACGGAAAGCGTTTCGTTGTCGTAGCGATAGCGATTGCCACCTTGGCTAGGCCGGCTGAAATTCATAACGCATTCAATTGATTCAATGTCTTAGGGTATTATACAAATCAATACATTTTAAAAGTAGAACAATAAAATAGAATAATTTTTCAAAGAAAAAGATGTTTTGTTAGTTTATTACGAGTATGTATTATTAGTTAGGATAATTTAATAGTTAGGTAAGTTGTAATATACAAGTTTTGTGCTATACCCTAACAGGGTACTATGTGAAATTTTTTTGTACTTACATATATAAGGTGTAACTTGATTCCTATGTAACTTGATTTTATTGGTATTCAGGACAACACCAGCCGTAGATATACAATTTACATAGGTATTTTTACATAGTATGATTCTAGCATGAATAAATTAAATGCATTGAAAGTAGTCCTCTTCATAACAATTTAGATCAAAGTATTTCATTTTATGACCAGCATTTTTTTATTAGTGACATGTAAATAGAAACCGAGATTATCTTTTAAATTCTACGCCAAGTATCTTACTTTCTCACGTTCATGAGCGTATAATGACTAGTATTACCCCCCGTTATACAGGCATGGCCATATTTGCATACGCGGTTATGTGTTCCCGGTAGACACGGTGACGACTCGCGAAATGAGAACACGAGTTTATGAGCCCGGTATGCTAATACAGACACACATATAATGTGACTAATAAAATAAATACAGTCCGTTAATGCCTCGCGGGTGGTGGCCTTAATTTTCTAGATGCCATTCATGAGAGTCCTGGATCCCGATTCAGATTTTACTACTTATATGGTTTTGAACTTTTAAACTACGTCCAAAAGTTACCTCTCTTTTGTGTGGTAGGGCACAGCACAGCGGATGTCATTCCAGATCTAGAGCAGAGGGGGGAAGTACTTTCACCTTACAGAAAACCGCAGCCAAATAACACTCTACCTTACTCATAGAGTTGTGTTCCTGCCGGTGAGTAAAGTTGCCAGAGCTCAATGAGGGTGCGAAGTATTAAGGCCCTGCATCGAAAAATAACGGGATCTTTGAAGCGTGGCAGGGGCTAGCCCCGGAAACAAACAGACGTGATTTTCGGATATATGTATCTTGACTATATGATAAGAGGTATGATACTAGTCGAAACAAAAAGGCTTAAAATTTTCTCGATAGAATATAAATCCAAAGTTACATCTACATTTTTAGTGTTTACCTCAGTGCAACTAGAAAACACATCTTCATCCAGCATAATCCAATTTAAAGTAAAGGTTTTCATCTCGTCTTAAACCTCATTCAACTAAATATTAACTTATTATCTTATACAAACGGATTTATTCTCGTTTTTGATTTTATGAATTCAACAGAAAACGCCCATTTTACGCAGTTCGACTTCTCTTTTTGTCATGCGTCAAAGTCATATATGCGTCCTTTATGCCAGTAATGTTAGATGGCCGTGGTGCCTCAAAGAGGTAAGACCTATGTCAAATCGCGCAGCGCTTCAAATTACGTAAAATCGACATATCCAATAAACGTTGAGTCGTAGCTCTATTAACTAGTAACGGAATCCGAGGTCTACTACGAATGGAGCTATCTTTACAGGCCTATACGTTACGCATGTGTGCGTGTTTGCTTAGCTACGTCAAAGTCAAATACTCTTTGAACAATTACAACGGGTAAGGAAATTTCGACAGCATCTGTAATGTATCGGTAGCTGTGTGGTCGTGTAGACACCAAAGAAAAAATGCGAGACATCTATAGACCGATCGAATCTAATCGTAACTTTTTGTTTTCTTTTTTTGTTACTATATAATATCTTTATTGCTTATTTTCTATTTCATTGTAAAAGTTAATCTTGTCTGTCTTATACAGAAATAAAGTTATTCTTTTAAATATGTGTATTAAAAACATATTTTAATGACACGAATAATTTTATTTTATTCATACCAATTTTTCTATAGCCTAGGTAATCTTTATGTAAAACAAATATACTTATTATATAAAAAAAATAAACGAAAAAAATCAACATGTTTATTAGAAAAAAGAAACTCGTTTGCACGGGCCGGGGTTTTAACCAGCGACCTCTGATTTGTAATCCGCATGCCTTAAGAACAATTCACATAATTGATTTAACAGGATACTGTCAAAACGTCAATGACTAATATGACTTTTCAGCAAAGAGTAAAGTAACTATGCTTTTCAGTTTGATTTTACTTGACAAGGAGCAATAAGAAAAACGTACCGAATCGTCCCTTTCTTAAAATTGCCATTCAAAAAGAGAGATGGGCATTGTGATAAGAGAGGTATGGGCATTGTGAATTTCATCACGCTTTGTGTGGTAGGGCACAGCCAGTACAGAAAACCGCAGCCAAATAACACTAGACCCTACTCATAGTGTTGTGTTCCTGCCGGTGAGTAAGGTTGCCAGAGCTCAACGAGGGGGGGGGGGGGGGGGGGAGTTTAGGGTCGGCAACGCGCATGTAACTCCTCTAGGCGTACATAGGCTACGGAGACTGCTTACCATCAGGCGGGCCGTATGCTTGTTTGCCACCGACGTAGTATAAAAAAAAAGAAAATTAAGCTCGTGTATGGTGCTATCTATAGTTTTTTTATATGGGTACGCTGACAGCTGTCGTTTCAATACGATTTTGCGAGATTTGGCGTTTTTAGGTTAATAATTATATGGAGATAACACCTGTCACCCTACCCATCGAGTTTGAAAAATACTATAAATGTTAACATATACCGGATGGTTTTTGATAATGTATATCTTAGAACTTACACTGTTTTTAATTTTTTTTTTTTTCAGATTTTAAAATTATACTTTTTTACCTTAATAATATATCTTAGTCTTGGCAAAGACGATTAAAGTTTTATACTTAGCAAAATCGCTTACTAACAATGTCTTTCCTGTAAGTTTAGGCAACTGCTATAGCAGATACCACCATTTAACAGCAGTATCAGTTCATTACACTTGGTTCGGTGCTTCAACCTCTTGTCTAACTGTCTGATAATTAAAGTAGTTCCTAATAGACGGCGTTGTGCAATTTTGGATTTCCCGATCAAACTATTCATTTCAGAGGAACGCGATTCTGTGTTGATAATGTTAGTCAATACTTTATTTGTCCATGCTCTTGAAACCATTAGCCAACCAATTAGCTTATGGCGGGCATTGAAGGGTCGTTCTTTGAAATCAGATTATTAAATATAATTTCAATATAAGCCCATCAATCGAATAGGCATACATTTTGGTCAATTTCTTACCTATCAGGGGAATAATAAAATCGATAAAAAGAATGTAAAAGCGACGAGGGAATGAAAAAAACCGATAAGGGAATGACAAGGAATGACATAATGACAATGAATTTCGGAACAATTACTTCCAAAATAATACACTGAATCATAGAACGCTCTTAGCAACTTAATGTTATTTTTAAGATCTATAGAACGAAGTACCAAACGTTGATTTTAGTTGAAACCCCAGTCCAAAGGCATTGAATGAGAACCAGGGGAAAAGAAATAAGTATGTCTTTGATCGACTGTTATGATTACGATAATTTTTACTTAATCCATGAAAGTAAATAATCATTTACTTGACATATGATTTTACATTGTACATGCCCATGAAGAATACATTTTATATGAAAACACACGGGAATGAAAATCACAGTGAACCAAAGCCACGGGAACGATATTATGAAATCGTTTATTTCAGGTGAAAGACCCATAATTACATCACAAACAAACGAAAATACAATACAAATTAACTTAAATTAAAAACAGTCAAAATAACAATCATAAATACATACGTCAATTTTGTGTTACCTGTAAGAATAGCATATATTTTTAAGAAAATAAGTAAACTAAATATCAATATCCTTAGTAATTTACCTCTAGTTTTATGTCAACCTAATATCCTAAGAGCATTTATTAGAAACATATTAAGAAGTTCTAAATGTCACGGAACGTGTAGTGTGACTTCCTCGGATTTTATGATATTTTATTTTTCTTTGAAAGTGTTTTTGGAAGAATTTTATATCAAATGTTAACACTTACACCTATTCCACAATACGGTTTAAAAATTGTATGGATATATAACGACTTTATAACAATTTTAATAACATACATCTTGTTATCAGTTTTCGTGTCACCGCCGCGCGTGGTAACATAAACATGCAGTACTCGGTAGAAAGTTTCCTTTACGTCTGGCAGCCTTTTTAACGCTTTTTTTTTTAGAACAGCAATACTATGTTGGTGTCAGATTTGCAAATGGCTGAAGGGAGAAATGTTGTCGAAAATTATTTTTTTGTGTTAATTAAAAAAAAAAGGTCAACCTTAACGCGTCACCGCCATGTTTGAGTTTTTAAAAGTCAGTGCTCATTTCACGTTATTGTTTGTAACATAAGATATACCTAATACATTCGAGATTGAGCTAATTATTTAATATTTGCAAAGTCAAAGGTAATTTTTAGGTAATACCGAACATGTTTCAAATTGTCACGACAGTGGCCTCAAAATTCTCTCCCCGCTACGGACTATTGAATCCACGTTCGTGTCATATAGATACGTGGTTGTGACATTCTCAATTCGTTTGATTAATTTAGAGGCATATTCACTCTTTAGAAATGGATTTTATTAGCTACGTTCATTTGTTATTATTGCCCAACTGCCGAAGCAGAAAAATGGTTTCCGCGTGTATGTGGATGTATGATGTGTATCCGATTCTTTGTCACGCTCTACAGCGTTAGTTTGACGAATTTCAACGTATGAGCTGTCATTCGATGTGTCGTAGTCATGGGAGTAACTTAGGCTATATTAAAAATATTGTATAATTCAAAATAGTGGAGTTGGCCGCCAAAATGCCGAAACGTCACGGCTGAGGGACACTTTGTGACAACCGTGATTATGTACTCATTTTATTTACCTTTCCTGAGGGTATTAAGCTTGACCATATGCATCAAAAAATGCTTTTTATACGTAACAATATGTGAAAAATATTTTTCTGGACACAATTTAAGAATCACCCTGATTGTTTGAGTAATTGTTTAAAAGTTTCACTTTTTTTGTAGTTTTCGTTGTTACCATATACTTACTTTTTTCTTTTTTATATGTAGGTGACAACTGTGATTCACTATCATCCGAAAAATTGGTCGTCGGAAAACGGCACCCTGTATTTCCTGCCTCAACAATATATTACTAAATAAAATATGATAACTAACAATGTAAGATACCGAATTAAAAAGATAGGTAGTGTTATACCTACAATTATCTATACTATTGACATCTTCCAAAAATCAACAATAAAAATTGGCTATATTGTAGTCTCAGATTTATTACAATTTACAACAATATAATTTTTTATTTTCTAGTAGCAAGTAATAACGCCATCTTTTTTATTTTCTAAGAATTAAGTTTCTGGCCGACCGCGTATAATCGTAGTTAACTTTTGTAACGCTAGATGGAGCTTTCACCTTCACGTGCGCCGCGGACTCCGCGGAGCGCTTCCATGTGTGCTTGCTAGCGGGGAGTGAGGAAGCTATCGGGCGTGGCTTACGAACCGGTATTCACGGCTTTAGTAGGCCCTTAAGGTCGGCAACGCGCATGTAAATCCTCTGGAGTTGCAGGCGTACATAAGCTAAGGAGACTGCTTACCACCAGGCGGGCCGTGTGTTTGTTTGTATTAAAAAAACTGGTTTTGGTACGACCTTGACGATTGTCTTGGTTATTGGGCGCGCACCTCACACACTCACATTTTCCACTTTATGTCACATATACCAAACAGCGTGAGCGAAAATAAATTCAAACCAGTAACAACTCTTGTATTTCCATTAGTTCGAGGCGTTCTTACCTCTTTTCATTTGTTGTGCGAACGGTAGCGAGTTTTTGACTGAACCGCAAAATTGAATCTCGTTGATGTCTTTTCTACCACACAATCTTACAACTTATCCATGAATGTTATCTTTAGTCATGAACCATAATGTTAATAGTTAACGTGTTTGTTTAAGATTAAATTCAACAGAATGTGGGTTTGACAAATTGTGTCCAATATTATCTATTCAGTACCTAATAAGATATATATCATAAGCATGTCAAGCGTCTCCTTATGAAATGCCTCGTATATTTCAAGTTCTTTCATGTAATTTCCAAGCAATTTTCATCATATCATAGTGGCGTAAAATGATGAATCTTCCTGACAACTTTTGTCAGACGATTTAGAACTGTCTCAAACAAAACTTAAAATGTGTTTTTATTTGCCTGCGTTGACAGAGTAGACCACCGCTCTAACAACTTCATTCTGGACTGGGACAGGGACACAAATGAAAAATTTACGGTAACTCCTAGTCCAAGAATACCTTCTTTGTCCATCTATGAGCAAATAAAGGATAACCATCAATTCTACACAATTTCCTCTTAAAGTTAATTCAAAGGTTGACTAGTTTTATTAATTCTAACAAAACGACACAAACGCCGCTATAAACTAAAGCTGCTTAAGCTTTTCTTAATTTGAGCATGACGTTCTAACCAATAACGTAGTCCATAGCAATACAGTCGTATATGCCTTCGATGATGACGTTCAAAGACCTCATATCTGACTTATACGAACCATTCGAAATTGTATTTTAAATTCTAAGGCGTAGAATCTCAATTAGTCTAATTCAGGAAATATTAGGTACGGAATACCAGCATTGTAGTTTGCTGTGTGCATAATGCCTTTTTCAGATGAGTCGTTAAATAATGAAACGCCCCTAGGCTCTCTTTGTTAGGTCTTGTTAGAATATTATAATTCCTGGTAATATAACTCCCTCTTTGATGCGGTTTAGATATGCAATGGTGGAGATACGGAAATTAGATGGTTTGAATGTCGAAAGGTAAAGATTGTGTTTATTGACCAGTCCTTTGTGCACTTGGTATCTAGGGCATCAAAGTTATTATTTGTTCAACCTTTATTTTGTAAAGGCTTGTGTTATTATATTTGCTATGTTGTTATTGAAATTGATTTGCACATTTAAGAATAAATACAGTTTCTTGAGAAACATTTTATAAAACGAGGAACATTTTAAACGTATCTACAAAATAAATAACAAAATCTTAGGACAAAAGCTTTATTAATACAGCTCAAAAAGTTTACGTAGCTGTTTAGCGTTCGCAAAGTTGGTTTTTGCAAACAAGTGCTTTTTACAATTCCAACCTTTTTAAATTGATTTCTAACCGTAATCCGCATCAAAGAGTTTGGATGTCCAAAAACTTTACATCTTTCTTTCGTCGTTCTACAGTACATATTACACTAGGTAATGATGCTACTTTCCCGCACTAGTGCGGAAATAAACACTTTCCGTGCCTATGTCGACAATTTAAAAGGCCATAATACTCGTATATACTGTAAAACGTTGTACGATACATGTGCGAATAGGTAATTCGCAACGAGTCGCGATAAATTAAAACACGACCGAAGGGCTAGCCATATTATGGCCCTTTAAATTTTCGACATAGTTACATAATGTGCTGATTATCACACTAGTGCGGTAAAATAGCGCCATATGTACTGTAAATAACTATTTTAATGTCAAAACTTTAATTCAGTGTAGTAATTTCAAAAGAAATTAATTTAACAAGAAGTACTTTATGAATTAAGTGCTATCATTATGTACCTAAAAACAGAAAATACCACCTAAGTTTTTCTTTTATGCGTTGCATTTTTTTTAAACACTTTTCAATTTTTAGTTATAGTTAGTTCCCGCATAAACATAAAAGTAAGATTGCCTGTGAAACTACAATATGCATAAAAAAGGAATAACTTTTTTATTTCAGCTTTAAAATCTAGCTCTAAAATGCGTTCGTTGCCTAGTAACATAAAGATACTACAATGGTTAATTATATATGTTCGAACGAACCATTGTAGTATAATTACATAAACGGCCCCTTTAAGGTTACTAGGTTCATAAAATCTTCAACAGACGTTAGTTTATGTCTCCATTTATATTTATAAGGGCGCTTTCACACTGATTGCACAACCCGCGAAAAACGGTAAAAGACATTCGCAAGGAATTCGCAGTCTCCACTTTACTTGCTTTTATTTTTATTACTTACAAATATGTGCACAGCTTTAATTTAACGACGTGCTGACATAAAATGGTTATAATCTTGTATACTCGTATTTTTATAGCCACCGTGCACCGTAGACACAAACATAACACTAGAGAGACAATATACGTACGAGTATATGCCATTTCTTCTGTTATATATTCTGACAAAGCACAGATCAAACCTACATTTAACTTTGAAATTTGAAATATATATATTTTTCAAATGTAATAGAGCTCCACTTGGAAAGGATTTTAATTCAACTAAATGGTGGAAACGGGGTTACAAGTTTTTTTAACGATTTCGATGCGGACAAAGATTGAAGGAGGCGAAAATAAAATTAAGTACTAAGTTAAAAAAAAACGTTTTGATAAAGGTTTAAAAGCTTTTGAAAACATGTGAATGAAAAAAGGTCCTACTCAAAGAAAATTATTGATTTTTAAAGCAAACAAAATTATTTTTAGTGGATTTATAGTACAGTCAAATGTGAAAATATGGGTTGCTCACAACTTACTCAAAAATGTGTCTCATAGCTCCTAATTCGTCGACTTAATTTTTGAACAACTTGTGTGCATCCATATTTTTACACTTGACTGTACGTACATTTATAAATACTATGATTTACCTGTTAGTTCCTTGTTATATAAAATGCTTACAATGTTTACTCAGACAGAATGAAAAGCTCAATAATAATAAACTCAAATTGGTACTTTATCTGCGCGCCTTGGCCATCTTAAAACCGCTCCGTGTTAAGTTTTTTATAGTGCACAGTCAACGCTGGCTTATAAGGCAATTACTATCTGGTAAAGCTACTATGAAGCCGTTGGCGCTACCTTAAAAAACCTGTAAATAATGCTGGCCAACATACTGCCTGGCAAAAAAGCTAAACCGCGCGAAGACTTATGGGCTAAAGAAAGAAGCAATGTATCAAATGTAATTGGTTGGGCCAATCGCGTTAACGCGGTTTGAATGCTTTTTCAACAGTTCCGATTTGAGTTGTTATTTGAATTAATGTTTTCAATTATAGAGCAGCTGTGAGAAAAGTACCTAACTAAGTTTAGTACTTTGGTACTTGTTTTAAATAATAGTATACGGTTATGCCTACTACAGCTTAAAATATGATAAGTATTTAGATCGAAACGATCACAGAAACCATTGGTGCTGAGGGCCTAACGCGAAAAACGATAATCGAAATTTCGTTAAGGACCTCTCTATCGCTAGATTAGATATTCGAGCGATAGAGAGAGAGATACAGAAATGTCGATTTTCGTTTTTCAGTTCAGTTTTTAAAATTAAATGGCTTCAGCCCAGTGGGACCATTTAGTCAATGTCAAGGTATACCTATTGGGACCGTGCGAAGTGCATGGTGGGGGTAAGAAAAGCGATCCCAGCGCATAAGATGGTAAAAATTTGAACTAACTGCGGATAGCGTCTTTAACATTTCGTACAATTATATGGCTCGAAATGAAACTTTGATTTACGATTACTCCTGAAATATTCATTTAAATTGAATGGTGTAAGGGACCATTGTAATCTGTATGAAATGCTTAATATAACTAACTTATTTATTTTGATAATTGTTAATAATGTATCCATGTAAATAGCTTTGCAAATGCCACATATTACGTGATCTTTTTCTAGAAGTTAAGAATGGATATAGTAAGTTATCCTTAAAAGATAGACATTTAACATCGCGGACTTTTTTGTAGACCTATGAATGAGAAACAACCCCGCCATACATTGTGTTGTTATAGCTCAAACGGATTAGGCAGCGTTTTCGATTAAAGCTCCAAGCCAGCGTGATTTTTTCCGAAAACATCGTTATATTTCAAACAATTTACACAAAACCTTAACAAGTTATATACTTAAGCCTTCCTCAAGAATCACTCTATTAATAGATGAAAGTCGTATGAAAATCCGTGCAGTAGTTTTTAGTTTTGGAGTAGTTTTATAAGATGTAGTGATTTGACGTTTTCCCCTAGACTTGCGGACACTAGGTTGCGTGACAGTCGTGCACGCTCCCAATAGGTATACGATAAATACTGTACGGTTAGCACAAGACAGTGTACGGTTATTAGCTTTTGTAAAGCGATAGCTGGAGCCACGCGGGTGGTTGGCGTTGACACCAGAAAGGTGGTTAAACTCGTATCAAGATTAACTCCTCATTATCCTCATACATTCGTTAACTGCATTAAAATATCAGTATCACACTTTAAACAACATTCATGATAAATAAAAAAGAAATTAATCACCAAGTGACCAAGATGGCGGTCGACAGGCCACCAATTTTCGTTTTTTGTGCATGCCGTTGGCATGAGATATCAGATGTTTTGCAGCAAATATTCATCGAATCGTTGTTGCGGATTGTAAAAACGTTAACAAAAACAGTGACTTCTACAGTTTTTTTTAAGTATGGTGGAAACTAGAACAAAGAAATAAGTGGATAATTGCCGTAAGTAGAAAAAAGTAAGTCACCTAACCTTTTCATAAATGAACAAGCAAGGTAATCGTTAACTGAAAACAACAATGTTAATGTAAAATATTGCCAATGCTACCATCGTCCAGAATCGTCTTAAGATAGTTTAATATCATGAGATTTTATTAAAGTTATTACGATTTTTACTTCCTTCTCGCTTGTAACAAAATATGCTGTAGTTGTATGTGTAGTTGTAGTTGTATAAAAGCGCTATATGGTGCCATCGTCGTGCACGGCATGGCCCCAATAGTGGCCCTTCATTGACTGGTCTATACACACAACAGCACAACAAACAGAAGTAAGAACAATCACTCAAACACCATCAATTCACACAAATCATTGACAACGAGCCCCATTGAATGGGCTCCAATGAATTTCAAATTTGTTCAATTTACAGTTGGGATGCAAATGCGACAAATATATTCATTGGATTCGCGGCAACTTCTCAATATTGTTTTAAATCGATGGGAGTGATCGGCACGGTTAACAGGGGAAATGGAAAATATGATCTTTGTGTTTTAAGAATTGTGGACATGTGTCTACGTAAATATTGGCTACTGCATATACCTGTCAGTAGCGATGCGTCTGTAGAACTCGATTACGTCCAGCTTGCCTATTCTTCTTGCTTCTCGAGGTAGCCACGAGAATGCCACTCGAACGTAGTGTAGGAAACTAAAAGTTAAAAACAGGGTATATTTGACGACAGGTTAATGTTTTTTTTTGAAATAGCCATATTACCAAAGGAACACGGGAGATATTGAAATTTTTTTTTAGAATTTTGCGCGGCTCTTAGTTGAATATTCCACAACACTAGTTGCCTTAATCTTCATACCAGTAAACTTCCATAAACATAACTGAACAATACCGGTCCGAGTCAGAGAGTATACCCTCTCTCACATACTTTAGAGGAGGCTAACAAGTGTCCTGGCGACAATGAGCCGTAATGAAACAATTTGGCGACAATGCAGCGATCGCTGCGATAATGGTGAACTATTGCATAGTTTTATGCGGTGAAGCGAGTAAGAAGCGGGAGCGATTACGAATCTAGTATAATAATGTACATGTCGAAAGTCCTTGACTGTCCCAATAGTTGCCACCTCCAATCTTAAATCCAAGCAATAGAGGTGATAAACTAGCTGTCAACTATTATTACCTTATTTCTGACGTTAAACTTCTTACTGTATATTGAAAGCACGTTTATGTGTGTATATTAAATTAAAGTAAGGGAAGAAAGAAAGGGAAGGGGAAGAAGAGAATGGAAATGCAGGTAGATACATTCATTGGCGAATTGAGTAATAAATGAGAATATGTGACCGCGGCCGGCAAAACCAACATTGTCGCTTGCCATAATCGGACTTAAACTAGGTTTATGGACATTTACGTTCTAAATTTTTAAAAATCTTCGTTTTTACTTTTGTTTAAGTAATTTTAATATTTAATTTATTGGATGATGAATTGACTATATCATCAAGGATGTTATGGTTAGTAGTTTCTTTAACGACATCGTCACAAGCACTGCGGATCAAATCTTAAATTTAGGTAAATGATTCCAAGTTTATGTAAAACTTGTGTACTTTTATTTTAAATAAACATTTTTAAGCGTATTTAGTCAGCTCGATAATAAAACGTTTATGGAGCTCTTATAAAAGCTCTTTCCCAACACTTGTACCAAGCTCTGTTCTCTATTACCGCTTACCATTTACGCAGTGATGTGTCCCATTGTGGCCCGGTGCGCGGACAGCGCGCGCAGATTATTGGAATCTTTTGTCGCCATTCCAACATATTTGGCGTTAACGCGTAGCTTTTGTTTCACACGGTACATAATCGATGGAGAAATGTGACCAGCTAGCTTCGAAAGTAGGTGTAAAGTAGTAAGATCAGCAGTTTCAGAGTGACAACATTGTGAGAAAAACTCGGTTTTCTTGTTTTCAATAAAATTTGAGCGGCAGCAGCAAGTGTTCATTTATCTGTGTAATTTTCTTCCTTGAACTCGTTAGACATGATCGCGCCAAAGTTTATGTAGTGGAATATTGTAAGTTGATTTTTATCTGACAAGACTTTAAATACGTTAATCGCGCGTATTGTATTATTTTTTTTTTAAACGCGTGTATATCACTTTAATATTGGTAGCCGTCAATTAAAAAAAAAGTAAACGATGCCAAATTAATTTGAGCAGGAGCACTTCACTAAGAGAATCGTTTGCTCCTATTTAGATGTGCGATTTTTTGACGCCAGGTGTACGAGTACAATATGGACCTAACACAACAAATTCAGAGCACTCATACAATATTCAATGTGTCACAGAATAGTTTATAGCACACCGCGACTCGTGTCAGAGCCCGCCTTCGGACATACTCCTCCATCATTGTTGTACGTCTTTGATCAAACATCTAACACATACAGACAGAATTTACAAAAATAAACTTTACCACAAGGCGGTAAGAGCGTTCATGACTGCACAAGAGTAATTTGAAGATTTTAAATTCATCCTTACAGTCGCAATGTGCGATTTTAGGTTTTAATCCTTTGTTGTACAGTTGTACGCAACTGCAATAAAAGCAGGACGTTTCTGCTTGAAAACCAATAGTATGTAGCCAGGTTTGACAAGATGATGCTTTAATTTAATGGGGTTTAAGCTTATTCAAACGTGTCAAAGCAGTTTCACAATTTTAAATAGCCATTTACAGTTGTGTTTAGCAATTTTCAAGCTTGTCTCGTTGTGTTAAGGGTGAGCAAAAGCGCATGATAGTGTTGCAAGTTTTAGGGATACATGATATGTGACGTGATTGTGGCCCGGGGCGAGTATTAACGCCAGCGTCAATAGGATATTCTTCCGTTTTATTCTAAAAAGTCATATGTAACTATTAGATTTGTATGTAGATACAACATATGGGTGTTTTGTAAAGTATACTGTCTGGTGGAGATGCACGTCACGGTGAGAGTTTCAGATTTTGCGCAACTGCAAAGTGTGATTTATTGAATTACGGTTATGTTGTTTTCTCAGTTGAAAATTCCGTGCTTACCTACTAAAAACCTAATTTCATTGTCTCCCATACCGAAAGGTTGTCTGGAAGAAATCGCTCTTAAGCGATAAGACCGCCTGTTGTTACATCTATCCAATTGCCTTTGTTTGTGTCTGTACATTTATTGTAAACTATGTGATGTGAGGTGTGTGATAAAGAGTATTGTATTGTAAAATTATTGGATATAGTTGGACTAGATGTACCTACTGAATAATACTTTTTCATCGTATTTTCTCGGAAACGGTCATATTTGTCATGCTACTTCAGTCAGTCTCAATACAAAAAGTAATGAGGCTGACTGAATTAGCATGACAAACACAGGGAACGATCCCTTTCACACAACCTTTGGGTAGTCACACCCTATGATTATCATTATCTCGTAATTTCGGATAAGTCTAGTAACAAATTTCTTGTCCGGAAGCATTAATCGCTTGGGTGTCCAAGGAAAAGAAAAATAAAACAGAAAATTCAGTTTGTGCACATTGAACTTAATATTAACTTTTGTGTAGCATTGAATTGATTCGTTAGGTATTTCAACGTACCTATGTAGCTACGAGGTAGAAACAGTGTCTTTGTTTTCTTGTGCTCTTCAGGATTTCTTGAAGTTTATAAAATCCAAAACACCCTATAACTAATGCTTGTGTAAATACCTCAGTAATTTGATCAGACAGCCATATGGACATGTGACAAGGCTGAGTATTGAACCTGAATAGCTAATCAAAAGCTGATAGTCATTGCACGCATGCCTTTCGAGATATACGAGGATTAGTTCTTAGGTATCAAAGGGTATATTAGGTAATTATTGGATCCTTTTGAAACAGTGACCTGGATCAGGGAAGGATAGGCTAAGACTGAGATTGGCCAAATTTTGGAAAGGGTTAACTGCAGTTGATATCAGCTCTTTCAGGAATCTCAAAGAGCTTCAAATGTTAATTCAATCTGAAGCTCGCGCACATACGCTTCCACCACAACCGCCCATCGATACCTAGGCCTACTAATCGGGCGGCGTGCTGTCGGTTTTCCGTCAAAAGCTCTTTTCGCGGCCCGAGCAATGTCACAAACTATTAATAAGAGGGTCCTTTTGACTTCAAAACAACTCTAGTGTAAAATGAGAAATGTGCATGTGTAGTGTCCTTAGAAAGAACAATCTGAAAAGTAGTATAGAGCTCCAGGTCAAATTTGCTTACAATGTGTCTTCTATCGTCAATTCACATAAGCCAGTACAAAATCGAATCTAAATCGAGCCTAAACTGCGACTATGGACCAATTTAGCAATTACCTTTGCATATTGCGAGCATCAATAGCCTTTAAACAGACAATAAATCGCCACGGCCCTTTTTAGTCCTTTCCCTAGTAAAGCTGGAGGCTATATCTTTGAATTACCTTCGAAACCTCTTATCTGAATCTTTCTCTACATCGTAAATGGAACCCTATAAATTCTTTAGTTTAAAGCTTAACTTACGACTAACTTAAGGATGACATACGGCTCGCGCGCGCTACACAATATTCCATGTTGACTGTCATAGGAACGTTCCATTTCACGACAGTGCTTGTCTTATTAGCATTGTCCTTACACCGCACTCATAGCGTGATTTGGAACGCCTTTTATGAACCATCTCTTCGGTATTCTCATCGGATGTGCATTAAGCACGCTGTACTAAAACCAAGGTAACGTGACATGGAATCTTTTTTTTTTTTATTATACTACGTCGGTGGCAAACAAGCATACGGCCTGCCTGATGGTAAATAAATTAAATTAAATTAAATTAAATTAAATATATTTATTTGCATTAAGTGTGGTAAACATTAATGGTCATCTTTACATATGTAAAATTAGATCACACACTTAGCTAATAATACGCATGCAAAATTTTTTTATACACACTAACAACTATATTTAGTATAAGTACTTACAAACATGAAATAATTTAAAAATTAATACAGCATTATACTACAAATTTCAATCATATTGTTCATTTTAAATATCATAAGTAAATAAGGATTACATTTTATTCTACGTTATCAGATTCTAAAAATTCATTCATTGTATAAAAACATTTTTCTTTTAACCATGTAAATAGATGCCGCCTAAACTGGGTTATCGATGGTTGTTGTCTTATTACGAGAGGTAAATTGTTAAATATTTTTATTGACATAGAGTGACAATTTTTCCTCTGTAACGCGCTTCTACATCTTGGCATAACTAATTTTGTAGGATCTCTTGGTCGGAGCTTAGGGTGTGTACTAACCGTTGTATATATGTGAGAATTTGTGTATACAAATATTGCGATTTCAAAAATGTATAGTCCAGTGAGGGTCAAAAGGTTAAATTTTTTAAACAATGGCCTACATGGTTCCAGACGTCCTTTCCCACTTATGGCTCTCACACATTTCTTTTGAACTAAGAACACTTGCCCTATATAACTCGCATTACCCCAAATTATTAGACCATACCGTAATTGAGATGCAACATAACCATGGTATGCTGTTAGGGCTACTTTTTCACCAGCAACCCGGTTTAGTTGTCTTAAGGCATATGTAAATTTTTCTAATTTGGTGCAAATGTTGTATATATGGTACCTCCAATTACAATGACTGTCTACCAAAATACCTAAGAATTTGGTGACATTAACGTCTTCAATAATTTCATCTCTACATTTAATATTTAACTTCGGAGTTTGTGTTCGTATATTGCAGAACTGAATGTATTTCGTTTTATTTATGTTTACTAACAAATTATTGTGTCCCAACCAATTACATATAGAATCAATAGCAAGATTTATATTATTCATAAAAGCAATGTCATTAATGTCATTAGAAATTACGATTGAAATGTCATCTGCAAATAAGACTGTCTTATGATTACATACTCTTGGAAGGTCATTTATATATAGTAAAAATAGCAGCGGGCCTAATACACTGCCTTGTGGCACACCTGACTCATTAATTTTTTGTGATGACCTGTATTGAATTACTTCATTATTGTCGTCTATTCTGCTTAACTCTACACACTGTTCTCGTTGTGAAAGATAACTTTTAAGCCATTCTAAGGCATTTCCTCTTAGTCCGTAAGCAGTCTCCGTAGCCTATGTACACCTGCAACTCCAGAGGAGTTACATGCGCGTTGCCGACCCTAACCCCACCCCCCTCGTTGAGCTCTGGCAACCTTACTCACCGGCAGGAACACAACACTATGAGTAGGGTCAAGTGTTATTTGGCTGCGGTTTTCTGTAAGGTGGAGGTACTTCCCCAGTTGGGCTCTGCTCTAGATCTGGAATGACATCTGCTGTGCTGTGCCCTACCACACAAGGCGAGATGACATTCACATTGCCCATACCTCTCTTTTGGACGTAGTTTAAGGACATACCCGGGTCCAAGAATTATGCTTCATTCAAGGCTCTTATAATGCTTTGTCTGAGCGTGCAAGTCGGCCAGCGATTCTGATGACTCCCTGTACTGTGTGGCCAATTCTGCTATCCCTAAGTAAAAAACCTAATATGTGAGACTTCGCCAAGACTTGTATTGAAATTTGGACCTTTTGGAATTAGCACGGTAGTATTCTATTACGGTCAATCAACTGATGTTTTTACAATAATAGGCTTTAAGTGGTCTGAATAAGGCGCTGACGGTTTTTGATGAACTGTTTGGGTATCTTTGCATGTGAGAGGTATCCTGTCTTGTAACTTGGACAAAGGCTCTGATTGTGACTTCTTTGCGGCTTAATTACAAGCCATATTCGTCGGTCTATTAGTGCAATAAATCAGTGCCATTATTATTATTTACTGTCTTATTGTTTACCTTGTACGTTGCTAATAAATGTTCAGTTAACAGTTTTATCTTGTGAATGAAGATGTGATGAAACTGGTTATTTGAACGACTATAAGTATATGGAATACTTGAGGTGTTTCTTGATTTATACAGTACTTGTCTCCCACCTCGAGGCTTTAAATGCAGGACTCGATTCTACTAGTTAAATCGAGCTATTTTTACTATGGGACACCCCGAAATCGCGAAAAAATGTTTAACTTTTCCATAGAAAACATCAACATCTGATCAGCCAAAATGTATGCATATCCCAAAAAAATTTTTTGCGATTTTGGGGTTGATCCCATATTACAAGTAGCATCGTGTAGCGAGTACAATGGAGCGCCGCAACATACTGAATGAAAGCCTTCCTGAATGTTTTTATAAACAATTAGTAGACAGATTATTTATTTGGAATTAAAGTAAATATATAACACACAGACACGTATACACTCACACAATTATTTTTTAGTTATTTCCTAATTGAACTATAAGATTTTGTATTCGTTCTTAGTATTAAGTACATTAGAAAAAAACAAACAATATTGTGTAAAAAAAAGAAAATAAGCGAAAGTTAACCATTCTGAAACAACCAATTGTTCACACAAACACTAATGTTCCGCTCGTATACTGGGGCGATGCGAAGGTCCGTGGCCTATGTGGAGACTGCCTGACACAAGCCGTCATTATATTTACATTTTGACGGATCTGGACGGGCCAATACGTAAATCGCTTACGCTTTGTAGCGATCGAAACGCAACTGTCACTGTCAAACTAATATGAAAGAGTGATAGAGTAGAGAGACACAAAGCGTTAAGTAGTCGTAGCTATAGTGATTGTCACCTTGGCTGGGCCAGCTGAATTGGTGATTTGCTTGAGGCGATATATTTAGTAGGTATGTAGAGTCGACGATTCGCCATCTAATATCTACTTACTTACTACCTACTAATTTTTAAGTAAGTTGTTTGCCATTCTTGCACCAGTTAATCGAGTTAAGTACTTTACGGGTCTCGAGATCATAAGGACACTTACTGATTCCCTTGAGGCAATATGCTTGGCAAATGAAGCAGTCAAAGCGTTCATAAATATCTCAGCCACTTTCCCGAATGAAGGTTGAGGGAGGCGATGGTTGAGATACGCGTCATACTCGTGAACGGGTGCTGTTTGTGGAGACTGGTCTGTTTAAGCTAACTTTATTATTGAGTATATAATTACAGTGAGATACCTCATTCGGTTCTCGTATGTTGCTTTTTTCCTAATGAATGTTTTAATTATACGGAATTTTGACTCTTAGAGACTATACATCTCTAAGGATAATTTGATAAAAGTCATTTAGTTCTGATATTTAGAGATATTTTCACCTCTAAATAATTTTAGATTTTTTTTGTATCTGTTTGTTTTTTATTATTATTATTATTTTAGTTATTTTTTGTAATTGTATTTTATACTTAATTGTTGATGTGCTTGTTTTTGTTTGTATGTAAATTCCATCTTGACGTGTAAAAGTGCCCTTGTGGCCTATTTGCTGAATAAATGTTGAAGTTGAAGTCAACATTGCGTTTATTGTTTACGAAGCAGATGGCTTCGTAAGCAAGAGGCTTCATCCCGGGTTCAAATCCTGGTAAGGGTATTTATTTGTGTGTTTATCACAGACTGTTAATGAGTTATGGATGTTTTCTATGTACATATGTAGGTATATAATCGTATTTATTATTATAATGTCTTATGACCCACAACACAGCTCTTATTGAGCTTACTGTAGAACTAAGTCGATTTGTGTATTAAGATTGTCCGAAATATTTATGTATTTGTTTATTTTTAAGGCGAATTACAGTGTATGTTCAGTCATTTTTGAGCACTTGGTGGCTTCGATAATATATGTGATAGTGTATCATTTATACGCCAGAAAATTTTGTTATATTAAAGATATTTAGTTCAAGCAACGGTAATGTTCCTGTGGTATCTCGTTAACGTTAATGTTAACAACTCTGTTATAAATGAGTGATAATAAGGACGTCAAGGAACAAGTTATACAGGTGCGCGGTTAGGTGTAGGACTGAAGTGACATATTCAATATTATTTACTTATGAAAATATTTTCTTTGCTCTTTAGAGGTAATTTAAGTACCTGCGAGTATTGCCTACTTGCCGATATACCTACCCGTTCTTAGTCATTATCTTAGAACGGTTTACTAAAACATAGTTTTTGTTTTCCTTTTTTGTAATTGTTTCAACGCAGGTTACAATGGTCTTGTTATGTTCGAAATAAAGGTACCTACCTAACTACTTAAACAAAATAATTGGCAATAGACCTGATAAAATTGTTTTAATATTTGTGAAGCACAGCACAGAAGAAGCAGAAATCTAACATTAGGTATAACTAATTTTCTATCTGATAGTGTGAAAGTTAAATTTGATATTTTATCTCAGCAACTAAGCATACAGATTTCACGGATGTAAAGCTGGGAGCATAAACGCATTTTGCTTACGCATTCTTGGGATATTCATCTAGTAAACTTTACTAAAACGAATTTTCTAGTTAGTTTTGGGTACCTACCAAAATTACAAAGATTTGCCTACATACTTATACGTGCACTACAACTATTTTTTTCTTAAAACTTCCATTTATAGGTACATTCAGTTTTTGCAGTTCGCAGCAGTGTATACCACCCTTTACGCATCAAGCATTCAACGAATGTTCTAAAACACGAGCACACGTCGTAACGAGCGCTATCCGCGGAATATCAACGCAGATTTGACTGATGCGGTCACGATGACACGCGCTTCAACGTTTTTCTGCCTTCCGAGACGGCAATCAAGGTTTTTCTGTCGCTGCCGATTCTGTTATATTTAACAATCTGATATGGTTTTGATTTTATATTGATACGACCTTGAGTCGTGTCATTGGGCATCTCATGCGCACCAATAAGTGCGACATGGAGATCAAGCGATTCCTGGTTGGATTTTGTGAAGATAAACCAGCTTTAGCGGCTCGCTCAGATGGATGCAGCGGCGCACGCTGACTCATGGTCGTATCAAAATAAGACGAAAACCATATCAAATTGTTAAAACAGAACCGGCCTCGCGGTTTTTGTGCAAGGTCCGAGCGAGGTTTTGCATTGCGCTATGGCTGGAGGAGACATTAATTACTATATGCCCATAGTCGGTAACCGGATCAGATTTGAATGACAAAATTGTGTTTGTCTGATATGA